>NC_086446.1:418230438-418536172 GCF_028390025.1 Pseudophryne corroboree | reverse complement strand
CTCAATGCTCCTGTTAGCACGGTAGGCATACTGCAAGGGGTCCATTTGAGAGTTAGTCGCTTCTCTCAGGTGGTTCAGCACCAGCCGCTCGAGCGCTTTATTCCAAACAGGTTGGAATAAAAACCTTGTCCTCGTTGTGCAGGAAGAACTGTAATTATCACTCCTGACTGAAGCAACTCCTGCACTGCCTCTTGCAAAACCCTGGTCTTCATTTCCACTGAAGACGGCTGCAAAAATGAGGGTGTTTTTAATGAGGGTGTTTCTTGAAAACGCCTACAGCACCTGGTATTCCCAGGTGGTTTGCCATCCAAGTATTAGCCAGGACCAACACTGCTTAGCTTCCACGATCAGATAAGATTGGGCATGTCCAGTGTGGTGTGGCTGTAGGTCATAACCGTGAGATACCGCTTCTTGCACCCAGGCATCTGTAGTAGACTACTGCCAGATCTATGCAAACTGAAGACGTTAGCCTCCCACCCTGGGTTCCCCCAGGTGGAGGCCGCATCATCAGGCTGATGACTTATCTTCAGATTTGAAAACCGGTCCTCTGGTAGCCCAATAGCTTTTAGACTTGTCGGATTGGGACTGTTTGCCATTACCCTTTCCTTTTCCAAAATACTGTTTAATTCTTTACCAAAAAGAATATCTCCAGTGAACAAGGATAAGACTACGAACCTTCCTAGATTCCGAGTCTGCTTACCATGTACATAGCCAACCCGCTCTGCGAGCTGCTACTGCTGGAGCGGATGCCTGGGAGGCAATTGTACACATCTCCAGGGCCGCTTATTGCTGCCTGTTTGATATGTGCAATATGGGATTTTTGTTCTCTGGATGTCATTGAAAGATCCTCCTTCAATGCATCAGAACAGGCTGCCACTGTTTACGCTATCCAGGCTGAAGCCATGGCTGGTCAAATAATTGCCCAAGACAAGGAAAAAAAGTTTTTAAGAAAACCATCGACTCTCCTATCCGTGACATCATTTATTTATGTTGAAAGCAGAATTAATGTAGATTTTCGCACCAATCTATGACATGCAAATCTACTTTGGGAGCCACCTCCCTTTTTTAAACAATCCCCAGCTGGACGAGAATAAAATAAGAATTTACTTACCGATAATTCTATTTCTCGTAGTCCGTAGTGGATGCTGGGGACTCCGTCAGGACCATGGGGAATAGCGGCTCCGCAGGAGACAGGGCACAAAAGCAAGCTTTTAGGATCACATGGTGTGTACTGGCTCCTCCCCCTATGACCCTCCTCCAAGCCTCAGTTAGGTACTGTGCCCGGACGAGCGTACACAATAAGGAAGGATCTTGAATCCCGGGTAAGACTCATACCAGCCACACCAATCACACCGTACAACTTGTGATCTGAACCCAGTTATCAGTATGATAACAAAGAAGTAGCCTCTTAAAAAAGATGACTCACAACAATAATAACCCGATTTTTGTAACAATAACTATGTACAAGTAATGCAGACAATCCGCACTTGGGATGGGCGCCCAGCATCCACTACGGACTACGAGAAATAGAATTATCGGTAAGTAAATTCTTATTTTCTCTAACGTCCTAGTGGATGCTGGGGACTCCGTCAGGACCATGGGGATTATACCAAAGCTCCCAAACGGGCGGGAGAGTGCGGATGACTCTGCAGCACCAAATGAGAGAACTCCAAGTCCTCTTTAGCCAGAGTATCAAATTTGTAAAATTTTACAAACGTGTTCTCCCCTGACCACGTAGCTGCTCGGCAAAGTTGTAATGCCGAGACCCCTCGGGCAGCCGCCCAAGATGAGCCCACCTTCCTTGTGGAGTGGGCTTTTACAGTTTTAGGCTGTGGCAGGCCTGCCACAGAATGTGCAAGTTGAATTGTGCTACAGATCCAACGAGCAATCGTCTGCTTTGACGCAGGAGCACCCATCTTGTTGGGTGCATACAAGATAAACAACGAGTCAGATTTTCTGACTCCAGCTGTCCTTGAAATATATATTTTCAATGCTCTGACAACGTCCAGTAACTTGGAGTCCTCCAAGTCGCTAGTAGCCGCAGGCACCACAATAGGCTGGTTCAAGTGAAAAGCCGAAACAACCTTAGGGAGAAAATGAGGACGTGTCCGCAGTTCTGCCCTGTCCGAATGGAAAATCAGATATGGGCTTTTGTACGATAAAGCCGCCAACTCTGAAACTCTCCTGGCTGAAGCCAGGGCCAATAGCATGGTTACTTTCCATGTAAGATACTTCAAATCTACCGATTTGAGAGGCTCAAACCAATGAGATTTGAGAAATTCCAAAACTACGTTTAGATCCCACGGTGCCACTGGAGGCACAATTGGGGGTTGTATATGTAGTACACCCTTGACAAAAGTTTGTACTTCAGGCACTGAAGCCAATTCTTTCTGGAAGAAGATTGATAAGGCCGAAATTTGAACTTTAATAGACCACAATTTGAGGCCCATAGACCAGTGGTTCCCAAACTTTTGTGAGTCACGGCACCCTGGAGTGTCAGATTTTTTTTCACGGCACCCCTAGGCCACAAGTTTCTTATTGAGAAATTTTTAAAAAAATATTAGATTAAGTAAATGATGTTTATATGTCATCCTTACGTTCAGTTATGTGGTGAGAGACAGGATTTGCTTCTGTTTGGCCACATATTTTATAACTGGAAGCCATCAGCACTGGTTTTGCCTATTAAATTGACAATAAATAGTTTGAATTGGTCCTTGACCACCAACCTGAGGCACCCCTGCAAGTGTCCCGCGGCACCCCAGGGTGCCACGGCACACAGTTTGGGAACCACTGCCATAGACAATCCTGCCTGCAGGAAATGTAGGAATCGACCCAATTGAAATTCTTCCGTTGGGGCCTTCTTGGCCTCACACCACGCAACATATTTTCTCCAAATGCGGTGATAATGTTGTGCGGTCACTTCCTTCCTAGCTTTAATCAAGGTAGGAATAACTTCCTCTGGAATGCCCTTTTCTTTTAGAATCCGGCGTTCAACCGCCATGCCGTCAAACGCAGTCGCGGTAAGTCTTGGAACATACAAGGTCCCTGCTGAAGCAGATCCCTTCTTAGAGGTAGAGGCCACGGATCTTCCGTGAGCATCTCTTGAAGTTCCGGATACCAAGTTCTTCTTGGCCAATCCGGAGCCACTAGTATTGTTCTTACTCCCCTTTTCCGTATAATTCTCAGTACCTTTGGTATGAGAGGCAGAGGAGGAAACACATACACTGACTGGTACACCCACGGTGTTACCAGAGCGTCCACAGCTATTGCCTGAGGGTCTCTTGACCTAGCGCAATATCTGTCCAGTTTTTTGTTGAGGCGAGACGCCATCATGTCCACCTTTGGTTTTTCCCAATGGTTCACAATCATGTGGAAAACTTCCGGATGAAGTCCCCACTCTCCCGGGTGAAGGTCGTGTCTGCTGAGGAAGTCTGCTTCCCAGTTGTCCACTCCCGGGATGAACACTGCTGACAGTGCTATGACATGATTTTCCGCCCAGCGAAGAATCCTTGCAGCTTCTGTCATTGCTCTTCTGCTTCTCGTGCCGCCTTGTCTGTTTACGTGGGCGACTGCCGTGATGTTGTCCGACTGGATCAACACCGGCTGACCCTGAAGCAGCGGTTTCGCCAAGCTTAGAGCATTGTAGATTGCTCTTAGCTCTAGTATATTTATGTGAAGAGACGTCTCCAGGTTTGACCATACACCCTGGAAGTTTCTTCCCTGTGTGACTGCTCCCCAGCCCCGTAGGCTGGCATCCGTAGTCACCAGGACTACCAGTCCTGTATGCCGAACCTGCGGCCCTCTAACAGATGGGCACTCTGCAACCACCACAGGAGAGACAACCTTGTCCTTGGTGACAGTGTTATCCGCTGATGCATGTGCAGATGCGATCCGGACCATTTGTCCAGCAGATCCCACTGAAATATTCGTGCATGGAATCTGCCGAATGGAATTGCTTCGTAAGAAGCCACCATCTTTCCCAGGACTCTTGTGCATTGATGTACTGACACATTTCCTGGTTTTAGGAGGTTCCTGACAAGTTCGGATAACTCCCTTGCTTTCTCCTCCGGGAGAAACACCTTTTTCTGAACCGTGTCCAGAATCATTCCCAGGAACAGCAGACGTGTTGTCGGGGACAATTGAGATTTTGGAAGATTCAGAATCCACCCGTGTTGTTGAAGCACTACTTGGGTTAGTGCTACACCGACTTCCAGCTGTTCTCTGGACTTTGCCCTTATCAGGAGATCGTCCAAGTAAGGGATAATTAATACGCCTTTTCTTCGTAGAAGAACCATCATTTCGGTCATTACCTTGGTAAAGACCCGAGGTGCCGTGGACAACCCAAACGGCAGCGTTTGAAACTAATAATGACAGTCTTGTATCACGAACCTGAGATACCCTTGGTGTGAGGGGTAAATTGGGACATGCAGATAAGCATCTTTTATGTCCAGGGACACCATGAAGTCCCCTTCTTCCAGATTCGCTATCACTGCTCTTAGTGACTCCATCTTGAACTTGAATTTCTGTATGTACAGGTTCAAGGATTTCAGATTTAGAATAGGTCTTACCGAACCGTCCGGCTTCGGTACCACAAATAGTGTGGAATAATACCCCTTTCCCTGTTGTAGGAGGGGTACCTTGACTATCACCTGCTGAGAATACAGCTTGTGAATGGCTTCCAATACCGTCGCCCTTTCTGAGGGAGACGTTGGTAAAGCAGACTTTAGGAAACGGCGAGGGGGAGATCTTTCGAATTCCAACATGTAACCCTGAGATACTATCTGCAGGATCCACGGGTCCACCTGTGAGCGAGCCCACTGATTGCTGAAAATCTTTAGTCGACCCCCCACCGCTCCTGAGTCCGCTTGTAAAGCCCCAGCGTCATGCTGATGGCTTTGTAGAACCCGGGGCGGGCTTCTGGTCCTGGGCAGGGGCTGCTTGCTGCCCTCTCTTACCCTTTCCTCTGCCTCGTGGCAGATAAGACTGTCCTTTTGCCCGCTTGTTTTTATAGGAGCGAAAGGACTGCGGCTGAAAAGACGGTGTCTTTTTCTGTTGGGAGGGGGTCTGAGGTAAAAAAGTGGATTTGCCGGCAGTTGCCGTGGCCACCAGATCCGATAGACCAACCCCAAATAATTCCTCTCCTTTATATGGCAATACTTCCATATGCCTTTTGGAATCCGCATCACCTGACCACTGTCGCGTCCATAAACTTCTTCTGGCAGATATGGACATCGCACTTACTCTCGATGCCAGAGTGCAAACATCCCTCTGAGCATCTCGCATATAAAGAAACGCATCCTTTAATTGCTCTAGAGTCAATAAAATACTGTCCCTATCCAGGGTATCAATATTTTCAGTCAGGGAATCCAACCACACTACCCCAGCACTGCACATCCAGGCTGAGGCTATTGCTGGTCGGAGTATAACACCAGTATGCGTGTATATACTCTTCAGGGTAGTTTCCAGCCTCCTATCTGCTGGATCCTTGAGGGCGGCCGTATCTGGAGACGGCAACGCCACTTGTTTTGATAAACGTGTGAGCGCTTTATCCACCCTAGGGGGTGTTTCCCAGCGCGCCCTAACCTCTGGTGGGAAAGGGTATAATGCCAATAACTTCTTAGAAATTAGCAGTTTTCTATCTGGGTTAACCCACGCTTCATCACACACGTCATTCAATTCCTCTGATTCTGGAAAAGCTACAGGTAGTTTTTTCACCCCCCACATAATACCCCTTTTTGAGGTACCTGCAGTATCAGAGATCTGCAAAGCCTCCTTCATTGCCGTGATCATATAACGTGTGGCCCTATTGGAAAATACGTTTGTTTCTTCACCGTCGACACTAGATTCATCTGTGTCGGTACCTGTGTCGACTGACTGAGGTAAGGGACGTTTTACAGCCCCTGACGGTGTCTGAGACGCCTGAGCAGGTACTAACTGGTTTTCCGGCCGTCTCATTTCGTCAACTGACTTTTGTAATGTACTAACATTATCACGTAATTCCATAATTAAAGCCATCCATTCCGGTGTCGACTCCCTAGGGGGTGACATCACCATTACCGGCAATTGCTCCGCCTCCACACCAACATCGTCCTCATACATGTCGACACACACGTACCGACACACCGCAGACACACAGGGAATGCTCTTATCGAAGACAGGACCCCACTAGCCCTTTGGGGAGACAGAGGGAGAGTTTGCCAGCACACACCAAAAGCGCTATAAAATGTATATAAACAACCCTAAAAGGTGTTGTTTTTGTTATATGCGCTTTAAATATATAAATATCGCCAAAATATGCCCCCCTTCTCTTTGTTACCCTGTTTCTGTAGTGCAGTGCAGGGGAGAGTCCTGGGAGCCTTCCTCACAGCGGAGCTGAGCAGGAAAATGGCGCTGTGTGCTGAGGAGAATAAGCCCCGCCCCCTTTTCGGCGGGCTTTTCTCCCGGGTTTTGAGATATCTGGCCTGGGTTAAATACATACATATAGCCTCAATGGCTATATGTGATGTATTCTTTGCCATCAAAGGTATTAAATATTGCTGCCCAGGGCGCCCCCAGCAGCGCCCTGCACCCTCCGTGACCGTTCAGTGTGAAGTGTGTAGCAACAATGGCGCACAGCTGCAGGGCTGTGCGCTACCTTCATGAAGGCTGAAGAGCCTTCTGCCGCCTGTTTCCGGACCCTCGATCTTCAGCATCTGTAAGGGGGATCGGCGGCGCGGCTCCGGGACGAACCCCAGGGTGACCTGTGTTCCGACTCCCTCTGAAGCTATGTCCAGTAGCCTAAGACTCCAATCCATCCTGCACGCAGGTGAGTTGAAAATCTCTCCCCTAAGTCCCTCGATGCAGTGAGCCTGTTGCCAGCAGGACTCACTGAAAATAATAAACCTAAAAACTTTTTCTAAGCAGCTCTTTAGGAGAGCCACCTAGATTGCACCCTGCTCGGACGGGCACAAAAACCTAACTGAGGCTTGGAGGAGGGTCATAGGGGGAGGAGCCAGTACACACCATGTGATCCTAAAAGCTTGCTTTTGTGCCCTGTCTCCTGCGGAGCCGCTATTCCCCATGGTCCTGACGGAGTCCCCAGCATCCACTAGGACGTTAGAGAAATTGAAATTCCATTTCTTGGAATTCTAACTTATTACTGGGCGTAACCCAACCTCTTGCATAATTTCCATCAGCTGTTTTGGGACGTTTAAACACAGTTGCCTTAGTTTTTAACACAGGCTCTGCTGCTGCTTCTGCTAAGGATAGAATGGCTTACATAGTACTAATTAGCTCAGGTATGTCCCCTGAGCTGAGACCTTCCTCCGAAGTGCAAGGAGTCCTCCGACGAATGTGTTGACTGTGGAGATGTTTATGTGATTTACTTACACCGGCCTTTCAGCCTGCTTTTGTTGAGAGGCTGCCAATTCCTGAGGTGGAAAACCCTCAGAATGAATGTTGCATGTAAGGCTTAATAGTGTAACCTGTCCCTGGTATAGGAGCTGGTATTATCTGCTCAGCTATATTGGATAATGTCTGTGCAAAGTGGCCCATGAAGGTTCAACTGGAACCTGTGCTTGCCTCGGTTATTTAAGAGGCTTCGGTGACAAATAAAACATTTTGCACATAATCCCATTAAACCAGATCCTGATAGGTTAACTCAGCTTCACAAGACAAACATGAAATGAGTGTTGTTGGTGCTGCTGTCAAAAGTGTATTTTCCACACTCTTACCGCTCTAAGACATGATAAATCACACACCTGTACAGTGTTACTACACAATTTGTGACTGTAATCACTATAAAATTTGTTAAAGTGACACACAATCCGACCCTACCCTGCTTTGCACCAGCATTGAGGATCGGAATGCACAGAAAAACTGACAGAATTATAGTAAAGTCAGCAATCACACTGTCAGTCAGTCACAGGTTATACATTAGTATAGTAAGCAATATGAGCACAATCAACTACAAATACATTTCGAGTATATAGGAGAAACATATTACTGCATTAACTTATATAGAATTTAACCGTATTCAGTCGCAAAAAATAAGATTTTACTTACCGATAAATCTATTTCTCGTAGTCCGTAGTGGATGCTGGGACTCCGTAAGGACCATGGGGAATAGCGGCTCCGCAGGAGACAGGGCACAAAATAAAAGCTTGAGATATCAGGTGGTGTGCACTGGCTCCTCCCCCTATGACCCTCCTCCAAGCCAGTTAGGATACTGTGCCCGGACGAGCGTACATAATAAGGAAGGATATTGAATCCCGGGTAAGACTCATACCAGCCACACCAATCACACCGTACAACTCGTGATCTGAACCCAGTTAACAGTATGATAAATTTAAAGGAGCCTCTGAAAGGATGGCTCAACAATAATGACCCGAATTTTTTGTAACAATAACTATATACAAGTATTGCAGACAATCCGCACTAGGGATGGGCGCCCAGCATCCACTACGGACTACGAGAAATAGATTTATCGGTAAGTAAAATCTTATTTTCTCTAACGTCCTAAGTGGATGCTGGGACTCCGTAAGGACCATGGGGATTATACCAAAGCTCCCAAACGGGCGGGAGAGTGCGGATGACTCTGCAGCACCGAATGAGAGAACTCCAGGTCCTCCTCAGCCAGGGTATCAAATTTGTAGAATTTAGCAAACGTGTTTGCCCCTGACCAAGTAGCTGCTCGGCAAAGTTGTAAAGCCGAGACCCCTCGGGCAGCCGCCCAAGATGAGCCCACTTTCCTTGTGGAATGGGCTTTTACTGATTTTGGCTGTGGCAATCCTGCCACGGAATGTGCAAGCTGAATTGTACTACAAATCCAACGAGCAATCGTCTGCTTTGAAGCAGGAGCACCCAGCTTGTTGGGTGCATACAGGATAAACAGCGAGTCAGTTTTCCTGACTCCAGCCGTCCTGGAAACATATTTTCAAGGCCCTGACAACGTCCAGCAACTTAGAGTCCTCTAAGTCCCTAGTAGCCGCAGGTACCACAATAGGTTGGTTCATGTGAAATGCAGAAACCACCTTAGGTAGAAATTGAGGACGAGTCCTCAATTCCGCCCTGTCAGAATGAAAATTTAGGTAAGGGCTTTTACATGATAAAGCCGCCAATTCTGACACACGCCTAGCTGAAGCCAAGGCCAACAGCATCGACACCTTCCACGTGAGATATTTTAAATCTACCGTAGACAATGGTTCAAACCAGTGTGATTTTAGAAATCTCAACACAACATTGAGATCCCAAGGTGCCACTGGAGGCACAAAAGGAGGTTGTATGTGCAGCACCCCTTTCACAAATGTCTGAACTTCAGGTACTGAAGCCAGTTCTTTCTGGAAGAATATCGACAGGGCCGAAATTTGAACCTTAATGGACCCTAATTTTAGGCCCATAGACAGTCCTGTTTGCAGGAAATGCAAGAAACGACCCAGTTGAAATTCCTGTGTAGGGGCCTTCTTGGCCTCACACCACGCAACATATTTACGCCAAATGCGGAGATAATGTTTTGCGGTTACTTCCTTTCTGGCTTTTACCAGAGTAGGGATGACTTCTTCTGGAATGCCCTTGTCCTTCAGGATCCGGCGTTCAACCGCCATGCCGTCAAACGCAGCCGCGGTAAGTCTTGGAACAGACAAGGCCCCTGCAGTAGCAGGTCCTGTCTTAGAGGTAGAGGCCACGGTTCGTCCGTGAGCATCTCTTGAAGTTCCGGGTACCAAGACCTTCTTGGCCAATCCGGAACCACGAGTATAGTTCTTACTCCTCTCCTTCTTATGATTCTCAATACTTTCGGTATGAGGGGCAGAGGAGGGAATACATACACTGACTGGTACACCCAAGGCGTTACCAGAGCGTCCACTGCTATTGCCTGAGGGTCCCTTGACCTGGCGCAATATCTGTCCAGTTTTTTGTTTAGACGTGACGCCATCATGTCCACCTTTGGTCTTTCCCAACGGTTTACAATTTGGTGGAAGACTTCTGGGTGAAGTCCCCACTCTCCCGGGTGAAGGTCGTGTCTGCTGAGGAAGTCTGCTTCCCAGTTGTCCACTCCCGGAATGAACACTGCTGACAGTGCTATCACATGATTTTCCGCCCAGCGAAGAATCCTTGCAGTTTCTGCCATTGCCCTCCTGCTTCTCGTGCCGCCCTGTCTGTTTATGTGGGCGACTGACGTGATGTTGTCCGACTGGATCAACACCGCCTGACCCTGAAGCAGAGGTTTTGCTTGAATTAAGGCATTGTAAATGGCCCTTAGTTCTAGAATGTTTATATGAAGAGATGTTTCCATGCTTGACCACAAGCCCTGGAAATTCCTTCCCTGTGTGACTGCTCCCCAGCCTCTCAGGCTGGCATCCGTGGTTACCAGGATCCAATCCTGAATGCCAAATCTGCGGCCCTCTAGTAGATGAGCCCTCTGAAGCCACCACAGGAGAGACACCCTTGTCCTTGGCGACAGGGTTATCCGTTGATGCATCTGAAGATGCGATCCGGACCATTTTCCCAGTAGATCCCACTGAAAAGTTCTTGCATGGAATCTTCCGAATGGAATCGCTTCGTAAGAAGCCACCATTTTTCCCAAGACCCTTGTGCACTGATGCATTGAGACCTGTCCTGGTTTTAGGAGGTTCCTGACTAGCTCGGATAACTCCCTGGCCTTCTCCTCCGGGAGAAACACCTTCTTCTGGACTGTGTCCAGAATCATTCCTAAGAACAGTAGACGTGTCGTTGGAATCAGCTGCGATTTTGGAATATTTAGAATCCATCCGTGCTGACTTAGCACTACCTGAGATAGTGCCACTCCGACTTCTAACTGTTCCTTGGTTCTTGCCCTTATCAGGAGATCGTCCAAGTAAGGGATAATTAAGATGCCTTTTCTTCGTAGAAGAATCATCATTTCGGCCATTACCTTGGTAAAGACCCGAGGCGCCGTGGACAATCCAAACGGCAGCGTCTGAAACTGATAATGACAGTTTTGTACTACAAACCTGAGGTACCCTTGGTGAGAAGGATATATTGGGACGTGGAGATAAGCATCCTTGATGTCCAGCGACACCATATAGTCCCCCTCTTCCAGGTTCGCTATCACCGCTCTGAGTGACTCCATCTTGAATTTGAACCTTTTTATGTAAGTGTTCAAAGATTTTAGATTTAATATTGGTCTCACCGAGCCGTCCGGCTTCGGTACCACAAATAGTGTGGAATAATACCCCTTCCCCTGTTGTAAGAGGGGTACCTTGATTATCACCTGCTGGGAGTACAGCTTGTGAATGGCTTCCAGAACTGCCTCCCTGTCGGAGGGAGACTTTGGTAAAGCAGACTTCAGGAACCGATGAGGAGGAAACGCCTCGAATTCCAGTTTGTACCCCTGTGATACTACCTGTAGAATCCAGGGATCCACTTGCGAGTGAGCCCACTGCGCGTTGAAATACTTGAGACGGGCCCCCACCGTGTCTGAGTCTGCTTGTAAAGCCCCAGCGTCATGCTGAAGACTTGGCAGAAGCAGGGGAGGGCTTCTGCTCCTGGGAAGCGGCTGCATGGTGCTGCCTTTTTCCTCTTCCTCTGCCCTTGGGCAGAAAAGAGTGACCTTTTGCTCGCTTGTACTTATGGGAACGAAAGGACTGAGTTTGAAAAGAGTGTGTCTTTTTCTGTTGATGTGAAGTAACCTGGGGTAAAAAGGTGGATTTTCCAGCCGTTGCCACCAGGTCTGTTAGACCAGCCCCAAATAACTCCTCCCCCTTATACGGCAATACTTCCATGTGCCGTTTGGAATCTGCGTCCCCTGACCACTGTCTGGTCCATAATGCTCTTCTGGCAGAGATGGACATTGCGCTTACTCTTGATGCCAGGGTACAAATATCCCTCTGCGCATCACGCATATATAGCAATGCATCCTTTAAATGTTCTATAGTTAACAGAATATTGTCCCTATCCAGGGTATCAATATTCTCAGTCAGGGAATCCGCCCATGCGACTCCAGCACTGCACATCCAGGCTGATGCGATTGCTGGTCGCAGTATAACACCAGTATGTGTGTATATACTTTTCAGGATATTTTCCAGCCTCCTATCAGCTGGTTCTTTGAGGGTGGCCGTATCAGGGGACGGTAACGCTACTTGTTTAGATAAACGTGTGAGCGCCTTATCTACCCTAGGGGGTGTTTCCCACCGTGCCCTAACCTCTGGCGGGAAAGGGTATAGTGCTAATAACTTATTAGAAATTAGCTGTTTTTTATCGGGGGAAACCCACGCTTTATCACACACCTCATTTATTTCCTCAGACTCAGGAAAAACTATTGGCAGTTTTTTCACACCCCACATAATACCCGCCTTTGAGGTATTTGTAGTGTCAGAAAGGTTCAATGCCTCTTTCATTGCCGTGATCATGTAACGTGTGGCCCTACTGGACATTACGTTTGTCTCGTCACCGTCGACACTAGATTCAGTATCTGTATCTGGATCCGTGTCGACCCACTGAGGTAGCGGCCGTTTTAGGGCCCCTGAGGGTGTCTGAGACGCCTGAACAGGCACTAATTGATTTGCCGGCTTTCTCATGTCGTCAACAGTTTTTTGTAAATTGCTGACATTATCACTTAATTGCTTAAACACAATCATCCAGTCAGGTGTCGACTCCCTAGGGGGTGACATCACTAACACAGGCAACTGCTCCGCCTCCACCTCATTTTCCTCCTCATACATGTCGACACACGCGTACCGACACACAGCACACACACCGGGAATGCTCTGATAGAGGACAGGACCCCACTTAGCCCTTTGGAGAGACAGAGGGAGAGTCTGCCAGCACACACCCAGCGCTATATATATACAGGGATAACCTTATATAAGTGTTAATCCCTTATAGCTGCTGTTAATCTAGTTATTTGCTGCCAAAATGCCCCCCCTTCTCTTTTTTACCCTGAATCAGATGCAGTACTGCAGGGGAGAATCAGGGAGCCGTCCTTCCAGCGGAGCTGTGAGGGAATAATGGCGCCAGTGTGCGGAGGAGATAGGCCCCGCCCCTTCACGACGTCCTTAACTCCCGCTTTTTTGTGTAAAATGGCAGGGGAAAAAATACATCCATATAGCCCTGGAGCTATATGTGATGTATTCCTTTTGCCAGCTAAGGTATATGTGTGTTATATTGCGTCTCAGGGCGCTCCCCCCCAGCGCCCTGCACCCTCAGTGACCGGAGTGTGAAGTGTGCTGAGAGCAATGGCGCACAGCTGCGGTGCTGTGCGCTACCTTAGTCTTGAAGACAGGATGTCTTCTGCCGCCGCTTTCACCGGACCTTCGTCTCTTCTGGCTCTGTAAGGGGGACGGCGGCGCGGCTCCGGTGACCCATCCAGGCTGAACCTGTGATCGTCCCTCTGGAGCTAACGTCCAGTAGCCTAAGAAGCCCAATCCACTCTGCACTCAGGTGAGTTCGCTTCTTCTCCCCTTAGTCCCACGATGCAGTGAGCCTGTTGCCAGCAGGACTCACTGAAAATAAAAAAACCTAACTAAACTTTTATTCTAAGCAGCTCTGGAGAGCTACCTAGTTTGCACCCTTCTCGGCCGGGCACAAAAATCTAACTGGCTTGGAGGAGGGTCATAGGGGGAGGAGCCAGTGCACACCACCTGATATCTCAAGCTTTTATTTTGTGCCCTGTCTCCTGCGGAGCCGCTATTCCCCATGGTCCTTACGGAGTCCCAGCATCCACTTAGGACGTTAGAGAAACAGCAGCAATAGTTATCAGACTCATATGCATTAGGCACTTATCCAACTATTCGTACTCAAAGGTAGACAGAGACTTGTTGCTCTATTACCAGACTCAGTAGAGTGGGATACAGGGAGACTCACCAAGCTTCCAGGATCGATCAATACATTAGCAAACGCTGAGTGGATCCAAACGCTAACATTGTACACACTCGCCCAGTGAACAGACGCACCAGTCACACAGCCGCCTATGCTGCGACTGGGTCTCCTTAGATTCACAGAGTCTCAGACGGAAGCGGGAAATCAGTTCATGGTAGGAGACTCAGAGAAAACTGGTCATGAACCAGGGAAAGGGACGACCAAGGGAGCGTCTGACTCCCCACTGCCATCAACCCTAGGGATCGCGGCCTCATACTACCCCACCCCTGGAGCCTATGATCCCTAGGGCCTAGCGCTGGTGCACCCTAGGTGGCAGCTGCGTCAGCGACTGTTTGGTAGTCTTCTCCCAAAACAGTGCAGCTGTGTCAGTGTTCCCCCTCTGAGCAAAACCGATGCCTTATATTCTCCCCGAGCTCCGACCATAGCCTTGTAATGTCTGCTGGACTTGCTAGTACACCTGACACAGACGTCCACCGAAACAGCACTGTACTCGTGGGTAAGCGTGGTCGCGACCCAGCGGGGAGTTGTTGTAGCAACTCTAAGGCATGTATAAGACGGGGTTTTTTTAGAAAGATCGCTCAAAAAAATAGTAAGACTAAGAAAATAAAATAATAAAAAAAAGCTTATGGCTGCTAAAAAAAACAGCAGCCCTCTTGACCACAGACCGGCTCCTGCCGCACCAAACAAAAAACTGATTTGCCCGAGCCAGGAGGCGGGGATATATGGATGGGCCCGTTGCATGCTGGGAGGCCGAAAGCTTTGACAGATTGGTGCAAATCTGCTGTCGCACCCTCATAGCCCAATGTTATCCTGTGGATAACCTGAGGACCTTGCCGGAGAAAACATTGTTACTATCGATACAACATCAATATAATGACCATGTTGACACTGTAGAACATGCCACAACCTAAATCCTGCCATGGTACAGAAAGATTCTACATGCAAGTTACCTAAAGCTATAAAATACTTTACAGTATGAAGTGAACATTTATGGTTAGTGGCCATTTAACTTGCCAGGACTTAATCTTACAGTGTGTATCCAGCTTATCTGTCAACTCTTTCTGGTTGGTTAAGAAAATCTGGTAATGTATGGGAGCAAATGGCAATCAACCATTAGCTCCCAAAAGCCAGAAAGTGTGTAAAAATGGTTATTCGGATATTTGGTTAAATCAAAATGTATTTAACCAATTTGTCGAAATGACCATTTTTGTCTGTTTTCCAGTGTTTGGGAGCAAGTGGTTAATTGTTATTTGCTCCCATACATTACAAGATTTTCGTTCCAACCAGAAAGATTAGATAGATCATTTAATAGTGTGTATCCAGCTTTAGGACCCAATTCAGAGTTGTACGCAATGCCAAGGTTTTCGCAGTTGAGCGATTGTTTTGCAACTGAGCATGTGCAACACACATAGGAAAGACTTACTGCACAAAGCACAGAGGAAAGCATTATTGCGCACGCGCAAAGCCTTACTGTGCAAGTTGGTGTTTGAGAAAACATTCTTAAAGTTTCCGTAATAGCAAAGTCCTAAAAAGTCCACTGCGATCGACATTAGTAGGTAGAGTCAGAGAGGTGAGCGAAAGTGAACGTAAAGAGGAGGCTGGACCATGAGCGTGTTATGGGAGTTCCGGCTGCATTCCCAATAACGGAACCACATGCTTAGAGGCCATATTTTGGAGCTGTACCTGAATCAGCACAGCCCACAACTTACTCGAAGAATCGATGTACGTCCAATGTTGCATCAATGGTGGTGTATTCTTGAACCCCGGCAGTTCCACGCACAACACAGATAAGGAAAGGGGTGTAGCAGAGTCTGCTTAGTGTGTTGCCTGCTACCTTACACAGGGCATCTATTGGCAGGCATTTGCATATTTTTGCACATAGCTGCGATTTCTGACTCAGCCAGTGCTGTAATGGCGTACATCTATGAATCAGGCCCTTACTCCAAAAAGGCATCAAAAGCTAAAATACAAACCAAACGTAAAAGTATTTCTGTATGGGGGAAAAAGCCTCGTTATGCCTCCAGATAAAAACAAGATCATGCACTGTAATTTTTTTCTCATTTATTTTATATATTTATTATGGAACTTTTGTACCTCATGAGTCAACTTAGTTTGGATACCTATTACAAACTGATTGCAAGAAGACAAATGATATATGACACTACTATGATTTCTTACCAAGCTGAGCAATTGACTGCAGAGACCTGGAATCTGCACTGGTTTCCTGACCATTGGGCTCCCAGCCATCAGCAACCTCTGAGATCCCATCATGTGTGACTTCTTTCTGCTTCTTAGACCTCTCAGCATAATCCAACTGTGGGTCATCACTGCCCTCATCTGAGGCACCCTGTTTGTCTTCTTCCAGCCTTTCCGCAAACCAGGCTCTGATATCATCTGCAGACATCCCAGTCTTCTCACAAAGATCATCAATATCATCTTCACAAACTATTTGCTGCTGACTATAATAGTCCAGAAGAGGCTGGTGGGATAGAGGTTTAAGGTCATTAAAAACTTTTTGATAGCTGTCATACCACTTTAAATTGCCATTTTTATAAGAGTATCTGCAATCCCCAAACCAGCGTACAACATCTGTACGTGGAAGCCCAGTCTGCTCCACCAAGTTATCATACTCCTCTACAGATGGCCATTGTGTCTTGACAAACATTTGCTTTAAAAAGTCTCGCTGTTGGGCAGTTTTTTTACAGGACTGTCTATTTTTCTGAGGTGTGGATGGCCTACTGCCACCATCACTTGCCATACTATTATCCTTTGAACTCTCGGTGTTGTCCCCTGACTCTGTCACACGGAGAGCCTTTAGATTGATTTTTATTGGGTTTACTTTTCGCTCAGATACTGGAGAACTGTTCTCTACATGAGACTCTAAATCATCAGAAACTTTAACATCATAGATCTCCATCTCGTCAGCTGAAATTTCAATATCATCATCAAAATGTGAATGATCTTTCTTGAGATCTTCTGCTATCTTCTTGCGTTTCTCCGAGAACCAGCCATCTATTTCACGCCTTGTCATTTTAGTCTCACTCCGAAGTCGGTTCACCTCCTCCACAGAAGGACAGCTATCCCGAGCAAAGCTACCTTCCAGAGCTCTGAGCTGCTCAGGTGCCCTCTCTTTGTATCGTGTGAGTGTAAAGTCTGGAGCCTGGTTCCATGACTGTCTCCTTGGAGCATGTGATGGAGTATGTGATGGAGCATGTGATGGAGTATGTGATTGAGTATGTGATGGAGCATGTCCACTTGTTGGAAGAGCGAAGTCATCAGGTTCTTTCACCATAGTAAACATTGTATCAGATTGGGGGTCAGATACCAGATCACCAGACTCCGCAAAATAAGATGAAGGTTTGTTACGGAAGTGATATCTCTTATCACTAAACCATTTTCTAACATCCCTTGTGGACAGACCGGTAATTCTGGTCAGCTTTGCAACCTCACCATGTGAGGGAAACTGACTTTTGCAAAAACTGTTTTTGAGAGCACTAAGCTGCTGTCTTGACTTTTTGCATCTTGAAACAATGGGATCGTAAGCGTTTGGTGACAGCATGCTGGGAGAGGTGGTTGTAACTGGTTTAGATGAAATATTTAATTTTCCAGATAACGATGCTGTACTAGCCGCAGTTGTGGTTTGACTGGTGTGAAAAGGCGTCACTGTTAGGGACACTGAAGTAGCAGTTCCTTGGATTCCATTTGTAATAATAGGTTGAGTAACAAGCAAACCCCCTGCTCCTTGCGGTTGACCGACAATCTGCCCTGGAAGAGCAGCTTGAATAATGTGCTGAACGTTGCCTGCACTGGCTACAAGTGGTGCATTCAAAACAGTTATAGTTGGCTGAGGTACAGGCTGGGGGATGGACTGGATTACAGTGTTAAACATCTTCTTCCTGGAGTCTTCAATTTCCTCAGGTGACCAGCTGATACCTTGTTTAAGCCGTTGTGCTGTAAACCAGATTTTGATCTGCTCTTCTGGGTATTTTGTAACCACTGTTAGATAGCAAAGCTCTGCCTTTGTAGGGTAAGGGAATTTATTGAAATTGTTTTTAAGGAAACAGTTAGAATCCATGGACGAGTTGTAGGTTGGAATGCTGCTTAAAGGAATCATTACTTTGGGAAGGGACTTTGCAGTAGGAAGTTGGTGACTTTGATACTTCTGTACAACAGATTGTTTATGTAGCACTGGTGCTACGATTGATGTAGTAAGCTTTGGCTGTATTACGGACTGTGGAGCATTTATTGATACAAGCTGCGTCACCCCAGTCTGCAGTACAGGAACAGTTCCTATTATGGAGCCATTTACAATCTGAGAAGAATTCACAATATTGTTGGTGACTTTGCTAACAGATATGGACCCATTCTTGGGTGTCAAGCGGCTTTTTTTCTCAAACTCTTCACTTACATGGTTGGCATTATCCTTTATGGTGATTATTTTTTTTGTTTCCAGTTTATTTTTCATATTCTTCATTATAGGAGTTTTAGTAATTGATATTTCGGAGTAATCGTCTAAACGTTCCTCTGCACAATGGTCAGTCACATCTGGATCAGTATTATGGCCACTCACACTCTGCTCCACAACGGTATAATTTTCATGCTTGGCCACAGTCCAGGAGAGGTCAGAATCTCCAGGATGACAATCTGCATTGTGAGCTTCCAGCTCCTTAGGGTCTTTTACCAAAAAGCTGCATACAATACAAACATATGAGGGATCCTCTCTAAAGTCATTGTGTTTTGAGTTCATGTGTTCAACAAATGGGCTTGTCTCATGAGAGCCAAAATTGCAGTACTTGCAAAAAAATCTCATACCATCGAGGTTTTGATGCCCATTAGATAGCATCTCATTATTGCTGTCCATAAGATCTGGTAATATTTGCTGAGGTTCATCTTTGGAGCTTTTGTCCTTGAATTCTTCAGCCAATTCTGTGCCACTCTCCAGGGCTAGGGTCTTCAGGGGTATCATACAAGGTGTGGTGGACTTTCTTTTGCTTGCCATGATTCTATATATTTTTTGTATTCACAATCAAAATATTAGAAGGTATGAAATGTTCTGATTAACTGAAACTTAGGTGGATATTGTGCGAGACATCACACTCTGGGCACGATGATTCACACGGCTCCAGCTTGCGTTGCAAAATCCTAAAAGTGAAGAAAAAGAAATGGATTATACTTCTTACTATATAAAATGTGTATTTTTTAAGCAGTTTACTTCCAGCTTGGGAACATGCATTAGATGAACAAAGTCAAATATTCATCTATAAGCAAAACACAGTAATGTGTTCAAAGGCTTATCTAAATTACATATATATATATATATATATATAATATATTTATTACACACACACACACATATATATATATATGACAAAGAGGATGGAGAAGAACAAGCGCCTAATGGTGTAGTCAGTTCTTAATGTGTGTAATGACACTCAGAGAATAATGAATGCGTACCAGATAATATCTTTGTAAAAGGCCTATCAAAACTCCACTCAGGTTGTTTCACACCATCTGTTATTCAAGGAAACAGAGATCGCCACATAGCGTAGTATTACCGGTTACCAATATTGGCCCTACAAGCACACAGGTAGGCGTACCGAATTCTTATAGGTATTCAGCACAACACATGGGTCTGTATCCAAATGTACCAGGTCAAATATGCCAGGATCTCTGTGGTCTAGGTCATCTGACCATTTAAAAGTATTTATTTCTCTAACGTCCTAGAGGATGCTGGGGACTCCGTAAGGACCATGGGGATAGACAGGCTCCGCAGGAGACATGGGCACTTTAAGAAAGAATTTAGTTCCTGGTGTGCACTGGCTCCTCCCTCTATGCCCCTCCTCCAGACCTCAGTTTGATACTGTGCCCAGAGGAGCTGGGTGCTTTTCAGTGAGCTCTCCTGAGTTTACTGATAGAAAGTATTTTGTTAGGTTTTTTTATTTTCAGGGAGCTCTGCTGGCAACAGACTCCCTGCATCGAGGGACTGAGGGGAGAGAAGCAGCCCTACTCTCTGAAGCTAGGTCCTGCTTCTTAGGCTACTGGACACCATTAGCTCCAGAAGGATTGGTACGCAGGATCTCACCCTCGCCATCCGTCCCAGAGCCGCGCCGCCGCCCCCCTCGCAGAGCCGGAAGACAGAAGCCGGGTGAGTGAGAAGAAAAGAAGACATCACAGGCGGCAGAAGACTTTATGATCTTCACTAGAGGTAACGCACAGCTGCCATTGCTCCACACACCTCACATACTCCGGTCACTGTAAGGGTGCAGGGCGCAGGGGGGGCGCCCTGGGCAGCATTTGGGACCTCATATTGGCAAAAAGAACACATATATACAGCTGGGCACTGTATATATGTATGAGCCCCCGCCAAAATTACTATTTAAGCGGGACAGAAGCCCGCCGCCGAGGGGGCGGGGCTTCTCCCTCAGCACTCACCAGCGCCATTTTTTCTCCACAGCACCGCTGAGAGGAAGCTCCCCGGGCTCTCCCCTGCTGATACACGGTAGAAGAGGGTTGAAAAGAGAGGGGGGGCACATAATTAGGTGCAAAAACTATAACATACAGCAGCTACCCGGTTAACATTAAGTTACTGTGGGGCAGATGTATTAACCTGGAGAAGGCATAAGGAAGTGACAAATCAGTGATATGTGCAAGGTGATAAAGGCACCAGCCAATCAGATCCTAACTGTTAATTTACATATTTGAGCTGATTGGCTGGTACCTTTATCACCTTACACATATCACTGGTTTATCACTTCCTTATGCCTTCTCCAGGTTAATACATCTGCCCCTGTGTTATTCCTGGGATATTATAGCGCTGGGGTGTGTGCTGGCATACTCTCTCTCTGTCTCTCCAAAGGGCCTGGTGGGGGAACGGTCTTCAGAAAGGACATTCCCTGTGTGTGTGTGGTGTGTCGGTACGCTTGTGTCGACATGTCTGATGAGGAAGGCTATGTGGGAGAGGAGCGGGAGCAAATGAATGTGGTGTCTCCGCCGACGGCGCCGACACCTGATTGGATGGATATGTGGAAGGTTTTAAAATGATAATGTTAATTCCTTGCATAAAAGATTTGACAAGGCTGATGCATTGGGGCAGTCAGGGTCTCAACCCAGGCCTGACCCTATGTCGCAGGGACCGTCAGGGTGTCATAAGCGCCCACTATCCCAAATTGTTGACACAGATACAGACATGGATTCTGACTCCAGTGTCGATTACGGTGATGCAAAGTTACAGCCAAAATTGGCTAAATCCCTTCGATATATGATTATAGCAATAAAGCATGTTTTGCACATCACAAAGGAAACCCCAGTCCCTGACAAGAGGGTGTATATGTATAAGGGAAAAAAGCCTGAGGTAACTTTTCCCCCCTCACACGAACTGAATGAGTTATGTGAAAAAGCTTGAGAATCTCCAGATAAAAAACTGCAGATTTCCAAACGGATTGTTATGGCGTATCCTTTCCCGCCAACGGATAGGTTACGATGGGAATCCTCCCCTAGGGTGGACAAAGCTTTAACACACTTATCCAAAAAGGTAGCCCTGCCGTCCCAGGATACGGCTACCCTCAAAGATGCTGCTGATCGCAAACAGGAGGTTACCCTGAAGTCCATTTATACACATTCAGGTACCTTACTAAGACCGGCAATTGCGTCGACCTGGGTGTGTAGTGCTGTAGCGGCATGGACGGATACCTTATCTGAGGAATTGGATACCCTAGATAAGGATACTGTATTATTGACCCTGGGGCATATAAAAGACGCTGTCCTATATATGAGAGAGATGCTCAAAGAGACATTAGTCTACTGGGTTCTAGAATAAACGCTATGTCGATTTCTGCCAGAAGGGTCCTGTGGACTCGGCAATGGACAGGTGATGCCGACTCAAAAAGGCATACGGAGGTTTTACCTTACAGGGGTGAGGAATTGTTCGGGGAAGGTCTCTCGGACCTGGTCTCCACAGCTACAGCTGGAAAGCCTTATGTTCCCTCACAGCCTAAGAGAGCACCGCATTATCAAATGCAGTCCTTTCGTTCACAAAGAAACAAGAAAGTCCGAGGTGCGTCCTTCCTTGCCAGAGGTAGGGGCCGAGGAAAGAAGCTGCACAACACAGCTAGTTCCCAGGAACAGAAGTCCTCACCGGCCTCTACAAAATCCACTGCATGACGCTGGGGCTCCACTGGCGGAGCCAGGCCCTGTGGGGGCACGTCTTCGGAATTTCAGCCACATGTGGGTTCACTCCCAGGTGGATCCTTTGGCAATAGAAATTGTGTCTCAGGGTTACAAGCTGGAATTCGAAGAGGTGCCTCCTCGCCGGTATTTCAAATCGGCCCTACCATCTTCCCCCCAAGAGAGGGAAAATAAGAATTTACTCACCGGTAATTCTATTTCTCGTAGTCCGTAGTGGATGCTGGGGACTCCGTAAGGACCATGGGGAATAGCGGCTCCGCAGGAGACTGGGCACAACTAAGAAAGAATTAGGACTACCTGGTGTGCACTGGCTCCTCCCTCTATGCCCCTCCTCCAGACCTCAGTTAGGAAACTGTGCCCGGAAGAGCTGACACAATAAGGAAAGGATTTGGAATCCCGGGTAAGACTCATACCAGCCACACCAATCACACCGTACAACTCGTGATACTATACCCAGTGAACAGTATGAATAACAACTGAGCCTCTCAAACAGATGGCTCCAAACAATAACCCTTTAGTTAGGCAATAACTATATACAAGTATTGCAGACAATCCGCACTTGGGATGGGCGCCCAGCATCCACTACAGACTACGAGAAATAATTTACCGGTGAGTAAATTCTTATTTTCTCTGACGTCCTAGTGGATGCTCGGGACTCCGTAAGGACCATGGGGATTATACCAAAGCTCCCAAACGGGCGGGAGAGTGCGGATGACTCTGCAGCACCGAATGAGCAAACTCAAGGTCCTCCTCAGCCAGGGTATCAAACTTGTAGAATTTAGCAAATGTGTTTGAACCCGACCAAGTAGCAGCTTGGCAAAGTTGTAAAGCCGAGACCCCTCGGGCAGCCGCCCAAGAAGAGCCCACTTTCCTCGTGGAATGGGCTTTTACAGATTTAGGATGCGGCAGTCCAGCCACAGAATGTGCAAGTTGAATCGTACTACAGATCCAGCGAGCAATAGACTGCTTTGAAGCAGGAGCACACAGCTTGTTGGGCGCATACAGGATAAATAGCGAGTCAGTTTTCCTGACTCCAGCCGTCCTGGAAACATAGATTTTCAGGGCCCTGACTACGTCCAGCAACTTGGAATCCTCCAAGTCCTTAGTAGCCGCAGGCACCACAATAGGTTGGTTCAAATGAAAAGCTGATACCACCTTAGGAAGAAATTGGGGACGAGTCCTCAATTCCGCCCTATCCATATGGAAAATCAGATAAGGGCTTTTACATGACAAAGCCGCCAATTCTGACACACGCCTGGCCGAAGCCAAGGCCAACAGCATGACCACTTTCCACGTGAGATATTTTAGTTCCACGGTTTAAGTGGCTCAAACCAATGTGACTTAAGGAAATCCAACACCACGTTGAGATCCCAAGGTGCCACTGGAGGCACAAAAGGGGGCTGAATATGCAGCACTCCTTTAACAAACGTCTGAACTTCAGGCAGTGAAGCCAGTTCTTTTTGGAAGAAAATCGACAGAGCCGAAATCTGGACCTTAATGGAACCTAATTTGAGGCCCATAGTCACCCCTGACTGTAGGAAGTGCAGAAATCGACCCAGCTGAAATTCCTCCGTTGGGGCCCTTCTGGCCTCACACCACGCAACATATTTTCGCCATATGCGGTGATAATGGTTTGCGGTCACCTCCTTCCTAGCTTTAATCAGCGTAGGGATGACTTCCTCCGGAATGCCCTTTTCCTTCAGGATCCGGCGTTCAACCGCCATGCCGTCAAACGCAGTCGCGGTAAGTCTTGGAACAGACAGGGTCCCTGCTGCAGCAGGTCCTGTCTGAGCGCCAGAGGCCATGATTCCTCTGATATCATTTCTTGAAGTTCTGGGTACCAAGCTCTTCTTGGCCAATCCGGAACAATGATTATAGTTCTTACTCTTCTCCTTCTTATTATCCTCAGTACCTTGGGTATGAGAGGAAGAGGAGGGAACACAAACCGACTGGTACACCCACGGTGTCACTAAAGCGTCCACAGCTATCGCCTGAGGGTCCCTTGACCTGGCGCAATATCTTTTTAGCTTTTTGTTGAGGCGGGACGCCATCATGTCCACCTGTGGCCTTTCCCACAGGTGTGCAACCATTTGGAAGACTTCTGGATGAAGTCCCCACTCTCCCGGGTGGAGGTCGTGTCTGCTGAGAAAGTCTGTTTCCCAGTTGTCCACTCCGGGAATGAACACTGCTGACAGTGCTAACACATGATTTTCCGCCCATCGGAGAATCCTTGTGGCTTCTGCCATCGCCATCCTGCTTCTTGTGCCGCCCTGTCGGTTTACATGGGCGACCGCCGTGATGTTATCTGACTGGATCAGCACTGGCTGGTGTTGAAGCAGGGGTCTTGCCTGACTTAGGGCATTGTAAATGGCCCTTAGTTCCAGAATATTTATGTGTAAGGAAGTCTCCTGACTCGACCATTGCCCCTGGAAGTTTCTTCCCTGTGTGACTGCCCCCCAACCTCGAAGGCTGGCATCCGTGGTCACCAGGATCCAGTCCTGTATGCCGAATCTGCGGCCCTCTAGAAGATGAGCACTCTGCAGCCACCACAGCAGCGACACCCTGGCCCTTGGAGACAGGGTTATCAGCCGATGCATCTGAAGATGCGATCCGGACCACTTGTCCAACAGATCCCACTGAAAGATCCTCGCATGGAACCTTACGAATGGAATTGCTTCGTAAGAAGCCACCATCTTTCCCAGGACTCGCGTGCAGTGGTGCACCGACACCTGTTTTGGTTTTAGGAGGTCTCGGACTAGAGATGACAACTCCTTGGCCTTCTCCTCCGGGAGAAACACTTTTCTGTTCTGTGTCCAGAACCATCCCCAGGAACAGTAGACGCGTTGTAGGAACCAGCTGCGACTTTGGAATATTCAGGATCCAGCCGTGCTGTTGTAGCACTTCCCGAGCTAGTGCTACTCCGATCAACAACTGTTCCCTGGACCTCGCCTTTAGAAGGAGATCGTCCAAGTACGGGATAATTAAAACTCCCTTTTTCCGAAGGAGTATCATCATTTCGGCCATTACCTTGGTAAATACCCTCGGTGCCGTGGACAGACCAAACGGCAACGTCTGGAATTGGTAATGACAGTCCTGTACTACAAATCTGAGGTACTCCTGGTGAGGAGGGTAAATGGGGACATGCAGGTAAGCATCCTTGATGTCCAGTGATACCATGTAATCCCCCTCGTCCAGGCTTGCAATCACCGCCCTGAGCGATTCCATCTTGAACTTGAACCTTCTTATATAAGTGTTCAAGGATTTTAAATTTAAAATGGGTCTCACCGAACCGTCCGGTTTCGGTACCACAAACATTGTGGAATAGTAACCCCGTAAAAACACATTTTTCATTGCCGTAATCATATAACGAGTGGCTCTATTGGAATGTACACTAGTCTCATCGTCATCGACACTGGAGTCAGTATCCGTGTCGACATCTGTGTCTGCCATCTGAGGTAGTGGGCGTTTTAGAGCCTCTGATGGCTTTTGAGACGCCTGGGCAGGCACGGGCTGAGAAGCCGGCTGTCCCACATCTGCTATGTCGTCAAACCTTTTATGTAAGGAGTTGACACTGTCGCGTAATTCCTTCCACATGTCCATCCATTCAGGTGTCGACCCCGCAGGGGGTGACATCACATTTATCGGCACCTGCTCCGCCTCCACATAAGCCTCCTCATCAAACATGTCGACACAGCCGTACCGACACACCGCACACACACAGGGAATGCTCTGACTGAGGACAGGACCCCACAAAGTCCTTTGGGGAGACAGAGAGAGAGTATGCCAGCACACACCAGAGCGCTATATAATGCAGGGATACACACTACACATAGTGATTTTTGCCCTATAGCTGCTATAATACACAGTTTGCGCCTAAATTTAGTGTCCCCCCGCTCTTTTTTACCCTATTGAGCCTGGAAACTGCAGGGGAGAGCCTTGGGAGCGTCCTTCCAGCGGAGCTGTGAGAGGAAATGGCGCCAGTGTGCTGAGGGAGATAGCCCCGCCCCCTTTACGGCGGACTTCTCCCGCTTTTTTCAGGATATTTTTGGCAGGGGATTTTACACATATATAGTCTTACTGACTATATTATGTGTTTTTATGCCAGCTAAGGTACTCTTATTGCAGCCCAGGGCGCCCCCCCCCAGCGCCCTGCACCCATCAGTGACCGGAGTGTGTGGTGTGCATGGGGAGCAATGGCGCACAGCTGCAGTGCTGTACGCTACCTTAATGAAGACCGGAGTCTTCAGCCGCCGATTTCCTGGAGGTTCTTCTTGCTTTTGGCTCTGCAAGGGGGGCGGCGGCGCGGCTCCGGGACCGGACGACCGAGGCTGGGCCTGTGTTCGATCCCTCTGGAGCTAATGGTGTCCAGTAGCCTAAGAAGCCCAAGCTAGCTGCAAGCAGGTAGGTTCGCTTCTTCTCCCCTCAGTCCCTCGTAGCAGTGAGTCTGTTGCCAGCAGATCTCACTGAAAATAAAAAACCTAAATATACTTTCTTTTCTAAGAGCTCAGGAGAGCCCCTAGTGTGCAACCAGCTCGGCCGGGCACAAAATTCTAACTGAGGTCTGGAGGAGGGGCATAGAGGGAGGAGCCAGTGCACACCAGGTAGTCCTAATTCTTTCTTAGTTGTGCCCAGTCTCCTGCGGAGCCGCTATTCCCCATGGTCCTTACGGAGTCCCCAGCATCCACTAGGACGTCAGAGAAATAGTGTTAAACGCAATACAAAAATTGTATCTTCAGCAGGTGGTGGTCAAGGTTCCCCTCCTTCAACAGGGAAGGGGTTATTATTCGACCATGTTTGTAGTCCCGAAACCAGTCCCGAAACCGGACGGTTCGGTCAGACCCATATTGAATTTAAAATCTCTGAACCTATACTTGAAAAGGTTCAAGTTCAAGATGGAATCGCTAAGAGCGGTCATTGCAAGCCTGGAAGGGGGGGATTTTATGGTGTCACTGGACATAAAGGATGCGTACCTTCATGTCCCGATTTATCCACCTCATCAGGCGTACCTAAGATTTGCGGTACAGGATTGTCCTTACCAATTTCAGACGTTGCCGTTTGGTCTCTCAACGGCCCCGAGGATTTTCACCAAGGTAATGGCGGAAATGATGGTGCTCCTGCGGAAGCAAGGTGTCACAATTATCCCGTACTTGGACGATCTCCTCATAAAAGCGAGATCAAGAGATCAGTTGCTGAACAGCGTATCTCTTTCACTGAAAGTGTTACAGCAACACGGCTGGATTCTCAATATTCCAAAGTCGCAGTTGGTTCCTACGACTCGTCTGCCCTTCTTGGGCATGATTCTGGACACGGACCAGAAGAGGGTTTATCTCCCGATAGAGAAGGCCCAGGAACTCATGACTCTGGTCAAGAACCTATTGAAACCAAAACAGGTGTCAGTGCATCATTGCACTCGAGTCCTGGGAAAGATGGTGGCGTCATACGAGGCCATTCCCTTCGGCAGCTTCCATGCGAGGACTTTCCAATGGGACCTACTGGACAAGTGGTCCGGGTCATATCTTCAGATGCATCGGTTGATCACCCTATCCCCCAGGGCCAGGGTGTCACTACTGTGGTGGCTGCAGAGTGCTCACCTTCTCGAGGGCCGCGGATTCGGCATTCAGGACTGGATCCTGGTGACCACGGACGCAAGCCTCCGAGGTTGGGGAGCAGTCACACAGGGAAGAAATTTCCAGGGTCTTTGGACAAGTCAAGAGACTTGTCTTCACATCAACATCCTGGAGCTAAGGGCCATATACAACGCCCTACGTCAAGCGTAGACCTTACTTCGTGACCGCCCAGTTCTGATCCAATCAGACAACATCACCGCAGTGGCTCAAGTAAACCGCCAAGGCGGCACAAGGAGCAGAGTGGCAATGACGGAAGCCACCAGAATTCTTCGCTGGGCGGAGAATCATGTAAGCACACTGTCAGCAGTGTTCATTCCGGGAGTGGACAACTGGGAAGCAGACTTCCTCAGCAGACACAACCTACACCCGGGAGAGTGGGGACTTCATCCAGAAGTCTTCGCACAGATTGTGAGTCGGTGGGAACTGCCACAGATAGACATGATGGCGTCCCGCCTCAACAAAAAGCTACAGAGGTATTGCGCCAGGTCAAGAGACCCTCAGGCAGTAGCGGTGGACGCCCTAGTGACACCGTGGGTGTTCCGGTCAGTCTATGTATTTCCTCCTCTTCCTCTCATACCAAAGGTGTTGAGGATAGTAAGAAGAAAAGGAGTGAGAACAATCCTCATTGTTCCAGATTGGCCAAGACGGACCTGGTATCCAGATCTGTAGGAACTGCTCACAGAAGATCCGTGGCCTCTTCCTCTAAGACAGGACCTGTTGCTACAGGGACCCTGTCTGTTCCAAGACTTACCGCGGCTGCGTTTGATGGCATGGCGGTTGAACGCCGGATCCTAGCAGAAAAAGGCATTCTGGTCGAGGTTATCCCTACGCTGATAAAGGCTAGGAAGGAAATAACAGCAAAACATTATCACCGTATATGGCGAAAATATGTTTCTTGGTGTGAGACCAAGAATGCTCCTACGGAAGAATTCCATCTGGGTCGTTTCCTTCACTTCCTACAAACTGGAGTGAATTTGGGCCTTAAATTAGGTTCCATTAAGGTCCAGATTTCGGCCCTATCCATTTTCTTTCAAAAAGAATTGGCTTCTCTCCCAGAAGTTCAGACTTTTGTAAAGGGAGTGCTGCATATTCAGCCTCCTTTTGTGCCTCCGGTGGCACCTTGGGATCTTAACGTGGTGTTAAGTTTCCTAAAGTCACACTGGTTTGTACCATTTAAAACGGTGGAGTTGAAATATCTCACGTGGAAGGTGGTCATGTTATTAGCCTTGGCTTCGGCTAGGCGAGTGTCTGAATTAGCGGCTTTGTCACATAAAAGCCCCTATTTGGTTTTCCATATGGATAGAGCAGAATTGCGGACCCGTTCGCAATTTCTGCCAAAAGTGGTTTCATCTTTTCATATGAACCAACCTATTGTGGTGCCTGTGGCTACACGTGACTTGGAGGATTCAGAGTTACTTGATGTGGTCAGGGCTTTGAAAATTTACGTAGCCAGAATGGCTAGAGTCAGGAAAACTGAAGCTCTGTTTGTCCTGTATGCATCCAACAAGATTGGTGCACCTGCTTCAAAGCAAACTATTGCTCGCTGGATTTGTAACACGATTCAGCAAGCGCATTCTACGGCTGGTTTGCCGTTACCAAAATCGGTCAAGGCCCATTCCACTAGGAAGGTGGGCTCTTCTTGGGCGGCTGCCCGGGGGATCTCGGCGCTACAGCTGTGTCGAGCTGCTACTTGGTCGGGTTCAAACACTTTTGCAAAATTCTACAAGTTTGATACCCTGGGCTGAGGAGGACCTCATGTTTGCGCAATCGGTGCTGCAGAGTCATCCGCACTCTCCCGCCCGTTTGGGAGCTTTGGTATAATCCCCATGGCCCTTACGGAGTCCCCAGCATCCTCTAGGACGTTAGAGAAAATAAGATTTTACTTACCGGTAAATCTATTTCTCGTAGTCCGTAGAGGATGCTGGGCGCCCGTCCCAAGTGCAGACTTCTTCTGCAATACTTGTATATAGTTATTGCTTCAATAAGGGTTATGTTATAGTTGCATCGGTCTTGAACTGATGATATGTTGTTTTCATACTGTTAACTGGGTAGTTATCACAAGTTATACGGTGTGATTGGTGTGGCTGGTATGAATCTTGCCCTTGGATTAACAAAATCCTTTCCTCGTACTGTCCATCTCCTCTGGGCACAGTTTCTCTAACTGAGGTCTGGAGGAGGGGCATAGAGGGAGGAGCCAGTGCACACCAGGAACTAAATTCTTTCTTAAAGTGCCCATGACTCCTGCGGAGCCCGTCTATCCCCATGGTCCTTACGGAGTCTCCAGCACCCTCTACGGACTACGAGAAATAGATTTACCAGTAAGTAAAATCTTATTTTAGTATACAATGACTATAAAACATAAATAAAAAACTCACATACAATGGAATCAAAAATCAAGCTTAGCTTAGTAATCAGGTAACAGTCCTGTTCAGGTTTCTCAACGCGTTTCGCCCGTCCGGGCTTCCTCAGGAGATATATATATATATATATATATATATATATCTCAGTCGGGAGCGGCGGCACTCGGTATAAATAACAGTGGATAGCACAGGAATATGTTTTGATCATATTATTTCACCGTCATCAGGACATAATACATACAAACAAGTACTCACCCTTTATACCCCCACCATCCCACGTGCAAACACGGACACCGGATCCAGGTATGACGCCCACAAATGACATCACTTCTGGTTAACCGGAACCATGATAATCCTCCCATTCATAAAACAAGCTGAGTTATTGATGAAGGTATACAGGTAGTCTATATACAACTGCATAATATAGCAATCAAATATACAAAAAGATAAAATACTATTATCGGCAAACGGTGCAATGAAGACTCAGGTGCTCATTAAGGCCATTCGGGGATAATGTTCCCAATTTAAAAATCCATTTAGATTCCTGGGTCTTCATTGTTTTTCATAATATGTATATGCTTTCCATAATATGTAGTGTTCACTCTAGGATTTTTTTAGGGCAGGGTGCTGAGCATTGAAGAGGGCACATTTTTATTTTGAAGGGCACATTTTTGATGTGACGCTTTGCGCTCAAAGCATAGCGCATATGTTTATAGTTTTTGTACATACATTTTGCCCTTAGTAAATCATATACCCATGCATACATATAAGACACCTAACATCTGTACTGAGAAACATACTGTATATGTCCAGTCTTCTTCTTCATAGATCGGCTGTAGCATATACATAAGTAGATAATTATAAATGCCTTTTCCAGTGCTGAAGTAGTTCTAATCCGTACGTGTTATAAAACAGAAAAGTTAAATAATAGGTTAAAATATATAGGGGAAAAAATAAGATTTTAAACCTACCGGTAAATCTATTTCTCCTAGTCCGTAGAGCAGGCATTCCCAACCGCGATCCTCAAGGCACACCAACAGTGCAGGTTTTAGTGATATCCAGGCTTCAGCACAGATGGTTAAATCAAAATAACTGAGCTACTAATTAAGTCACCTGTGCTAAAGCCTGGATATCACTAAAACCTGCACTGTTGGTGTGCCTTGAGGACCGTGGTTGGGAAACACTGCCGTAGAGGATGCTAGGTACTCCGTAAGGACCATGGGGTATAGACGGGCTCCGCAGGAGACATGGGCACCTAAAAAGAATTTTTCCTATGGGTGTGCACTGGCTCCTCCCTCTATACCCCTCCTCCAGACCTCAGTTAGAGAACTGTGCCCAGAGGAGATGGACAATACAAGGCAGGATTTAAAAATCCAAGGGCAAGATTCATACCAGCCCACACCAATCATACCATGCAACATACATAACCAGTTAACCGTATGATCAACAACAGTGACGGTCCAAGACCGACTCCAACTGTAACATAACACTTATGTAAGCAACAACTATATACACATCTTGCAGAGTTTCCGCACTGGGACGGGCGCCCAGCATCCTCTACGGACTAGGAGAAATAGATTTACCGGTAGGTTTAAAATCTTATTTTCTCTTACGTCCTAGAGGATGCTGGGGACTCCATAAGGACCATGGGGTTTATACCAAAGCTCCCAATCGGGCGGGAGAGTGCGAATGACTCTGCAGCACCGACTGACCAAAAGCTAGGTCCTCATCAGCCAGGGTATCAAACTTGTAGAATTTAGCAAAGGTGTTTGACCCCGACCAAGTCGCCGCACGGCAAACCTGTAATGCCGAGACGCCTCGGGCAGCCGCCCAAGAAGAGCCCACCTTCCTAGTGGAAAGGGCCGTAACCGAATTTGGAACCGGCAATCCAGCCGTAGAATGAGCCTGCTGAATCGTATTACAGATCCAGCGAGCAATAGTCTGCTTCGAAGCAGGTGCGCCAATCTTATTAGCGGCATACAGGACAAACAGTGCTTCTGTTTTCCTAAGTCTAGCCGTTCTGGCTACATAAATCTTCTAAGCCCTGACTACGTCCAGGGACCTGGAATCCTCCAAGTCACTCGGAGCCACAGCCACCACGGTAGGTTGGTTCAGATGGAATGAAGAAACCACCTTAGGCAAAAATTGAGGGCGTGTCCTCAATTCCGCTCTATCCACATGAAAAATCAAGTAGGGCTCTTGTGAGACAAGGCCGCCAATTCTGACACTCACCTTGCCGATGCCAAGGCCAACAACATGACCACCTTCCAAGTAAGAAATTTCAACTCAACCTTGTTAAGTGGTTCAAACCAGTGTGATTTTAGGAACTGCAACACCACGTTCAGGTCCCACGGTGCCACTGGAGGCACATAAGGAGGCTGGATGTGCAGCACTCCCTTTACAAACGTCTGGATTTCTGGAAGAGAAGCCAATTCCTTCTGAAAGAAAATCGAAAGGGACGAAATTTGTACCTTAACAGAACCTAATTTCAGTCCCATATCCACTCCTGTCTGCAGGAAGTGGAGAAAACTTCCGTAGGCGCGTTCTTGGTTTCACACCAAGACACATACTTTCGTCAGATACGGTGATAATGTTTCACCGTCACCTCCTTCCTAGCCTTTATTAAAGTAGGGATGACCTCCTCCTGAATCCCCTTCTCTGCTAGGATTCGGCGTTCAACTGCCATGCCTTCAAACGTAACCGCGGTAAGTCTTGGAATATACAGGGCCCCTGTTGCAACAGGTCCTCCCTCAGGAGGGAGAGGCCAGGGATCTCCTGTGAGCATCTCTTGAAGATCTGAGTACCAGGCCCTTCGAGGCCAGTCTGGAACAACGAGTATCGTCTGTACTCTTCTTCGCCTTATGATCATCAACACTTTTGTGATGAGAGGAAGAGGAGGAAACACGTAGACCGAGTGGAACACCCACGGCGTTACCAGGGCGTCTACTGCTACTGCCCGAGTGTCCCAAGACCTGGCACAATACCTCCGAAGCTTTTTGTTGAGGCGTGGCGCCATCATGTCTATTTGAGGAATTCCCCAAAGACGTGTTATGTCTGCAAAGACTTCTTGATGAAGTCCCCACTCTCCTGGATGGAGATCGTGTCTGCTGAAGAAGTCTGCTTCCCAGTTGTCCACTCCCGGAATGAAGACAGCCGACAGAGCGCTTACGTGATTTTCCGCCCAGCGAAGAATCCTTGTGGCTTCCGCCATCGCGACTCTGCTTCTTGTCCCGCCTTGGCGGTTCACATGAGCCACTGCTGTGACATTGTCTGATTGAATCAGAACTGGTAGGTTTCGAAGGCCGTTGTATATGGCCCTGAGTTCCAACACATTGATGTGTAGACAGGACTCCTGGTCTGACCACAGTCCCTGAAAATTTCTACCTTGGGTGACTGCTCCCCACCCTCGGAGGCTCGCGTCCGTGGTTACCAGGATCCAGTCCTGAATTCCGAACCTGCGACCCTCCAGCAGGTGAGCACTTTGCAGCCACCATAGGAGAGACACCCTGGCCCCTGGGGACAGAGTTATTTCCCAATGTAAGTGCAGATGCGACCCGGACCATTTGTCCAGAAGGTCCCATTGAAACGTCCTCGCATGGAACCTGCCTAAGGGGATGGCCTCGTAGGCCGCCACCATTTTTCCCAGAACTCGAGTGCATTGATGAACTGACACCCTTTTCGGTTTTAGCGGGTCTCTGACCATGTTCTGGATGTCCTGGGCTTTTTCCAACGGGTGAAAAACCTTCATTTGTTCCGTATCCAGTATCATACCTAGGAACGTTATTCGAGTTGTCGGAATCAACTGTGACTTCGGTAGATTCAGAATCCAACCGTGTTGCTGGAGCACTCTCAGAGAGAGCGTTACACTGCTCAGCAATTTCTCTCTTGATCTCGCCTTTATCAGGAGATCGTCCAAGTATGGGATAATTGTGACTCCATGCTTGCGCAGGACCACCATCATTTCCGCCATTATCTTGGTGAAAATCCTTGGGGCCGTGGAAAGCCCAAACGGCAACGTCTGAAATTGGTAATGACAATCCTGTACAGCGAATCTCAGGTACTCCTGATGGGAGGGATATATGGGGACATGAAGGTATGCATCCTTTATGTCCAGTGACACCATAAACTCCCCCTCCTCCATACTGGCTATAATCGCCCTGAGCGATTCCATCTTGAATTTGAATCTTTTCATGTACAGGTTTAGGGATTTTAGATTCAAAATAGGTCTTACCGAACCGTCCGGTTTCGGGACCACAAAGAGTATTGAGTAGTAGCCTCTTCCCTGCTGGTTCAAGGGAACCCTGATAATTACTTGCTGTAGACACAGCGTTTGAATTGCAGCTAACACTACATTCCGATCTGGTGTAGAAGCTGGTAATGCCGACTTGAAAAATCGGCGCGGGGGAACCTCCACGAATTCCAGTTTGTAACCGTGGGAAACTATTTCCAACAACCAAGGATTCAGGTCTGAGCTGACCCAGGCCTGGCTGAAAAGTCGAAGACGTGCCCCCACCGGTGCGGAGTCCCGCAGGGGAGCCCCAGCGTCATGCCGAGGATTTTAGTAGCCGGGGAGGACTTTTGTTCCTGGGCACCGGCCGAAGCGGGTGCTCTTTTCCCTCTAGCCTTACCTCTGGCAAGGAAGGAGGACCCCCGACCTCTTCTGGACTTTTGCGACCGAAAGGACTGCATCTGATACGGTGGTATATTCTTTTGCTGTTGGGGAATAAATGGTAAAAAATTTGATTTACCTGCGGTAGCTGTGGAGACCAGGTCAGTCAGCCCATCCCCAAACAATACGTCTCCCTTATAGGGTAGGACTTCCATATGCTTTTTTGAATCCGCATCACCCGTCCATTGGCGAGTCCATAAGGATAGTCTCGCTGAGATAGACATGGCATTGGCTCTGGAAGCCAGCAATCCAATATCCCTTTGAACATCTCTCATAAATAAGACTGCATCTTTAATATGGGCTAGAATTAACAATACAGTATCTTGGTACCAAATTCAGCCGTTAGATCATCTGTCCATGCTGAAATTGCGCTGCATACCCATGCCGATGCAATTGTCGGTCTTAGCACAGCTCCAGTATGCAAATAAATAGACTTTAAAGTAGTCTCCTACCTGCGATCCGCAGGATCTTTGAGGGTCGCTGTGTCTGGAGACGGTAGCGCCACTTTCTTGGACAGGCGCGTTAAGGCCTTGTCCACAGTGGGAGGTGATTCCCAACGCACCCTCTCCTGTGTAGGGAAGGGGTATGCCATATAAATTCTTTTGGGGATCTGCGGTCTCTTTTCCGGAGTCTCCCAAGCCTTTTCAAAGAACTCATTTAGTTCATGAGATGTGGGAAAATGTATAATCTGTTTCTTTCCCTTAAACATGTGTACCCTCGTGTCTGGTACAGAGGGTTCATCAGCAATATGCAACACATCCCTTATTGCCACAATCAGACACTGACTGCTTATTGTCACCTTAGGGTGCAATTTTACTTCATCATAATCGACACTGGAATCAGAGTCCGTGTCGGTAGTAGTGTCCACAATTTTTGCCAAGGGACGTTTTTGAGACCCCGACGGGCCCTGTGAGTCGGTCCAATCCGAGGATTGACCCCCTGATGCCTCCCCTGATTCAGCCTGATCAAGCCTCTTATGTAAAGAAGCCACACTTGCATTCAACATATGCCACATGTCCATCCATTCCTGAGTCGGCACAACCGACAGGGACACACCACTCATTTGCTCCACCTCCTCCTTGGAGAAGCCTTCCGCCTCAGACATGTCGACACGCACGTACCGACACCCCACACAGGGATATACCTATAAGGAGACAAATCCCCAACCAGGCCCTTTGGAGAGAGAGAGAGAGAGAGAGAGAGAGAGAGAGAGAGAGAGAGAGAGAGAGAGAGAGAGAGAGAGAGAGAGAGAGAGAGAGAGAGAGAGAGAGAGAGAGAGAGAGAGAGAGTATGCCAGCACACACCCAGCGCTCAAATAACACTGGAAAAACAAAATGACCCGATAGCGCTTTTTTATATACTATCCAAATTCCCACTCACTGCGTCACCAATGTGCCCCCCCTCCTCTTTTTCCAGCCTGTGAAGTGTTCAGCAGGGGCGAGACCGGGGAGCCAGCGTTCTCATGCAGCTTCTGTGGAGAAAATGACGCTGGTTAGTGCTGAGGATCAAGCTCCGCCCCCCCAACGACAGGCTTCGGTCCCAGTGCAATTGTAATAAAATGGCGGGGGATCTGTGATTTACTGCCTCCGCAGCCTAATCATACTCTATTGTGCCCAAAATTGAGGATTATTGCTGCCCAGGGCGCGCGCCCCCCCCCCCCCCCCCCCCCTGCACCCATCAGTGCTGCCTCTGTGTGTTGTGTCTGGGAGCAATGGCGCGCAGCCTTACCTAACGAAGATCTGAAGTCTTCTGCCGCCTGAGATGTCTTCTATCTTCTCATACTCACTCGGCTTCTATCTTCCGGCGTCTGTGAGGACGGCGGCGGCGCGGCTCCGGGACGAACCCCAGGGTGAGACCTGTGTTCCGACTCCCTCTGGAGCTAATTGTGTCCAGTAGCCTAAGAAGCAGAGCCTATCAGTTAAGTAGGGCTGCTTCTCTCCCCTCAATCCCACGATGCAGGGAGCCTGTTGCCAACAGGACTCCCTGAAAATAAAAAACCTAACAAAATTATTTTTCTACAGAAAACTCAGGAGAGCTCTCTGCAGTGTACCCTTTCTCCTCTGGGCACAGAATCTAACTGAGGTCTGGAGGAGGGGTATAGAGGGAGGAGCCAGTGCACACCCATAGGAAAAGTTCTTTTTAGGTGCCCATGTCTCCTGCGGAGCCCGTCTATACCCCATGGTCCTTACGGAGTCCCCAGCATCCTCTAGGACGTAAGAGAAATAAGTGTTCTACTAGGGAAATACTGTAAGCAGTACATGCTCACTGCTTACCCTGTTCTTTCCCTCTTTATCATAGTGCTGTGTTATTTACAGTGCCTCCTATGCCATCCAGTTGGCTAAGGATAGAATTTGTGTTCCAATTTCAGAGGTGGGCAAGGAGTAGACGACAACATTGTAACATGCACTCTCACTGTTGCATTCTGTATACAAGGGGGCGATTTATGGTCCTGCAGGGTGCACTGAAAAAGGGTAGGCTGAAACAGCCTAGAAGGAACACTAATATGTATATTATTTGTTTTTCGGTATATTAGAGCATGTACGATCTATGTGTAACCATTTGCCGACAATAGTATTTTGTCTTTTTGTATATTTGATTGCTACATTATGCAGTAGTATATAGACTTCCTGTATACCTTCATTAATAAGAACAACTCAGCTTGTTTTTATGAATGGGAGGATTACCATGGCTCCGGTTACACACACACATATATATATAATTTCCCTGGTGAGAATAAAGCTGGGAACACACCAGGACGATTCTAAGGGCAATTGCACGATGTCAACACATCGGATTGAAATATTGTTCGGAAAAGTGCAAATCGTGCAGTTTTCACTAACAAAGATCCGATGTGCAGTCCTGCGGGCTGTTTTTCATATCTTTAAGAGTTTAAAAGCTGCATGTAAGATCTGAAGCTATCGTTTATGACAGCATGCTCATGGATGTGGCCACTCCTAGATTTTGTGCAAGATCTTTAAGATCTATCTTTTGTGTATTGCACTATAAGGGTCACTCTGAGTTGATCGCTCGCTGCAGTTTTTCGCAGCGCAGCAATCAGGTTACTACTGCGCATGCACCGCAATGCGCACGTGCGTCGTACGGGTACAAAGCGGATTGTAGCTGATAGATGGATTTAACGAAAAATACATTCCCACAGCCGATCGCAAGGAGATAGACAGCAAGAGGGCGTTTGTGGTTGGCAACGGACCGTTTTCTGGGTTTGTTTAGGAAAAACGCAGGAGTGTCCAAGCGTTTGCAGGGTGGGTGTCTGACATCAATTCCGGGACCAAAAAGACTGAAGTGATTGCAAGGGCCGAGTAAGTCCAGAGCTACTCAAACTGCAAAAAAAATAAGATTTTACTCACCGGTAAATCTATTTCTCATAGTCCGTAGTGGATGCTGGGGACTCCATAAGGACCATGGGGAATAGACGGGCTCCGCAGGAGACTGGGCACTCTAAAATAAGATTTTACTTACCGATAAATCTATTTCTCGTAGTCCGTAGTGGATGCTGGGACTCCGTCAGGACCATGGGATTAGCGGCTCCGCAGGAGACAGGGCACAAAAATAAAAGCTTTAGGACTAGGTGGTGTGCACTGGCTCCTCCCCCTATGACCCTCCTCCAAGCCTCAGTTAGGATACTGTGCCCGGACGAGCGTACACAATAAGGAAGGATTTTGAATCCCGGGTAAGACTCATACCAGCCACACCAATCACACCGTACAACCTGTGATCTGAACCCAGTTAACAGTATGACAAACGTAGGAGCCTCTGAACAGACGGCTCACAACAATAACAACCCGATTTTTTTGTAACAATAACTATGTACAAGTATTGCAGACAATCCGCACTTGGGATGGGCGCCCAGCATCCACTACGGACTACGAGAAATAGATTTATCGGTAAGTAAAATCTTATTTTCTCTGACGTCCTAGTGGATGCTGGGACTCCGTCAGGACCATGGGGATTATACCAAAGCTCCCAAACGGGCGGGAGAGTGCGGATGACTCTGCAGCACCGACTGAGAGAACTCCAGGTCCTCTTTAGCCAGGGTATCAAATTTGTAGAATTTTACAAACGTGTTCTCCCCCGACCACGTAGCTGCTCGGCAGAGTTGTAATGCCGAGACCCCTCGGGCAGCCGCCCAAGATGAGCCCACCTTCCTTGTGGAATGGGCCTTGATAGATTTAGGCTGTGGCAGGCCTGCCACAGAATGTGCAAGTTGAATTGTGCTACAAATCCAACGAGCAATCGTCTGCTTAGAAGCAGGAGCACCCAGCTTGTTGGGTGCATACAGTATAAACAGCGAGTCAGATTTTCTGACTCCAGCCGTCCTTGAAATATATATTTTCAATGCCCTGACAACGTCCAGCAACTTGGAATCCTCCAAATCGCTAGTAGCCGCAGGCACCACAATAGGCTGGTTCAGGTGAAACGCTGAAACCACCTTAGGCAGAAACTGAGGACGAGTCCGCAGTTCTGCCCTGTCCGAATGGAAAATCAGATATGGGCTTTTATACGATAAAGCCGCCAATTCTGACACTCTCCTGGCTGAAGCCAGGGCCAGTAGCATGGTTACTTTCCATGTAAGATATTTCAAATCCACCGATTTGAGTGGCTCAAACCAATGGGATTTGAGAAAATCCAAACCTACATTAAGATCCCACGGAGCCACTGGGGGCACAACCGGGGGCTGTATATGTAGTACTCCTTTTACAAAAGTCTGGACTTCAGGAACTGAAGCCAATTCTTTCTGGAAGAAAATCGACAGGGCCGAAATTTGAACCTTAATGGACCCTAATTTGAGGCCCATAGACAATCCTGTTTGCAGGAAATGTAGGAATCGACCCAGTTGAAATTCCTCCGTCGGGGCCTTCCTGGCCTCACACCACGCAACATATTTTCTCCAAATGCGGTGATAATGTTGTGCAGTCACCTCCTTCCTGGCTTTTACCAGGGTAGGGATGACCTCTTCCGGAATGCCTTTTTCCCTTAGAATTCGGCGTTCAACCGCCATGCCGTCAAACGCAGCCGCGGTAAGTCTTGGAATAGACACGGTCCCTGCTGAAGCAGGTCCCGTCTTAGAGGTAGAGGCCACGGATCTTCCGTGAGCATCTCCTGAAGTTCCGGGTACCAAGTTCTTCTTGGCCAATCCGGAGCCACGAGTATCGTTCTTACTCCCCTTTGCCGTATAATTCTCAGTACTTTTGGTATGAGAGGCAGAGGAGGAAACACATACACTGACTGGAACACCCACGGTGTTACCAGAGCGTCCACAGCTATTGCCTGAGGGTCTCTTGACCTGGCGCAATACCTGTCCAGTTTTTTGTTGAGGCGGGACGCCATCATATCCACCTTTGGTTTTTCCCAACGGTTCACAATCATGTGGAAGACTTCTGGATGAAGTCCCCACTCTCCCGGGTGTAGATCGTGTCTGCTGAGGAAGTCCGCTTCCCAGTTGTCCACTCCCGGAATGAACACTGCTGACAGTGCTATCACATGATCTTCCGCCCAGCGAAGAATCCTTGCAGCTTCTGCCATTGCTCTCCTGCTTCTTGTGCCGCCCTGTCTGTTTACGTGGGCGACTGCCGTGATGTTGTCCGACTGGATCAACACCGGCTGACCCTGAAGCAGGGGTTTTGCCAGGCTTAGAGCATTGTAAATCGCTCTTAGCTCCAGTATATTTATGTGAAGAGACATCTCCAGGCTTGACCACACTCCCTGGAAGTTTCTTCCCTGTGTGACCGCTCCCCAGCCTCTCAGACTGGCATCCGTGGTCACCAGGACCCAGTCCTGTATGCCGAATCTGCGGCCCTCTAACAGATGAGCACTCTGCAACCACCACAGAAGAGACACCCTTGTCCGTGGAGACAAAGTTATCCGCTGATGCATCTGCAGATGCGATCCGGACCATTTGTCCAGCAGATCCCACTGAAAAGTTCGTGCGTGGAATCTGCCGAATGGAATCGCTTCGTAAGAAGCCACCATTTTTCCCAGGACTCTTGTGCATTGATGCACAGACACTTTTCCTGGTTGTAGGAGGTTCCTGACAAGTTCGGATAACTCCCTGGCTTTCTCCTCCGGAAGAAACACCTTTTTCTGAACCGTGTCCAGAATCATTCCCAGGAACAGCAGACGTGTCGTCGGGGTCAATTGAGATTTTGGAAAATTCAGAATCCACCCGTGCTGTTGCAGCACTACTTGGGTTAGTGCTACTACGTCCTCCAGCTGTTCTCTGGACCTTGCCCTTATCAGGAGATCGTCCAAGTAAGGGATAATTAATACACCTTTTCTTCGCAGAATTTCGGCCATTACCTTGGTAAAGACCCGAGGTGCCGTGGACAATCCAAACGGCAGCGTCTGAAACTGATAATGACAGTTTTGCACCACGAACCTGAGGTACCCTTGATGTGAAGGGCAAATTTGGACATGCAGGTAAGCATCCTTGATGTCCAGGGACACCATAAAGTCCCCTTCTTCCAGATTCGCTATCACTGCTCTGAGTGACTCCATCTTGAACTTGAATTTTTGTATGTACAGGTTCAAAGATTTCAGATTTAGAATAGGTCTTACCGAGCCGTCCGGCTTCGGTACCACAAATAGTGTGGAATAATACCCCTTTCCCTGTTGTAGGAGGGGTACCTTGACTATCACCTGCTGAGAATACAGCTTGTGAATGGCTTCCAATACCGTCGCCCTGTCTGAGGGAGACGTTGGCAGAGCAGACTTTAGGAACCGGCGAGGGGGAGACTTCTCGAATTCCAACCTGTAACCCTGAGATACTACCTGCAGGATCCAGGGGTCCACCTGTGAGTGAGCCCACTGTGCGCTGAAATTCTTGAGTCGACCCCCCACCGCCCCTGAGTCCGCTTGTAAAGCCCCAACGTCATGCTGAGGGCTTTGCAGAAGCCGGGGAGGGCTTCTGCTCCTGGGAGGGAGCTGCTTGGTGCACTCTCTTACCCTTTCCTTTGCCTCGGGGCAGATATGACTGTCCTTTTGCCCGCTTGTTCTTATAGGAACGAAAGGACTGCGGCTGAAAAGACGGTGTCTTTTTCTGTTGGGAGGGGACCTGAGGTAAAAAGGTGGATTTCCCGGCTGTTGCCGTGGCCACCAAATCCGATAGACCGACCCCAAATAATTCCTCCCCTTTATACGGCAATACTTCCATATGCCGTTTGGAATCCGCATCACCTGACCACTGTCGCGTCCATAAACTTCTTCTGGCAGATATGGACATCGCACTTACTCTCGATGCCAGAGTGCAAATATCCCTCTGAGCATCTCGCATATAAAGAAAAGCATCCTTTAAATTGCTCTATAGTCAATAAAATACTGTCCCTATCCAGGGTATCAATATTTTCAGTCAGGGAATCCGACCAAACCACCCCAGCACTGCACATCCATGCTGAGGCGATGGCTGGTCGCAGTATAACACCAGTATGAGTGTATATACTTTTCAGGGTAGTTTCCAGCCTCCTATCAGCTGGATCCTTGAGGGCGGCCGTTTCAGGAGACGGTAACGCCACTTGTTTTGATAAGCGTGTGAGTGCCTTATCCACCGTAGGGGGTGTTTCCCAGCGCGCCCTAACCTCTGGCGGGAAAGGATATAATGCCAATAACTTCTTTGAAATTAGCAGTTTTCTATCGGGGTTAACCCACGCTTCATCACACACTTCATTCAATTCCTCTGATTCAGGAAAAACTACAGGTAGTTTTTTCAGACCCCACATAATACCCCTTTTTGTGGTACTTGCAGTATCAGAGATATGCAAAGCCTCCTTCATTGCCGTGATCATATAACGTGTGGCCCTACTGGAAAATACGTTTGTTTCTTCACCGTCGACACTAGATTCGGTGTCTGGGTCTGTGTCGACCGACTGAGGTAAAGGGCGTTTTACAGCCCCTGACGGTGTCTGAGACGCCTGGACAGGTACTAACTGGTTTGCCGGCCGTCTCATGTCGTCAACTGATTTTTGTAACGTGCTGTGTTGTTTCCTTTATAGCAGCTTAATATATCAATATCGCCAAAAAAGTGCCCCCCCCTCTCTGTTTTTTTACCATGTTTCTGTAGTGCAGTGGAGAGTCCTGGGAGCCTTCCTCGCAGCGGAGCTGTGCAGGAAAATGGCGCTGTGTGCTGAGGAGATAGGCCCCGCCCCCTATTTCGGCGGGCTCTTCTCCCGGTGTTTGTGAGACCTGGCAGGGGTTAAATACATCCATATAGCCCCAGGGGCTATATGTGATGTATTTTTAGCCAGAACAAGGTATTATCATTGCTGCCCAGGGCGCCCCCCCCCAGCGCCCTGCACCCTCAGTGACCGCTGGTGTGAAGTGTGCTGACAACAATGGCGCACAGCTGCAGTGCTGTGCGCTACCTCATGAAGACTGAAAAGTCTTCTGCCGCCGGTTTCTGGACCTCTTCACTTTTCGGCATCTGCAAGGGGGTCGGCGGCGCGGCTCCGGGACCGGACTCCATGGCTGGGCCTGTGTTCGATCCCTCTGGAGCTAATGGTGTCCAGTAGCCTAAGAAGCCAATCCATCCTGCACGCAGGTGAGTTCACTTCTTCTCCCCTAAGTCCCTCGTTGCAGTAAGCCTGTTGCCAGCAGGACTCACTGAAAATAAAAAACCTAATAACTTTTTCTAAGCAGCTCTTTAGGAGAGCCACCTAGATTGCACCCTGCTCGGACGGGCACAAAAACCTAACTGAGGCTTGGAGGAGGGTCATAGGGGGAGGAGCCAGTGCACACCACCTAGTCCTAAAGCTTTTATTTTTGTGCCCTGTCTCCTGCGGAGCCGCTAATCCCATGGTCCTGACGGAGTCCCAGCATCCACTAGGACGTCAGAGAAAGAAAGATTTAGTACTACCTGGTGTGCACTGGCTCCTCCCTCTATGCCCCTCCTCCAGACCTCAGTTAAGGAAACTGTGCCCGGAAGAGCTGACATTACAAGGAAAGGATTTTGGAATCCAGGGTAAGACTCATACCAGCCACACCAATCACACCGTATAACTCGTGATAAACTTACCCAGTTAACAGTATGAACAACAAACAAGCATCACACAACTGATGCCACATAACATAACCCTTTAGTAAGCAATAACTATATACACGTATTGCAGAAAGTCCGCACTTGGGACGGGCGCCCAGCATCCACTACGGACTACGAGAAATATATTTACCGGTGAGTAAAATCTTATTTTCTCTAACGTCCTAGTGGATGCTGGGGACTCCGTAAGGACCATGGGGATTACACCAAAGCTCCCAAACGGGCGGGAGAGTGCGGATGACTCTGCAGCACCGAATGGGCAAACTCAAGGTCCTCCTCAGCCAGGGTATCAAACTTGTAGAACTTTGCAAATGTGTTTGAACCCGACCAAGTAGCAGCTCGGCAAAGCTGTAATGCAGAGACCCCTCGGGCAGCCGCCCAAGAAGAGCCCACCTTTCTTGTGGAATGGGCTTTCACTGATTTTGGATGCGGCAATCCAGCCGCAGAATGAGCCTGCTGAATTGTGCCACAGATCCAGCGAGCAATAGATTGCTTTGAAGCAGGAGCACCCAGCTTGTTGGATGCATACAGGACAAACAGCGAGTCAGTCTTCTTGACTCCAGCCGCTCTGGTCACATAAATCTTCAAAGCCCGGACTACGTCAAGCAACTTGGAATCCTCCAAGTCACCAGTAGCCGCAGGCACCACAATAGGTTGGTTCAAATGAAACGATGACACCACCTTTGGCAGAAATTGCGGACGAGTCCGCAATTCTGCCCTATCCATATGGAAGATCAGATATGGGCTTTTACATGACAAAGCCGCCAATTCTGACACACGCCTAGCCGAAGCTAAGGCCAACAGCATGACCACTTTCAACGTGAGATACTTTAGCTCCACGGTCTTGAGTGGCTCACACCAGTGGGATTTCAGTAAACTCAACACCACGTTAAGAACCCAAGGTGCCACTGGTGGCACAAAAGGGGGTTGAATATGCAGCACTCCCTTAACAAACGTCTGAACCTCAGGCAGTGAAGCCAGTTCTTTTTGGAAGAAAATGGATAGGGCCGAAATCCGGACCTTTATGGACCCTAATTTCAGGCCCATAGTCACTCCTGACTGTAGGAAGTGCAGGAATCGACCCAGCTGGAATTCCTCTGTAGGGGGCCTTCCTGGCCTCACACTAAGCAACATATTTTCGCCATATACGGTGATAATGCTTTGCTGTCACATCCTTCCTAGCCTTTATCAGCGTAGGAATAACTTCATCCGGAATGCCTTTTTCCGCTAGGATCCGGCGTTCAACCGCCATGCCGTCAAACGCAGCCGCGGTAAGTCTTGGAACAGACAGGGCCCTTGTTGTAACAGGTCCTGTCTGAGAGGCAGAGGCCACGGGTCCTCTGTGAGCATTTCTTGCAATTCCGGGTACCAAGTCCTTCTTGGCCAATCCGGAACAATGAGTATTGTTCTCACTCCTCTTTTTCTTACAATTCTCAGCACCTTCGGTATGAGAGGAAGAGGAGGAAACACATAGACCGACTGGAACACCCACGGTGTTACTAGTGCGTCCACAGCTATCGCCTGAGGGTCCCTTGACCTGGCGCAATATCTGTTTAGCTTTTTGTTGAGACGGGGCGCCATCATGTCCACCTGTGGCAGTTCCCATCGATTTGCAATCTGCGTGAAGACTTCTTGATGAAGTCCCCACTCTCCCGGGTGGAGGTCGTGCCTGCTGAGGAAGTCTGCTTCCCAGTTGTCCACTCCCGGAATGAACACTGCTGACAGTGCTAGTACGTGATTCTCCGCCCAACGAAGAATCCTGGTGGCTTCTGCCATTGCCACCCTGCTTCTTGTGCCGCCCTGGCGGTTTACATGGGCCACTGCCGTGATGTTGTCTGACTGAATCAGCACTGGTTGGTTTCGAAGCAGAGGCTCCGCTTGACTCAGGGCCTTGTATATGGCCCTTAGTTCCAGGATATTGATATGCAGACAAGTCTCCTGACTTGACCACAGCCCCTGGAAGTTTCTTCCTTGAGTGACTGCCCCCCATCCTCGGAGGCTTGCATCCGTGGTCACCAGGACCCAGTCCTGTATGCCGAACCTGCGGCCCTCGAGGAGGTGAGCACTTTGCAGCCACCACAGAAGAGACACCCTGGCCCTGGAGGACAGGGTGATCAGCCGATGCATCTGAAGATTCGATCCGGACCACTTGTCCAACAGATTCCCACTGAAAGATCCTCGCATGGAACCTGCCGAAGGGAATGGCTTCGTATGACGCCACCATCTTTCCCAGGACACGCGTGCAGTGATGCACCGATACCTGTTTTGGTTTTAGGAGGCCTCTGACCAGAGTCACGAGCTCCTGAGCCTTCTCCTCTGGCAGAAACACCCTTTTCTGGTTTGTGTCCAGAATCATGCCCAGGAAGGGCAGACTCGTCGTAGGAATCAGCTGCGACTTTGGAATATTCAGAATCCAGCCGTGCTGTTGCAACACTTCCTGAGAGAGTGCTACGCTGATCAGCAACCGCTCCCTGGACCTCGCCTTTATGAGGAGATCGTCCAAGTATGGGATAATCGTAACCCCTTGCTTCCAAAGGAGCACCATCATTTCCGCCATCACCTTGGTAAATATTCTCGGTGCCGTGGACAGGCCAAACGGCAACGTCTGGAATTGGTAATGACAGTCCTGTACCACAAACCTGAGGTACTCCTGATGAGGTGGATAAATGGGGACATGCAAGTACGCATCCTTGATGTCCACACACCATAAAATCCCCCTCTTCCAGGCTTGCGATGACCGCTCTGAGCGATTCCATTTTGAACTTGAATCTTTTCAGATAAATGTTCAGGGATTTTAAATTCAATATGGGTCTGACTGTACCGTCCGGTTTCGGTACCACAAACATTGTGGAATAGTGCTACTGACCCTGGTTTAGAGATTAAAATTATATTTATACGGTGTACATACACAAAGATGACAAAAAATATTTTAAATATAAACAAGAAAATCTGACACTGATGAAGCCGCTGAAAACGGACCCTGAGGCGGAGAAACGCGTTTGAGAGAGAGAAAGACAAGCACTGTGAGTCTAGAGACAGTCTCTCACCCCCTGCAAAATCGGGTGTGTGGCTCACTACGTTCATTTACCGGCCGGTGAACTGTTATCACTCATACCTCAGTGCACAGGGTTATGAGTGCTGTGAAGCTTTGGTGACCCCAATAATCTTATGCTGCTAGCTTGTGCAGCCGGAAAGGATAACATCTATTTTGAGTGCTTTGGCAAAATGTGCTCTAATCCTGAAGTAATGCACAACAGGGGCTAACCTAATCTACTAATTCTGCTTCTATTTCTGGCTATTGGCTGTTTTTTCTTGCAAGTCTCACAGGACTGCTTCTTCTATTGCTGCTAAGTGAACTTTGTGTGGCTATATAACAATACTAACCTTGCCATATATGGATGATTGAAAGGCTGCCTGGATAAAGGAAATATATGCTTGTTCATTGGGACATAATAATTCATTGTGCTAAATACCGGGACTGCCAATACAGCATTCATTTAAAGCTCAGAGTATATATTTTTTTCATTAATTCGCTAGGGCAATTTTATGCATATATTATCATTAACATCAGTATTGAATGGTAAGCTAAATATCGTAAAAACAATTCTTTCATAGATGTGCAATTAACTAAGAATTGTAATTTATGATGAAATTTTATTAATTTAATGTGATACTGGCCGGTATCTTTTCTTGTTTATATTTAAAATATTTTTTGTCATCTTTGTGTATGTACACCGTATAAATATAATTTTAATCTCTAAACCAGGGTCAGTAGCGCCGTCTCATTTCTTGTTTGTATATTCTTTGCTAGAGGGTTTTTGGATCATCCCTTAGAGTTCAGCTGCTCTCACTCTGGTCAGTGATTAGCGCCAGGTGCATTCCCATTTCATTGTGGAATAGTATCCTCTTCCTTGTTGAAGGAGGGGTTCCTTTACCACCACCTGCTGGAGATATAACTTGTAAATTGGCGCTAACACTACTTCCCTTTCTATGGGGGAAGCTGGCAGGGCCGATTTGAGGTAACGGTGAGGGGGCATCACTTCGAATTCCAGCTTGTATCCCCGAGACACAATCTGTATAGCCCAGGGATCCACCTGTGAGCGAACCCACTGGTGGCTGAAATTTCGGAGACGCGCCCCCACCGCTCCTGGCTCCTGTGGAGCCCCAGCGTCATGCGGTGGATTTAGTGGAAGCCGGGGAGGACTTCTGTTCCTGGGAACTAGCTGTGTTGTACAGCTTTTTTCCTCTACCCCTGCCTCTGGTCAGAAAGGACGCACCCCTGACCTTCTTGCTTCTCTGTGATCGAAAGGACTGCATTTGGTAATACGGTGCTTTCTTAGGCTGTGAGGGAATATATGGCAAAAAGTTTGACTTCTCAGCTGTAGCTGTGGAAACTAGGTCCGAGAGACCGTCCCCAAACAAATCCTCACCCTTGTAAGGTAACACCTCCATGTGCTTTTTGGAGTCGGCATCACCTGTCCATTGCCGAGTCCACAGGACCCTTCTGGCAGAAATTGACAATGCATTTATTCTAGAGCCAGTAGGCAAATGTCCCTCTGGGCATCCCTCATATATAGGACAGCGTCTTTTATATGCCCCAGGGTCAGTAAAATGGTATCCTTGTCTAAGACATCCATTTCCTCAGACAGATTATCTGCTACAGCACTACACATCCAGGCCGACGCAATAGCCGGCCTCAGTATAGTACCCGAGTGTGCATAAACAGACTTCAGGATACTTTCCTGCTTCCTATCTGCAGGATCCTTTAGGGCGGCCGTATCCTGTGACGGCAGGGCCACCTTTTTAGATAAGCGTGTCAGAGCTTTATCTACCCTAGGGGAGGATTCCCAGCGCATCCTGTCCGTTGGCGGGAAAGGGTACGCCATAAGTAACCTTTTGGAAATCAGCACTTTCTTATCGGGGGAATCCCATGCTTTTTCACATAATTCATTTAACTCATGTGAAGGGGGAAAAGTCACCTCTTGCTTTTTCTCCCCATACATATACACCCTTTTGTCAGGGACAGGGTTTTCCTCCGGTATGTGCATTCCTTCATTGCTATAATCATGTATCGGATGGCTTTAGTCATTTTAGGCTGCAACTTTGCCTCATCGTCATCGACACTGGAGTCAGAATCCGTGTCGACATCTGTGTCAACCAACTGGGATAGTGGGCGCTTTTGAGACCCCGACGGCCTCTGAGCTGCAGAATCAGACACGGGTTGAGACCCTGACTGATTATCCAACCTTTTATGCAAGGAGCTTACGTTATCATTTAACACCTTCCACATATCCATCCAATCAGGTGTCGGCGGCGACACCACAGTCACTTGCACTTGTTCTGCCTCCACGTAACCGTCCTCGTCAAACATGTCGACACAAACGTACCGACACCGCACACACACAGGGAATGCTCTAATTGAGGACAGGACCCCACAAGGCCTTTTGGGGAGACAGAGAGAGAGTATGCCAGCACACACCCCAGCGCTATATAACCCAGGGATTACACAGTAACTTAGTGTTTACCCAGTAGCTGCTGTTTATGATAATTTTGCGCCTAAATTTATGTGCCCCCCCTCTCTTTTTACCCTTTTTCTACCTTGATACTGCAGGGGAGAGCCTGGGGAGCTTCCTCTCAGCGGAGCTGTGCAGAGAAAATGGCGCTGGTTAGTGCTGAGGAAGAAGGCCCCGCCCCCTCAGCGGCGGGCTTCAGTCCCGGGTCTGTGTAATAAAATGGCGGGGGCTCGTACATATATACAGTGCCCAGCTGTATATATGTGTCTTTTTGCCAAGAGGTATCCTAATTGCTGCCAAGGGCGCCCCCCCCTGCACCCTACAGTGACCGGAGTGTGTGGGTAGTGTGGGCGCAATGGCGCACAGCTGCAGTGCTGTGCGCTACCTCATGTGAAGACAGGAGTCTTCTGCCGCCGATTTAGTTGTCTTCTTGCTTCCGCCGGCTTCTGACTTCTGGCTCTGAGAGGGGGACGGCGGCGCGGCTCCGGGAACGGACGACAAGGTCAGGTCCTGTGTTCGATCCCTCTGGAGCTAATGGTGTCCAGTAGCCTAAGAAGCGCAACCTAGCCGTAGTTGGGTTTGCTTCTCTCCCCTCAGTCCCACGTAGCAGAGAGTCTGTTGCCAGCAGAAGCTCTCTGAAAATAAAAAAACCTAACTAAAATAATAAGAATTTACTCACCGGTAATTCTATTTCTCGTAGTCCGTAGTGGATGCTGGGGACTCCGTAAGGACCATGGGGAATAGACGGGCTCCGCAGGAGACTGGGCACTCTAAAAGAAAGATTAGGTACTATCTGGTGTGCACTGGCTCCTCCCTCTATGCCCCTCCTCCAGGCCTCAGTTAGGGAAACTGTGCCCGGAAGAGCTGACACTACAAGGAAAGGATTTGGAATCCAGGGTAAGACTCATACCAGCCACACCAATCACACCGTATAACTTGTGATAACCATACCCAGTTAACAGTATGAACAACAACTGAGCCTCAATCAACAGATGGCTCATAACAATAACCCTTTAGTAAGCAATAACTATATACACGTATTGCAGAAGAAGTCCGCACTTGGGACGGGCGCCCAGCATCCACTACGGACTACGAGAAATAGAATTACCGGTGAGTAAATTCTTATTTTCTCTGACGTCCTAGTGGATGCTGGGGACTCCGTAAGGACCATGGGGATTATACCAAAGCTCCCAAACGGGCGGGAGAGTGCGGACGACTCTGCAGCACCGAATGAGCAAACTCAAGGTCCTCCTTAGCCAGGGTATCAAACTTGTAGAACTTAGCAAATGTGTTTGAACCCGACCAAGTAGCAGCTCGGCTAAGCTGTAAAGCCGAGACCCCTCGGGCAGCCGCCCAAGAAGAGCCCACCTTCCTTGTGGAATGGGTTTTTACTGATTTTGGATGCGGCAATCCAGCCGCAGAGTGAGCCAGCTGAATCGTGCTACAGATCCAGCGAGCAATATCTGCTTCGAAGCAGGAGCGCCAACCTTGTTGGCTGCATACAGAATAAACAGCGAGTCAGACTTTCTGTCTCCCGCCGTTCTGGAAACATAAATTTTCAAAGCCCGGACTACGTCCAGCAACTTGGAATCCTCCAAGTCCCTAGTAGCCACAGGCACCACAATAGGTTGGTTCAAATGAAACGATACCACCTTAGGGAGAAATTGGGGACGAGTCCTCAATTCTGCCCTGTCCATATGGAAGATCAGATAGGGGCTTTTACATGACAAAGCCGCCAATTCTGACACACGCCTAGCCGAAGCGAAGGCCAATAGCATGACCACTTTCCACGCGAGATATTTTAGCTCCACGGTCTTAAGTGGCTCAAACCAGTGGGATTTCAGGAAATCCAACACAACGTTAAGATCCCAAGGTGCCACTGGTGGCACAAAAGGAGGCTGAATATGCAGCACTCCCTTTACAAACGTCTGAACCTCAGGCAGTGAAGCCAGTTCTTTTTTAAAGAAAATGGATAGGGCCGAGATCTGAACCTTTATGGACCCTAATTTGAGGCCCATAGTCACACCTGACTGTAGGAAATGCAGAAAACGACCCAACTGGAAGTCCTCTGTAGGGGCCTTCCTGGCCTCACACCAAGGAACATATTTCCGCCATATGCGGTGATAATGCTTTGCTGTCACATCCTTCCTAGCTCTTATCAGCGTAGGAATTACTTCATCCGGTATACCCTTTTCCGCTAGGATCCGGCGTTCAACCGCCATGCCGTCAAACGCAGCCGCGATAAGTCTTGGAACAGACAGGGCCCCTGCTGCAACAGGTCCTGTCTGAGAGGCAGAGGCCATGGGTCCTCTGTGACCATCTCTTGAAGTTCTGGGTACCAAGTCCTTCTTGGCCAATCCGGAACAATGAGTATTGTTCTCACTCCTCTTTTTCTTACTATTCTCAGTACCTTGTGTATGAGAGGAAGAGGAGGAAACACATATACCGACTGGAACACCCACGGAGTTACCAGTGCGTCCACAGCTATCGCCTGAGGGTCCCTTGACCTGGCGCAATATTTTTTTAGCTTTTTGTTTAGGCGGGACGCCATCATGTCCACCTGTGGCCGTTCCCACCGATTTGCAATCTGCTCGAAGACTTCTTGATGAAGTCCACACTCTCCCGGGTGGAGGTCGTGCCTGCTGAGGAAGTCTGCTTCCCAGTTGTCCACTCCCGGAATGAACACTGCTGACAGTGCTTGTACGTGATTCTCCACCCAACGAAGAATCCTTGTGGCTTTCGCCATCGCCACCCTGCTTCTTGTGCCGCCCTGTCGGTTTACATGGGCGACTGCCGTGATGTTGTCTTACTGAATCAGCACTGGTTGGTCTCGAAGCAGGGGCTCCACTTGACTCAGGGCGTTGTATATGGCCCTTAATTCCAGTATGTTTATGTGCAGACGAGTCTCCTGACTTGACCACAGCCCCGGGAAGTTTCTTCCCTGAGTGACTGCCCCCCATCTGCGGAGGCTTGCATTCGTGGTCACCAGGACCCAGTCCTGTATGCCGAACCTGCGGCCCTCGAGAAGATGAGCACTTTGCAGCCACCACAGAAGAGACACCCTGGCCCTCGGGGACAGGGCGATCCGCCGATGCATCTGAAGATGCGATCCGGACCACTTGTCCAACAGATCCCACTGAAAGATCCTGGCATGGAACCTGCCGAAAGGAATGGCTTCGTATGACGCTACCATCTTTCCCAGGACTCGCGTGCAGTGATGCACCGACACCTGCTTTGGTTTCAGGAGATCCCTGACCATGGTCACTAACTCCTGAGCCTTCTCCTCCGGGAGAAATACCTTCTTCTGTTCTGTGTCCAGAATCATGCCCAGGAAGGGCAGACGCGTCGTAGGAATCAGCTGCGACTTTGGAATATTCAGAATCCAGCCGTGCCGTAGCAACACTTCCTGAGTGTGCGCTACGCTGACCAACAACTGCTCTCTGGACCTCGCCTTTATGAGGAGATCGTCCAAGTACGGGATAACTAACTCCTTGCTTCCGGAGAAGTACCATCATCTCCGCCATTACCTTGGTAAAGACACTCGGTGCCGTGGATAGACCAAACAGCAACGTCTGGAATTGGTAATGACAGTCCTGTACCACAAACCTGAGGTACTCCTGGTGAGGCGGATAAATGGGGACATGCAAGTACGCATCCTTGATGTCCAGAGATACCATAAAATCCCCCTCTTCCAGGCTGGCAATGACCGCTCTGAGCGATTCCATTTTGAACCTGAACTTTTTCATGTAAATGTTCAAGGATTTTAAATTTAGAATGGGTCTTACCGAACCGTCCGGTTTCGTTACCACAAACAGTGTGGAATAGTAACCCCTTCCCTGCTGAAGGGGGGGTACCATTATTATCACTTGCTGGAGGTACAGCTTGTGAATAGCCGTCAGGACTATCTCCCTCCCCGTGGGAGAAGCTGGCAAGGCGGATTTTAGGTTACGGTGAGGGGGCGTCACTTCGAATTCCAGCTTGTATCCCTGAGATACAATTTGTATAGCCCAAGGATCCACTTGTGAGCGAACCCACTGGTTGCAGAAATTTCGGAGACGCGCCCCCACCGCTCCTGGCTCCGCCTGTGGAGCCCCAGCGTCATGCGGTGGACTTAGTGGAAGCAGGGGAGGACTTTTGTTCCCGAGAACTGGCTGCATGATGCAGCTTCTTTCCTCTACCCCTGCCTCTGGCAAGAAAGGATGCACCTCTGACTCTCTTGCTTTTTTGAGAACGAAAGGACTGCATTTGGTAATACGGTGCTTTCTTAGGCTGTGAGGAAACCTGTGGCAAGAAAGTCGACTTTCCAGCTGTCGCTGCGGATACGAGGTCCGAGAGACCGTCCCCAAACAATTCCTCACCCTTATAAGGCAAAACCTCAATGTGTTTTTTTTAGAGTCGGCATCCCCTGTCCATTGCAGAGTCCATAAGACCCTCCTGGCAGAAATGGACATTGCATTTATTCGAGAGCCCAGCAGGCAAATGTCCCTCTGGGCATCCCGCATATATAAGACGACGTCTTTAATATGGCTAAGTGTTAGCAATACGGTATCCCTGTCCAGGGTATCCAACCCCTCTGACAGAGTATCTGTCCATGCTGCAACAGCACTGCACATCCAAGCTGAAGCAATAGCCGGTCTCAGTAGAGTACCAGAGCGTGTATACACAGACTTCAAGATACCTTCCTGCTTCCTATCCGCAGGTTCCTTTAGGGCGGCCGTATCCTGAGACGGCAGGGCCACTCTTTTAGATAAGCGCGTCAGGGCCTTGTCAACCCTAGGGGAGGATTCCCAGCGTAACCTATCCGTTGGCGGGAAAGGGTACGCCATTAGTATTCTCTTGGGAATCACCACTTTCTTATCAGGGGAAGACCACGCTTCTTCACATAACTCATTTAATTCATGTGACGGGGGAAAAGTCACTGGCTGCTTTTTCTCCCCAAACATATTTACCCTCTTGTCAGGGACAGGGTCAGCCTCTGAAAATAAGAATTTACTTACCGATAATTCTATTTCTCGTAGTCCGTAGTGGATGCTGGGAACTCCGTAAGGACCATGGGGAATAGCGGCTCCGCAGGAGACAGGGCACATCTAAAGAAAGCTTTAGGATCACCTGGTGTGCACTGGCTCCTCCCCCTATGACCCTCCTCCAAGCCTCAGTTAGGATACTGTGCCCGGACGAGCGTACACAATAAGGAAGGATTTTGAATCCCGGGTAAGACTCATACCAGCCACACCAATCACACTGTACAACTTGTGATCTGAACCCAGTTAACAGCATGATAATAGAGAAGCCTCTCGAAAAGATGGCTCACTACAACAATAACCCGAATTTTTGGTAACAATAATTATGTACCAGTATTGCAGACAATCCGCACTTGGGATGGGCGCCCAGCATCCACTACGGACTACGAGAAATAGAATTATCGGTAAGTAAATTCTTATTTTCTCTGACGTCCTAGTGGATGCTGGGAACTCCGTAAGGACCATGGGGATTATACCAAAGCTCCCAAACGGGCGGGAGAGTGCGGATGACTCTGCAGCCCCAATGAGAGAACTCCCGGTCCTCCTCAGCCAGGGTATCAAATTTGTAGAATTTTACAAACGTATTTGCTCCTGACCAAGTAACTGCTCGGCAAAGTTGTAAAGCCGAGACCCCTCGGGCAGCTGCCCAAGATGAGCCCACCTTCCTTGTGGAGTGGGCATTTACAGATTTTTGGCTGTGGCAGGCCTGCCACAGAATGTGCAAGCTGAATTGTACTACAAATCCAACGAGCAATAGTCTGCTTAGAAGCAGGAGCACCCAGCTAGTTGGGTGCATAGAGGATAAACAGCGAGTCAGATTTCCTGACTCCAGCCGTCCTGGAAACATATATTTTCCGGGTCCTGACAACGTCTAGCAACTTGGAGTCCTCCAAGTCCCTAGTAGCCGCAGGCACCACGATAGGTTTGGTTCAGGTGAGACGCTGAAACCACCTTAGGGAGAAACTGAGGACGAGTCCTCAATTCCGCCCTGTCCGAATGGAAAATCAGATAAGGGCTTTTACAGGATAAAGCCACCAGTTCTGACACGCGCCTGGCCCAGGCCAGAGCCAACAGCATGACCACTTTTTCTGTGAGATATTTTAACTCCACAGATTTAAGTGTGTCAAACCAATGTGACTTTTTGAACCCAAAAACCACCTGGAGATCCCAAAAAGTGCCACTAAAGGCACAAAAGGAGGCTGTATATGCAGTACCCCTTTAACAAATGTCTGAACTTCAGGGACTGAAGCTAGTTCTTTTTTGGAAGAAAATTGACAGAGCCGAAATTTGAACCTTAATGGACCCCAATTTCAGGCCCATAGATACTCCTGTTTGCAGGAAATGTAGGAATCGACCCAGTTGAATTTCCTCCGTCGAGCCTTACTGGCCTCGCACCACGCAACATATTTTCGCCAAATGCGGTGATAATGTTTTGCGGTTACATCCTTCCTGGCTTTGATCAGGATAGGGATGACTTCATCCGGAATGCCTTTTTCCTTCAGGATCCGGCGTTCAACCGCCATGCCGTCAACGCAGCCGCGGTAAGTCTCGGAACAGACAAGGTCCTTGCTGGAGCAGGTCCCTTCTTAGAGGTAGAGGCTACGGATCCTCCGTGAGCATCTCTTGAAGTTCCGGTTACCAATTCCTTCTTGGCCAATCCGGAGCCACTAATATAGTGCTTACTCCTCTCCATCTTATCAATCTCAGTACCTTGGGTATGAGAGGCAGAGGAGGGAACCCATACACTGATTGGTACACCCACGGTGTTACCAGAGCATCTACAGCTATTGCCTGAGGGTCCCTTGACGTGGCGCAATACCTGTCGAGTTTTTCCCAACGGTTTATAATCATGTGGAAGACTTCTGGGTGAAGTCCTTACTCTCCCGGGTGGAGGTCGTGCTGAGGAAAACTGCTTCCCAGTTGTCCACTCCCGGAATGAAAACTGCTGACAGTGCTATCACATGGTTTTTCGCCCCGCGAAGAATCCTTGCAGCTTCTGCCATTGCCCTCCTGCTTCTTGTGGCACCCTGTCTGTTTACGTGGGTGACTGCTGTAATGTTGTCCGACTGGATCAACACCGGCTGACCTTGAAGCAGAGGTCTTGCTAAGCTTAGAGCATTGTAAATGGCCCTTAGCTTCAGGACATTTATGTGAAGTGATGTCTCCAGGCTTGACCATAAGCCCTGGATATTCCTTCCCTGTGTGACTGCTCCCCAGCCTCGCAGGCTGGCATCCGTGGCCACCAGGACCCAGTCCCGCATGCCGAATCTGCGGCCCTCTAGAAGATGAGCACTCTGCAACCACCACAGGAGGGATACCCTTGTCCCTGGTGACAGGGTTATCCGCTGAAGCATCTGAAGATGCGACCCGGACCATTTGTCCAGTAGGTTCCACTGGAAAGTCTTGCGTGGAATCTGCCGAATGGGATTGCTTCGTAGGAAGCCACCATTTTTACCCAGAACCCTTGTGCATTGATGCACTGAGACTTGGTTCGGTTTTAGGAGGTTCCTGACTAGCTCGGATAACTCCCTGGCTTTCTCCTCCGGGAGAAATACCTTCTTTCTGGACTGTGTCCAGGATCATCCCTAGGAACAGAAGACAAGTCGTCGGAACCAGCTGCGATTTTGGAATATTGAGAATCCAATCGTGCTGCCGCAACACTACCTGAGGTAGTGCTACACCGATCTCCAACTGTTCCCTGGATCTCACCCTTATCAGGGAATCGTCCAAGTAAAGGATAACTAAAATTCCCTTCCTTCGAAGGAATATCATCATTACGGTCATTACTTCAGTAAAGACCCGGGGTGCCGTGGACCATCCCTACGGCAGCGTCTGAACTGATAGTGACAGTTCTGTACCATAACCTGAGATACCCTTGGTGAGAAGGGTAAATTTTGACATGAAGGTAAGCATCCTTGATGTCCCGAGACATCATGTAGTCCCCTTCTTCCAGGTTTGTAATCACTGCTCTGAGTGACTCAATTTTGAATTTGAACCTCTGTATGTAAGTGTTCAAAGATTTTAGATTTTAAAATCGGTCTCACCGAGCCGTCTGGCTTCGGTACCACAATAGTGTGGAATAATACCCCGTTCCCTGTTGCAGGAGGGGTACCTTAATTATCACCTGCTGGGAATACAGCTTGTGAATGGCTTCCAAAACTGCCTCCCTGTCAGCGGGAGACGTCGGTAAAACAGACTTTTGGAAACGGCGAGGGGAATACGTCTCGAATTCCAATTTGTACCCCTGAAATATTACCTGAAGGATCCAGGGGTCTACTTGCGAGTGAGCCCACTGCGCACTGAAATTCATTGAGAACGGGCCCCCACCGTGCCTGAACTTGTAAAGCCCTAGCGTCATACTGAGAGCTTGGCAGAGGCGGAAAAGGGTTTCTGTTCCTGGGAACTGGCTGATCTCTGCAGCCATTTTTCTCTCCCTCTGTCACGAGCAGAAAAGAGGAACCCTTTTGTCCGCTTGCCAACCAGGACTGCGCCTGATAATACGGCGTCTTATTTTGAGAGGCTACCTTTTTTAAGGCAATACTTCCAAATGCCGTTTGGAATCCGCATCACCTGACCACTTTACTGGTATAATTGGACAACGCACTTATACTTGATGCCAGTCGGCAAATATTCCGCTGTGCATCATGCATATATAGAAATGCATCTTTTAATTGCTCTATAGGCAATAATATACTGTCCTTATCTAGGATATCAAATTTCCAGTCAGGGAATCCGACCACGCCAATCCAGCACTACACATCCAGGCTGAGGCGATTGCAGTATGTGTGTAAATACATTTTAGGATACCCTCCTGCTTTCTATCAGCAGGATCCCTAAGGGCGGCCATCTCCAGAGAGGGTAGAGCCCTTGTTCTTACAAGCGTGTGAGCGCCTTATCCCCCCTAGGGGGTGTTTCCCAACGCACCCTAACCTCTGGCGGGAAAAGGTATACTGCCAATAACTTTTTAGAAATTATCAATTGTTATCGGGGGGAAACCCACGCATCATCACACACCTCATTTTATTTCTCAGATTCAGGAAAACTACAGGAAGTTTTTCCTCACCAAACATAATACCCCTTTTTTTTTTTGGTGGTATTTATATTATCAGAAGAGTGTAAACTTTTTCCATTGCCTCAATCATGCAATGTGTGGCCCTATTGGAAATCACGGTTGTCTCTTCACCGTCGACACAGGAGTCAGTATCCGTGTCGGCGTCTGTATCTGAGGTAACGGGCGCTTTAGAGCCCCTGTATGAGACGTCTGGACATGCACAAGCTGAGTAGCCGGCTGTCTCATGTCAACCACTGTCTTTTATACAAAGCTGACACTGTCACGCAATTTCAACAGTACATCCACTCAGGTGTCGACCCCCCAGGGGGTGACAACACTATTACAGACACTCTACTCCGTCTCCTCATCATTTTTCTCCTCATACATGTCGACACAAACGTACCGACACACAGCACACACACAGGGAATGCTCTGATAGAGGACAGGACCCCACTAGCCCTTTGGGGAGACAGAGGGAGAGTTTGCCAGCACACACCAGAGCGCTATATATATACAGGGATAACCTTATATAAGTGTTTTTCCCTTTATAGCTGCTGTATTGTTTATACTGCGCCTAATTTGTGCCCCCCTCTCTTTTTTAACCCCTTTCTGTAGTGTAGTGACTGCAGGGGAGAGCCAGGGAGCTTCCCTCCAACTGAGCTGTGAGGGAAAATGGCGCCAGTGTGCTGAGGAGATTGGCTCCGCCCCTTTCTCGGCGTCCTTATCATCCGTTTACTTGTATGTTTTGGCAGGGGTTAAATGCATCCATATAGCCCAGGAGTTATATGTGATGCATTTATTTTAGCCATAAAAGGTTTTCTATCGATTTATTGCGTCTCAGGGCGCTGCCCCCCCAGCGCCCTGCACCCTCAGTGACCGGAGTGTGAAGTGTGCTGAGAGCAATGGCGCACAGCTGCGGTGCTGTGCGCCTACCTTTATCTGAAGACAGGAAAGTCTTCTGCCGCCGATTTTTCCGGACCTCTTCGCTCTTCTGGCTCTGTAAGGGGGCCGGCGGCGCGGCTCCGGTGACCCATCCAGGCTGAACCTGTGATCGTCCCTCTGGAGCTATGTCCAGTAGCCTAAGAAGCCCAATCCACTCTGCACGCAGGTGAGTTCGCTTCTTCTCCCCTTAGTCCCTCGATGCAGTGAGCCTGTTGCCAGCAGGTCTCACTGAAAATAATAAACCTAAACTAAAACTTTCACAAAGAGCTCAGGAGAGCCCCTAGTGTGCACCCTTCTCGTCGGGCACAGAAAATCTAACTGAGGCTTGGAGGAGGGTCATAGGGGGAGGAGCCAGTGCACACCAGGTGATCCTAAAGCTTTCTTTAGATGTGCCCTGTCTCCTGCGGAGCCGCTATTCCCCATGGTCCTTACGGAGTTCCCAGCATCCACTAGGACGTCAGAGAAATGTGTAATACATTTTTCATTGCAATAATCATGTATCGGATGGCCTTAGTCATTTTGGGCTGTAATAGTGCCTCATCCTCGTCGACGCTGGAGTCGGACTCCGTGTTGACATCTGTGTCAACCAACTGAGATAGTGGGCGTTTTTGAGACGCTGACGGCCTCTGAGGCGCCTGGGCAGGCCCGGGTTGAGAGCCCGGCTGTCCCCCGGCAGCAACATAATCAAATCTCTTATGTAATGAGTTTACATTGTCATTTAAGACCTTCCACATATCCATCCAATCAGGTGTCGGCACCGACGGGGGCGACACCACATTTATCTGCTCATCATTTAACCCTCCTCATCAAACATGTCGACACAGCCGTACCGACACACAGCACACACACAGGGAATGCTCTGACTGAGGACAGGACCCCACAAGGTCTATGGGGAGACAGAGAAAGAGTATGCCAGCACACACCACAGCGCTATATACACAGGGATACACACTACCAGAAGTGAATTTTTCCCAATAGCTGCTGTATCAATACACCTTTTGCCTAAATTTGTGTGCCCCCCCCCCCCCCTCTCTTTTTACCCTCTTAGTGCCAGGAGACTGCAGGGGAGAGCCTGGGGAGCGTCCTTCCAGCGGAGCTGTGAAGAGAAATGGCGCTGGTGTGCTGAGGAAGAAGGCCCCGCCCCCTCAGCGGCGGGCTTCTGTCCCACTGTTTGACTAAACAGTGGGACAGAAGCCCGCTCCCCCCCCCCCCCGCCCAGGGAGTTCAATGGAAATCTTTAACAACATTGCTCGTTTGCGAGTGGTTCTGGTGTGTACCCACCATAGCATCTATCACGCTCTATCCTAAAACAGATTATTGTAACCTAGCTATGAACATATATCAACACAACAAAAGCCTCTTGGAAAAAAAAATGTGAACAAGTTTAAGCAATGCCTCCACTGTTAGATGTGCTTTTCACTATGTATGTGCTAAATGTGTTTACAATACAGTACATGTTAAGTCACTGGCTTAAAGACAGCTGCAGAAGATATAGCAGACACGGCTTGGGATCGAGATGCCGGTGGTTAGAATACATACTGCGGCACCCCGATGGTGAGAATCCAGACAGGGGCATTGTAAGTATACTTGACTTACCCCAATGCCCCCCCAACCCTCTGTTTCCTCAGTCTAACCCTAACCATCCCCGCCTCTGTCTAAACCTAACCCTCCCCGGGGGTGCCTAAACCTAACCCTGGCCCTCCCTGGGGGTGCCTAAACCTAACTTTCCCTTCCCACAGCCTAAACCTAAGGCTTCTTAAGGCAAGCAGGGGGAGGGAAGCACTAGGGGGGCGTAGGGTTAGGTACTAGGTGGGGTTTGTTAGCCTTATCCCAAACAACCCCCCCACCCCGGGGGTTAGCCGAAGCAGACACCCCCCCTCCGATGTCGGTATCTTCACAGTTGGGGTGCCGCTGTCTGTCATGTAACCGCCGGCATCCCAACCACCGGGATTTCGTATGTATTCCATTATAATAAATATTCATAGATCTGTTTGCACTTTCTTCCATAATGCAAGTATGTTTTAGGTTGAAAATGCAGCTGCTAGCACCATGTCAGTAATCTACATAGGTTTTATTTTCATGGAACAATGCAGTTTGCCTTCATACATCAAGTTTCACATACACCTTATACACACAGCCTGAAGGTCATTTAATACAATATTTTTAATAACTTTGTGTATTAAACAAAGTTTGTGTACCTTGACCCATCAAAAAACAAATGTTTCATTATCTCACTCTTACTCAAAAAAGTCTGTATTTCGGAATATTCCGTATTTTGGAATATTTGGATATGGGATACTCAACCTGTACCAGGAAAACTTCCAATAATCCGTGTGTTTCTCTAGGGCTCAAATATGGTATTAATGACCACCACATGAACAGGCAACTATAACAACGAGTGATATTCTTCTCACTCGTTACGAATGTTAAACAGTGCTCCAAACACATGACAGCTAGTAGCCGCTTGGTTGGAGCATCATTTAAGATTAGTAACAAGTGATATTCTTATGAATGGGTTGCAAGTTAAAAACTGAATAATATTGATCAAATATCTTTGGCTTTCAATCTCTTCACTCTCAGCTAATGTGGGGTACACCCAACTAATTTAATGATATCGGAAACTATGCACAACAATATTGTGCATATTGGCTGCATGACAGGTCTGGTCAGAACTATACAAATATACCCGCCCATTTTTTATGACATTTGCAAAGGTTACTCAGGCAAACAAAATTGTGCGGCTGTTTGGTCATCTGACCACACAACAAGATGTGGACAGTTTATTGCATCTGCTGTGCAGCACTGCCAATGTGCTATATCAGTAAAAGATAACATTCGCAGATGTAGCGCGGTGTTCACACTTACAGATGCTGTATGAGTGATATATCGTGTTGTGCAGTTTCCCAAACTCCGCCATTACAATCCAGATGGTTAAATCAAATTGACTGAGATGTTAATTAAGTCACCTGTGCAAGGCATGGATAGCCTTAAAACCAGGACTGTAATGGCAGCGTTTGAGAAACTTTGACAATAACATTCACCTCAATACCTACAGAGTAACATCTATGAACACCAGTGCCCTTCACGCCACTTTCACACTCCCTGCCTTATAGATGATTCTTTCCCCATAATAAAACAAAAGAAAACAGAACAGCCAACAACAAACTGCGACCTTGTCCAAGGTCCACAATTTACTGCTGAGCCAATAAGGCATCAACTGTACCTAATCATGAAAATAGGACTTTAATTACCTACCGGTAAATTCTTTTCTCGTAGTCCATAGGGGATACTGGGAATCCATTTAGTACCATGGGGTATAGACAGGTCCACTAGGAGCTATGGTCACTATAGAAGTTTGATTAGGTGTGCCGACTCCTCCCTCTATGCCCCTCCTACCAGACTCAGTCTAGGAAACTGTGCCCGTGGAGACGGACATACTTTGAGAGAAGGATATAAAAAGGATAGTGGTGAGATTTCGAACCAGCACAACCATAACAAGAGGAAAGCCATGCTAACCAAAACTTGTAAACAGGGACAGCAACAGCTGAACCATACAACATTACTTAACCAAGTAATACTATAGGAAAAACAAAGCACCGGGCGGGCGCCCAGTATCCACTACAGACTACGAGAAAAAGATTTACCAGTAGGTAATTAAATTCCAATTTCTATTACATCCTAAGGGATACTGAGAATCCATTTAGTACCATGGGGAAGTACCAAAGCTCCCAAACCGGGTGGGAGAGTTCTGAGGTTTCTGCAGAACTGATTGACCAAACTGAAGGTCCTCAGAGGCCAAGGCATCGAACTTGTAAAACTTGGCAAACGTGTTTGAAACCAACCAAGTAGCTGCTCAGTAGTAAAGCCGAGACACCCCAGGCAGCCGCCCAAGAGGAACCAACCAAGATAGTACAGTGGGCTTGTACCGATTTTGGAATTTTCAAACCTGCCATGGAGTAAGCATGCTGGATAGTGATCCTGATCCAGCGTGCAATGGACTGCTTTGAAGCAGGACACCCAATTTTATTGGGATCATAAAGAACGAACAGCATGTCCGATTTTCTGTGACGAGCTGTTCTCTTCACATAGATCTTCAAAGCTCTTACGACATCTAAAGACTTTGAAGTAGCAGAGGCCTCCTTGACAGCCGGAACCACTATATTTTGATTGATGTGAAACGCGGACATCACCTTAGGAAGAAATTGCCAACGAGTTCTGAGTTCAGCTCTGTCCTCATGGAAAACCAAGTAGGGGTTTTCCATGAGGACACACGTCTTGCTGAAGCTAAGGCCAATAGTGTGACGGTCTTCCACGTTCACCTTCTGTAACGGTTCAAACCAGTCCGATTGGAGGAACTGTAGTACCAAATTGAGATCCCAAGGTGCCGTGGGAGGCACAAAGGGAGGTTGGATGTGCAGAACACCTTTTAAGAAGGTCTGGACTTCAGGGAGAGAAGCCAATTGTTTCTGAAAGAAAACAGACAAGGCCGAAATCAGGACTTTTATGGAGCCTAGACGTAGGCCCACATCCACTCTCGACTACAGAAAAAGCAGGAAACGTCCCAGATGAAATTCCACCATAGATTATTGTCTGCTCTCACACCAAGAGACATTTCTTCCAGATACGATGGTAATGTTTAGACGTTACCCCCTTCCTGGCTTGGATCATAGTCGGGATGACCTTGTTAGGAATCCCTCTCCTGGCTAGAATCAGCCGTTCAACTTCCATGCCGTAAAACGTAGCCACGGTAAGTCTTGATAGACGAACAGGTCTGGTTACAGAAGATCCTCGCGAAGAGGCAGATGCCACGTATCTTTGATCAGCACCACAAAAAGATCCACAGCAATGAGAAGCAATGAGGATTGCTTGAACCTTTTCCCTTTTTAGAATTCTTGGGACCAGAGGAAGTGGAGAAAACACGTACACCAGCTGGTAGACCCAAGGAGTTGTTAGGGCATCTACTGCCACAGCCTGTGGATCTCTCGACCTGGAACAATACCGCTTGAGTTTCTTGTTGAGTCGAGAGGACATCATGTCGATTTGTGGATATGCCCACCAACACGTCAACCACCGGAACACTTCCGGCTGAAGGCCCCACTCCCCCAGGTGCAGGTCGTGTCTGCTGAGGAACTCTGCTTCCCAAGTGGTCTACTCCTGGAATGAAATTGCCGACAATGCCACAGCGTGTTTTTCCGCCCAGAGAATTCTTGATACCTCTGACACTACGGCTTTGCTTTTCGTTCCACCTTGTCGGTTTATGTACGTCACCGCCGTTACATTGTCCGACTGGACCTGAATGTCCCGATTCTGAAGAAATGAGGCCTACAGAAGGGCGATGTTGATAGCTCTAAGTTCCAGGATGTTTATTGGAAGGACGACTTCCTGACTCATCTTTCCTAAAACTGAACCCCCTGGGTGACTGCGCCCCAACCTCTGAGGCTTGTGTCTGTGGTTAGCAGAATCCAATTCTAAATCCTGAACCTCCGACTAGGTGAGAAGTCTGTAGCCACCACAGGAGGGAGATCCTGGCTTTTGGCGACAAATCCTCTGGTGCATGTGAAGATGCGATCCGGACCATTTTTCCAGCAGATTCAGCTGGAAGGGCCTCACATGAAACCTTCTGTACTGAATCGCCTCGTAAGAGGCCAACATTTTCCCCAGAAGGCGTATGCAGAGATGCACCGATATCCGGGCTGGCTTCTGGACAACCCGAACCATTAAGTAGATTATCAATGCCTTTTCCAAGGGAAGGAATACTTTGAGACTCTGTGTCCAGTATCATTCCCAGGAAATGAAGCCTCTGCGTTGGTTCTAGGTGAGATTTTGGTAGATTCAGAATCCACCCATGATCCAGGAGTAGTCTGGTTGAAAGACTAATGTAATCAAACAACTTCTCCCTGGACAGTGCCTTTATCAAAAGATCGTCCAGGTACGGAATTATGTTCACTTCTTGTTTGCGGAGCAGTAACATCTCCGCCATCACTTTGGTGAACACCCTCGGTGCCGTTGAGAGACCAAATGGCAGGGCCTGAAACTGGTAGTGACAGTCCTGCAGTGCAAACCGTAGATAAGCCTGATGAGGCGGCCAGATCGGAATATGAAGGTAAGCATCCTTGACATCCATAAATACTAGGAATTCCCCCTCCTCCAGACCTGAGATCACCGCTCTCAGAGACTCCATCTTGAATTTGAACACTCGTAAGTACGGGTTCAACGACTTGAGGTTCCGAATCCCTGTTTTATAGATGGGGTGGAACTGGAACAATGACCTGGGTCTGTAACAGTTTTTGAATGGCGTCCTGAAAGGGTGCACCTGCTTCTTGTGAAACTGGTAAGCCCGATTTGAAAAATCTGTGAGGTGGGACCTCCTGGAACTCCAATCTGTAGCCCTGGGATATAAGGTCTATATATAACTCAGGGATCTTGGCACGACCTTGTCCAGACGTGACTGAAGAATTGTAAGCAAGCCTATTTCTTTTATGGCTTCCACCGTAAAGTTCAGAGAGTCCTGTATATGTTGCAGAAGCAAGATAACCTTCTCTTGAGGTAAGGTGTCTAACCTCTCAATTAGGTTACCCGACCATTTAGCAATGGCTCTTGTAATCCACCCACATGCTATAGTGGGTCTCTGGGTCACCCCAGCAGCTGTATACAAAGATTTGACCGTAGTCTCAATCTTGCGATCAGCAGCATCATTTAGGGAGGCTGCACCAGGGACAGGCAATACAATTTTTTTGTGAGAGCCTAGAGACTGATGCATTCACTATCGGTGGGTTTTCCCATTTTTTCCTATCCTCAGGAGGAACAGGAAAAGATAACAACAACCGTTAAGGGATTTAAAATTTCTTATCAGGATTAACCCACGGTTCCTCAAACAGGCTATTTAGTTCCTCTGACATAGGAAAAGTGGCTGAGGATTTCTTCTTTATATTAAAGTAAGATTCCTCACTCCTCTCTGTCACTTTATCAGGGATATTCAGAACTTCTCTGATAGCCTCTATTCCCTGCGACAGAGTACCCTCCCACACCTCGCCCTCAATTTGTGACCCCTCATCAGAGTCAGACTGCAGGATATGGGCCAAAGCATGTTTTTGCGGACAAATGGCAGGGGACTGAGACGCTGGTTTGGGTACTGTTTTTTTTTTCATAAACTCCGTCTTAGATTGTCTAAAGTATTGTCTCTTTTTCTCATTCCAAGATAACTTAGTTTAATATCGTGGAAATCATTCCCCTAATGGAGTCCAGCCATGCTGGTTCTGCCCCACTAGCCTAGGAAAGGATACTACACTGAGTACACACTAGTGAACCCCCTGGAGAAGAGTAACACTGTGCCTTACATGAAACACTCTTTGCCTGACATACTGTAGCAGTGACATCGCACGCACGCACACACAGGAAAAGGTAAAATGCACAATTTACCCACGAAGAGCCCTTCCAGTGAGACAGAGAGAGAGTATGGAATCAGCACACGGCGCCCTTATCGGTAATGTCAAGCTCAGTCGGGTCTCAGACTAAGTACTTAGATTAGGGACTCAGGGGGTCATTCTGAGTTGATCATAGCTGTGCTAAATTTAGCACAGCTACGATCAGGCACTCAGACATGCGGGTGGCCGCCCAGCACAGGACTAGAACGCCCTGAATGTCAGTCCGCCCCCCCTCCCCTGCACAAGTACAAAAGCATCGCACAGAGGCGATGCTTTTGTACTTGTGGAGTAACTCCCAACCAGGGCAACTCCTGCGGCTGGCCGGGAGTTGATCGTCGCAGCGGCTGCGTGTGACGTCACGCAGCTGCTGCGGCCCGCCCCCCGCACGGTACGGCCATGCCTGCGTTGGCAGGAGCGCGTCCCCATAAAGGCAGTCAAATGCCGCCGTGCCGCCCCCTCCCACCCAGCGGCCGCCTCTGCCTGTCAATCAGGCAAAGGCGATCGCTGGGGATCAACGACCTTCGGCCATCCGGCATGCGCCGGTGCAGTTCCAACAGGATCGCTACGACAAACTGCAGCGAGCGATCGGGTCGGAATGACCCCCTCAGTACACTAATAACCGCTTCCTCCTGCTATGACCCCCTGGTACCGCTGAGGTAATCTGGAGTATCTCCGGAGGAGCTGCGCGTCCCTGTCAGTAAGCGTGTGTCAGCTGCAGTAGGGAAAATGGCACTGGTGAGCTGCTGGATCCGCTCATAGTGAAGCCCCGCCCCTTCAATGGGGCGCGGTCTTCCCGCTTTTCTTTATACTGGCTGTATGTGTCTATGTGCATAAAATGGAGAGACTCCTTTTACGGCTTTGCTGCCAGTCTGGGTACTGTGTCCGCTGTTCAGCGCCTGTGTCCGTACAGACGGGAGACGCAGACCGCCCCGTTTAAAAGCAGTGTGTCTCCGTACCCTGATGCCGCCATAATGGCCAGCGACCCGCTAACCGGGACGCCGGCATAGTACTCACCACTCTTCATTCTTCTGGCTTTGTTAGGGGTGGCGGCGTGCTGAAGGAATGTACCCTAACCGTGGTGGGGCTTGCGAATATTTCCCTCAGGAGCTAGTGTCCTGTCAGCGGGGAAAGAGACCATTAACCCTGAGAGAGGTTGGATCAAGGTAGGAATTACCTTGTCCGGAATGCCTTTCCATTCTAGAATTTGACGCTCAACCTCCATGCCATCATACGTAGCCGCGGTAAGTCTTGATAGACGAACGGCCCCTGTTGCAGAAGATCCTCTTGAAGATGTAGAGGCCACGGATCCTCTAGGAGCATTTCCATTAGATCCGCATACCAAGCCCTTCTCGGCCAATCCGGAACAATGAGAATTGCTTGAACCTTTTCCCTATTTATTCTTTTGAGAATTTTTGGGATCAATGGAAGTAGTGGAAACACAAACCATCTGATAGACCCATGGAGTAGCCAGAGCGTCCACTGCCACTGCCTGTGGGTCTCTCGACCTGAAATAATACCACCTGAGCTTCTTGTTGAGACGAGAGGCCATCATGTCGATCTGTGGAATTCCCCACCGATGTGTCAAGCACCCGAACACTTCCGGGTGAAGGCCCCACTCTCCTGGGTGGAGGCCGTGTCTGCCGAGGAAGTCTGCTTTCCAGTTGTCTACTCACAGATTGCGGACAACGCCACAGCGTATCTTTCTGTTCAGAGGAGAATCCTTGTTAGCTCGGACATTGCAGCTCTGCTCTTCGTTCCGCCCTGTCAGTTTATGTACTTTACCGCCGTCACATTGTCCGACTGAACCTGGATGGCCTGATCTTGAAGATGATGTGATGCCTGTAGAAGGGCGTTGTATATGGCCCTTAGTTCCAGAATGTTGATTGGAAGAATGGCTTCCTGACTTGACCATTTTCCTTGGAAGTGTTCTCCCTGGGTGACTGCTCCCCAACCTCTGAGGCTTGCGTCTGTGGTTAGCAAAATCCAAGTTTGAATCCCGAACCTCTGTAGCCACCACAGAAGAAATGTCCTGGCTCTTGGCGACAGATGTATCCTCTGGTGCATGTGGAGATGCGATCCGTATCATTTGTCCAACAGATCCAGCTGGAAAGACCTTGCGTGACACCTTCCGTGCTAAAGCGCCTCGTTAGCAGCTACCATCTTTCCCAGAAGGCAAATGCATAGACGCACCGATATCTGGGTTGGTTTTAGAACATCCCGCACCATCGACTGGATTACCAATGCCTTTTCCAATGGAAGGAATACCTTCTGTGCCTCCGTATCCAGTATCATCCCCAGGAACGGAAGCCTCAGTATTGGTTCCAGGTGAGATTTTGGTAGGTTCAGAATCCACCCGTGATCCCGGAGTAGTCGAGTGGAGAGGACAATGTTGTCCAACAACAGCTCCCTGATGGTGCTTTTATCAGGAGATTGTCCAGGTACGGGATTATGTTCACTCCCTGTTTGCAGAGGAGAAACATAATCTCTCCCATTACCTTGGTGAACACCCTCGGTGCGGTGGAGAGGCCAAATGGCAGGGCCTGGAACTGGTAGTGACAGTCCTGTAATGCAAACCTTAGAGATAAGCCTGATGAGGCGGCCAGATTGGGATATGAATGTACGAATCCTTGATATCCAGAGACACCAAGAATTCCCCTTCCTCCAGACCTGAGATCACTGCTCTCAGAGACTCCATCGGGAATCTGAACACCCGTAAAATAAGAATTTACTTACCGATAATTCTATTTCTCGGAGTCCGTAGTGGATGCTGGGGTTCCTGAAAGGACCATGGGGAATAGCGGCTCCGCAGGAGACAGGGCACAAAAAAGTAAAGCTTTACTAGGTCAGGTGGTGTGCACTGGCCCCTCCCCCTATGACCCCCCTCCAGACTCCAGTTAGGTACTGTGCCCGGACGAGCATACACAATAAGGGAGGCATTTTGAATCCCGGGTAAGACTCATACCAGCCACACCAATCACACCGTACAACTTGTGATCTAAACCCAGTTAACAGTATGACAACAGAAAGGGCCTCTTAAAGATGGCTCCTTAACAATAACCCGAATTAGTTAACAATAACTATGTACAAGTATTGCAGATAATCCGCACTTGGGATGGGCGCCCAGCATCCACTACGGACTCCGAGAAATAGAATTATCGGTAAGTAAATTCTTATTTTCTCTATCGTCCTAAGTGGATGCTGGGGTTCCTGAAAGGACCATGGGGATTATACCAAAGCTCCCAAACGGGCGGGAGAGTGCGGATGACTCTGCAGCACCGAATGAGAGAACTCCAGGTCCTCCTTTGCCAGGGTATCAAATTTGTAAAATTTTACAAACGTGTTCTCCCCCGACCACGTAGCTGCTCGGCAGAGTTGTAATGCCGAGACCCCTCGGGCAGCCGCCCAAGATGAGCCCACCTTCCTTGTGGAGTGGGCTTTTACAGTTTTAGGCTGTGGCAGGCCTGCCACAGAATGTGCAAGTTGAATTGTGTTACAAATCCAACGAGCAATCGACTGCTTAGAAGCAGGTGCGCCCAACTTGTTGGGTGCATACAATATAAACAGCGAGTCAGATTTTCTGACTCCAGCCGTCCTTGCAATGTATATTTTTTAAGGCTCTGACAACGTCCAACAACTTGGAGTCCTCCAAGTCGCTAGTGGCCGCAGGCACCACAATAGGTTGGTTCAGATGAAATGCTGATACCACTTTAGGGAGAAAATGCGGACGAGTCCGCAGTTCTGCCCTATCCGAATGGAAGATTAGATAAGGACTTTTATAAGATAAAGCCGCCAATTCAGATACTCTCCTGGCAGAGGCCAGGGCTAGTAACATAGTCACTTTCAATGTGAGATATTTCAAATCCACCTTTTTCAATGGTTCAAACCAATGGGATTTGAGGAAATCTAAAACTACATTTAGATCCCACGGTGCCACCGGAGGCACCACAGGAGGCTGTATATGCAGTACTCCCTTGACAAAAGTCTGGACCTCAGGGACAGAGGCCAATTCTTTTTGGAAGAATATTGACAGGGCCGAAATTTGAACCTTAATGGATCCCAATTTGAGACCCATAGATAATCCTGATTGCAGGAAATGTAGGAAACGACCCAGTTGGAATTCCTCCGTCGGAACCCTCCGATCCTCGCACCACGCTACATATTTTCGCCAAATGCGGTGATAATGTTTCACGGTGACTTCCTTCCGTGCCTTAATCAAGGTAGGAATGACTTCTTCTGGAATGCCTTTCCCTTTTAGGATCTGGCGTTCAACCGCCATGCCGTCAAACGCAGCCGCGGTAAGTCTTGAAAAAGACAGGGACCCTGCTGTAGCAGGTCCCTTCTCAGAGGTAGAGGCCACGGTTCGTCCGTGAGCATCTCTTGAAGTTCCGGATACCAAGTCCTTCTCGGCCAATCCGGAACCACTAGTATTGTTCTTACTCTTCTTTGCCGTATGATCTTCAATACCTTTGGTATGAGCGGCAGAGGAGGAAACACATACACTGACTGGTACACCCAAGGAGTTACCAGTGCGTCCACAGCTATTGCCTGTGGATCTCTTGACCTGGCGCAATATTTGTCCAGTTTCTTGTTGAGGCGAGACGCCATCATGTCTACAATTGGTCTTTCCCAACGGTCTATTAACATGTTGAAGACTTCTGGATGTAGACCCCACTCTCCCGGATGAAGATCGTGTCTGCTGAGGAAGTCTGCTTCCCAGTTGTCCACGCCCGGGATGAACACTGCTGACAGTGCTATCACGTGATTCTCCGCCCAGCGAAGAATCTTGGCAGCTTCTGCCATTGCACTCCTGCTTCTTGTGCCGCCCTGCCTGTTTACATGGGCGACCGCCGTGATGTTGTCCGACTGAATCAACACCGGCTTTCCTTGCAGGAGAAGTTCCGCCTGGCTTAGAGCATTGTAGATTGCTCTTAGTTCCAGAATGTTTATGTGAAGAGACTTTTCCAGACTCGTCCATACTCCCTGGAAGTTTCTTCCTTGTGTGACTGCTCCCCAGCCTCTCAGGCTGGCGTCCGTGGTCACCAGGATCCAATCCTGAATGCCGAATCTGCGGCCTTCTAATAGGTGAGCCTTCTGCAACCACCACAGAAGTGACACCCTTGTCTTTGGTGACAGGGTTATTCGCAGGTGCATCTGCAGATGCGACCCTGACCATTTGTCCAACAGATCCCTTTGGAATATTCTTGCATGGAATCTGCCGAATGGAATTGCTTCGTAAGAAGCCACCATTTTTCCCAGGACTCTTGTGCATTGATGTACTGACACTTTTCCTGGTTTTAGGAGGTTCCTGACCAGATCGGATAACTCCTTGGCTTTTTCCTCTGGAAGGAAAACCTTTTTCTGAACCGTGTCCAGAATCATTCCTAGGAACAGCAGACGAGTTGTCGGGATTAAATGGGATTTTGGAATATTCAGAATCCACCCGTGTTGTCTTAGCACCTCTTGAGATAGTGCTAAAGCTGTCTCCAGCTGTTCTCTGGACCTTGCCCTTATTAGGAGATCGTCCAAGTATGGGATAACTAATACGCCTTTTCTTCGAAGAAGAATCATCATCTCGGCCATTACCTTGGTAAAGACCCGAGGCGCCGTGGACAATCCGAACGGCAGCGTCTGAAACTGATAGTGACAGTTTTGAACAATGAACCTGAGGTACCCCTGGTGTGCGGGGTAAATCGGAACGTGTAGATACGCATCCTTGATGTCCAAGGATACCATAAAGTCCCCTTCTTCCAGGTTCGCTATCACTGCTCTGAGTGACTCCATCTTGAACTTGAACTTTTTTATGTAGAGGTTCAAGGACTTCAGATTTAGAATAGGCCTTACCGAGCCATCCGGCTTCGGTACCACAAATAGAGTGGAATAATACCCCTTTCCTTGTTGTAATAGGGGTACTTTGACTATCACCTGCTGAGCGTACAGCTTGTGAATGGCTTCCAACACCCTCTCCCTTTCGGAAGAGACGGTTGGTAAGGCAGACTTCAGGAAACGATGAGGAGGATCCGTCTCTAATTCCAACCTGTACCCCTGAGATATTATCTGCAGGATCCAGGGGTCTACCTGCGAGTGAGCCCACTGCGCGCTGTAATTTTTGAGACGGCCCCCCACTGTCCCCGAGTCCGCTTGAGAGGCCCCAGCGTCATGCTGAGGTTTTTGCAGGAGCCGGGGAGGGCTTCTGTTCCTGGGAAGGAGCTGCCTGTTGGTGTCTCTTCCCTCTTCCTCTGCCTCGTGGCAGGTACGACAAGCCCTTTGCTCTCTTATTTTTGTAGGAGCGAAAAGGCTGCGGTTGAAAGGTCGGTGCCTTTCTCTGTTGGGGAGTGACTTGAGGTAAAAAAGTGGATTTCCCGGCAGTAGCCGTGGCCACCAAGTCTGATAGACCAACTCCAAATAACTCCTCCCCTTTATACGGCAAAACCTCCATGTGACGTTTTGAATCCGCATCGCCTGTCCACTGTCGTGTCCATAAGGCTCTTCTGGCTGAAATGGACATAGCACTCACCCGAGATGCCAGTGTGCAAATATCCCTCTGTGCATCACGCATATAGATAAATGCATCCTTTATTTGTTCTAACGACAGTAAAACATTGTCCCTATCTAGGGTATCAATATTTTCAATCAGGGATTCTGACCAAACTACTCCAGCACTGCACATCCAGGCAGTTGCTATAGCTGGTCGTAGTATAACACCTGCATGTGTGTATATATTCTTTTGAATAACTTCCATCTTTCTATCTGATGGATCCTTAAGTGCGGCCGTCTCAGGAGAGGGTAACGCCACTTGTTTGGATAAGCGTGTGAGCGCCTTGTCCACCTTAGGGGGTGTTTCCCAGCGCGCCCTAACCTCTGGCGGGAAAGGGTATAATGCCAATAACTTTTTTGAAATTATCAACTTTTTATCAGGAGCAACCCACGCTTCATCACACACGTCATTTAATTCTTCTGATTCAGGAAAAACTGTTTGTAGTTTTTTCACACCATACATAATACCCTGTTTTACGGTATCTGTAGTATCAGCTAAATGTAACGTCTCCTTCATTGCCAAAATCATATAACGTGTGGCCCTACTGGAAAATACGTTTGAATTTCCACCGTCGTCACTGGAATCAGTGCCCGTGTCTGGGTCTGTGTCGACCGACTGAGGCAAAGGGCGTTTTACAGCCCCTGACGGTGTTTGAGGCGCCTGGACAGGCATTAATTGATTGTCCGGCCGCCTCATGTCCTCAACTGACTGTTTAAGGGAAGATAAACCATCACGTAATTCCACAAATAAAGGCATCCATTCTGGTGTCGACCCCCTGGGGGGTGACATCTGCATATTTGGCAATTGCTCCGCCTCCACACCAATATCGTCCTCATACATGTCGACACCACGTACCGACACACACCGCAAACTCACAGGGAATGCTCTAATGAAGACAGGACCCACTAGCCCTTTTGGGGAGACAGAGGGAGAGTCTGCCAGCACACACCACAAAGCGCTATATATACAAGGGATATCCTTATATTAAGTGCTCCCTTATAGCTGCTTTAATATATATATATATAGCCATTAATGTGCCCCCCCTCTCTGTTTTACCCTGTTTCTGTAGTGCAGTGCAGGGGAGAGACCTGGGAGCCGTTCTGACCAGCGGAGCTGTGACAGAAAATGGCGCCGTGTGCTGAGGAGATAGGCCCCGCCCCTTTTTCGGCGGGTTCTTCTCCCGCTATTTTTCCAGTCAGGCAGGGGTTAAATATCTCCATATAGCCCCTATGGGCTATATGTGAGGTATTTTTAGCCTTGTATAAGGTTTATATTTGCCTCTCAGAGCGCCCCCCCCCAGCGCTCTGCACCCTCAGTGACTGCCCAGTGAAGTGTGCTGAGAGGAAAATGGCGCACAGCTGCAGTGCTGTGCGCTACCTTATGAAGACTGAGGAGTCTTCAGCCGCCGGTTTCCGGACCTCTTCACGCTTCAGCATCTGCAAGGGGGTCGGCGGCGCGGCTCCGGGACCGGACTCCACGGCTGGGCCTGTGTTCGATCCCTCTGGAGCTAATGGTGTCCAGTAGCCAAGCAGCAAATCCACTCTGCATGCAGGTGAGTTTACTACTTTCCCCCTAAGTCCCACGTTGCAGTGATCCTGTTGCCAGCAGGACTCACTGTAAAGAAAAAAACCTAAACTAAACTTTCTCTAAGCAGCTCTTTAGGAGAGCCACCTAGATTGCACCCTTCTCGTTCGGGCACAAAATCTAACTGGAGTCTGGAGGGGGGTCATAGGGGGAGGGGCCAGTGCACACCACCTGACCTAGTAAAGCTTTACTTTTTTGTGCCCTGTCTCCTGCGGAGCCGCTATTCCCCATGGTCCTTTCAGGAACCCCAGCATCCACTTAGGACGATAGAGAAATATGGGTTCAGTGACTTGTGGTTTAAAATGAGTCTTACCGAACCATCCAGCTTCGGTACCACAAACAGGTTGGAGAGCGCAGTAGCGTATGCGCCTGGGTTACACCAGTAGTGTGTGCGCCTGGGTTACACCAGGAGAGCGCAGTAGTGTATGCGCCTGGGTTACACCGGGAGAGCGCAGTAGTGTATGCGCCTGGGTAACACCGGGAGAGCACAGTAGTGTATGCGCCTGGGTAACACCGGGAGAGCGCAGTAGTGTATGCGCCTGGGTAACACCGGGAGAGCGCAGTAGTGTATGCGCCTGGGTAACACCGGGAGAGCGCAGTAGTGTATGCGCCTGGGTAACACCGGGAGAGCGCAGTAGTGTATGCGCCTGGGTAACACCGGGAGAGCGCAGTAGTGTATGCGCCTGGGTAACACCGGGAGAACGTAGTAGTGTATGCACCTGGGTTACACCAGTAGTATATGTGCCTGGGTTACACCGGGAGAGAACAGTAGTATATGCAACTACCTTTACTTCTGTGGCGCTCTCTGTGCGCGCGCTCATCCGGGGTGGTGTTTGTGGCAGCTGTTAGAGAGGAGACAGGAGGAAGAGATTACACCTTACTCTGAAGGAAGCTGCTGCTGGAATGACAGGAGACTGCTGGACTGAGAGCAGACTGTCAGCATGAAGATGTTACAGACTGCTAACCCACTGCTACCGGAATACATGAGTTACCAGCAGACGGGATGCCGGCCGTCAGTATACAGACAGCGGCATCCCATCTTTTGGAATCCCGGCAGCGAGTCCCCTCATGGGCTGGCTGCACTCGAAACGGGTTATATTCCCACTTGGTTGGTGGCGTGGAGCCACCAACTGAATGGGAATAATCTGCGGTTGACGGGATCCCGACAGGCGATATTTTAACTGCATCCCCTGCTACTGATGCAACTGTTCTCAATGTGGGAGATGCAGGGGCAAAACTAGAACGGTGTGTGCCCCATAGCAAAATTTTGAATGGGCCCCCCTTCTACACAGAGAGGAGGCACAGGGTGACACGCACACATACACGGGTAGACTTGGGGTACAATGTGTCACAAACACACACATATAGAGGTAGGGGGTACAGGGTGTCACAAACACAGGGGTAGTGGTTGTACACTGTCATACACAGGGGGTATGTGGGTACAGATTGTCATACACACAGGGGTAGTGGGGGCACAGGGTGTTACACACACACACACACACACACACACACACACAGAGGTAGGGGGTACAGGGTGTCATATAAACACACAGGGGTACAGGGTGTTATACATACACACATGGGTTTCGAGGGGTACGGGGCTCCCAGGCACTCCCCGCTCTGTACACCAATGCATCATCTTCTGTCATGTTTAGGAAATGACGAAATTGTGCCCAAAAACAGGAGGCCGAGCTCTGCTCCGCCTTTATGGAGCAGCTGCTTGAGGATGGAGGGTGACAGGGCTGCTGGGCGACAGATCTCCTGCATTACCCACTCTCTTCCATGTAGGTGGCGCTATGGTTTAAGTAGTGGGGTAGCTAGGCTCCTGTGGCTCTGACAGGGTCCCGCAGTTCTCCAGCCCATCAGGTCTGCCCCTGTATGGCCTCGGGGCAGGACCAGTGTGACTGGGTGCAGGAAAAGTGGACCCTTGTACCCATGTGCACAAAAGCAGGTTTGGTCACAGGGAGAGAAGGGGCACAGGTGTAGGCGAGGTCACGGGGGGGGGGGGGAGTGGGCACAAGTGCAGGTGTGGTCATGGGGGGTGAGAAAGGGCACAGGTGTAGGTGCGGTCACAGGGGGAGGGGTGGGCACAAGTGCTGGTGTGTCCACGAGGAAGGAACAAAAGTTCAGGTGTAGTCACAGGGGGGGTATTGGTATTCTAGAGAGGAGGCATAGGTGTATGTGTGGTGGTGCAGCCGGCAGAGCTGGAGGTCGAGGCAGGGTCTGATGGCCCCCGGAGGAAGCACTGCGGTGAGTCCGGGACAAGGAATGGGTGGGGAGGCCAGCGGCAGCAGCAGGGAGCCGGGCACGGACGCAGACATAGAAGAGGCCATAGCTACAGAGCTCCGTGCACGGCGCAACAGCAGCAGCGTCGTTCTGGGACTGGAAGCTGTGATCTCTCCCCCTGCTGCCTGGCGGTGACAGATGCGCTGCAGCGAGCCGGTCCACTTACTACCCCCATCCCGGGGCACATTTAATTAATCCCACCCACCTGAAGGCAGCCGTCCTATCGAGCGGCTCCAGGTCGGCCATACACACACGACGATGCACAGATATATCTGCAGATATATTGGTCATCGTCTGTGCAGCAGGGATGACGCGATATGTCCGTGAACGACAAGTTCACAGACATATCGTTGATACACACTCGCCGACTAGCTGACGATATATTGGCCGATCAGTTGATCGGCCGATATATCTGCCAGTGTGTACCCTTTGATAGACAAATACAGCACCGCAATAATTGTACATTTATGGATGTGGAGTCCTAATAAAAAGTAACCCAGAGGTGGGTACACACTAGTAGATATATCTGCAGATCAATTGATCGGCAGATATATCTATGGACGGATCGGGCAGTGTGTTCAGCATACACACTGCCCGATCCGTTGGGGACTGACGTCATGAACTGGGCGGGCGTGCACACACGCCCGCCCAGTTCAGTTGTCAATCACCGCCGGCCGCCGCAGCATGTGTACGGGCGGTGGGCCAACCGCCGTAAACACACAGCGACGCGCCAATATATCGGTAGATATATTGGCCGTCGGCTGTGCTGCGGGGCCGTTGCGATACGTCTGTGAACGACGGAGTTCACAGACGTATCAGCCGTACACACTGGCCGATGGACCCGCGATATATCGGCCAGTGTGTACGGGCCTTAATTCTTCTCTAGTTAAACCAGACTGCATATTTGCTGGTTAAAAGTCTTCCAGTAAACAGGAATCAAAACACTGAATATCTTTCGTTATGTACAACAACTTAAACAACTCCAGTTAATGCAAAATGAATGAAAAACACATCCAACATGCAGCTTGGCACTTAACTGTAGTTGATATCCAGACTCATGCCAGGAGGCCACTTTCTTAACATCCTTCTAACTTAACCAAGACAGAATGTACGCTGGAGGAAGAACATGTGCTTATGCTCCGCAGTCTCAGATTTGAGAGAGGGTGGGGGGATTTGGAGGGTGTGCCAACAGTCTCTCAGCAGATATAATAGTAGATAATTGAATATTTCAATTTATTAACAAGAGTTAATGTTTTTAGATCCTCCCTCTTCATTTGCAGCGTTACAGAACTGGTGTGTCAGCTGATCCCATGGGTGCTGCAAAGTAACCTAGAAGTGTCACTGCACCCATGGGGCTAGACTCAGACCTTTTCCCATCCTTGTTCTTTAGTCCCAGAGTATAAATAATTATAATGCGCATGATCAGATGGCTGCGAGTAGTGAAGCGTGTATAATATCTGACCTACAATGAGCCTGGCAGGCAAAAGAAGAGATTGAAGCAGAAGTGATTTAGGCTGGCGGCCATCAAGCATTTAAGCACATGGAGGCCCAGCTCAAATATATAAGACAGACCCGCCATACATAAATACATGTTTTGTTTCTTACACTTCCAAACCATGAAACATTATTTCCAGGTAAAACAGTGATGCTTTATATGTCTAAAAATGTAGAGACCCATCAAATCAACAGAAATACCGGAGTATATGTCAGACACCCCAAATGCTGGACGCATTCCACCATGAAAAACACAGCAGTAACATACCCAGGCCGACAATATGAATACAAGCAGACAGAATTGCAGAAGCCAGGAGGTTAAACCTGTATATAAGAGCACCACAGTAAATGTAAGACTTTACAATAAAAACTTATTCTAACATTAAAGGGTAACAGAATAAACCTAATTAAAGTTAAAACACAAATACATCTGCAATCCTCCATATGTTACTATAAGAGTATGAGCATCAATGCAGGCCAGAGACTGCATTATACCATGGGTCTTCAACCTATGGCCCTCCAGCTGCTGTGGAACTACACATCCCAGCATGCCCTGCCTTAGTTTTAGCATGTCTTAATAGCAAAACTGTGGCAGGGCATGCTAGGACGTGTAGTTCAACAGCAGCTGGAGGGCAACAGGTTGAAGACCCATGTGTTATACTATTCATGTAATATGTTGTAGGGCAGTGGTGGCCAACGCGTGGCTCTAGAGCCACATGCGGCTCTTTCTTTATTCAAATGTGTCTCCCAACACTCCAAGTCACGTGACCACAAGAGATCTGTAAACCGTTGCACTCCAGCCAGACATGCAGCAGCACTACGAAGACTGAACTGAGGGAGCCAAACAGGGCCATAACTACGTGTGTGCCTGGCAGACAGCGCAGTTGCCCTGAGGGAACGGCCAGCGGCATGTAATGAGTCAAATTGACTCATTACATGCTGCCTCTGCTGTGTATCGTGCGCCGCGCAGGAGAGGAGAGAGCAGCAGCCGCACCGGGCAGCGGAGGAGGAGGGAGGGGGACTGGAGCGCTATGTCATTGGTAGTAAGCGTCGCTGCAGCAGTCCCCTCTCCTTCTGTATTGGCTGCCCGGCGCTGCTGTGAATGCTGGGATGCGGTTCCTCCATCCCAGCATTCACAGCGGCACCGGGCAGCCTATATGGAAGGAGAGGGGACTGCTGCAGCGGCGCTTACTACCAATGACATTGCGCTGCTGCGGCTCCAGTCCCCCTACCACCTCCTCCTTGTCAGATGCCTGCACAGACGGAGCTGCCAGCACGAGGAGCCTGACTGTCAGCGGGGAGATGGTAAGTATATCTCTCTCTCTCAGGGGGACACAGTCTGCCGCAATGTGTAAAAAGGGGGACGCTGGCTGCTGCAATGTGTAAAAAAGGGGACGCTGTCTGCCGTGAGGTGTAAAAAAAAAAGAAAAAAAAAAAAAAGAAGGGGGACGCTGTCTGCTGTAATGTGTAAAAAAAGGGGGACGCTGTCTGCCGCAATGTGTAAAAAACGGGGACGCTGTCTGCCGCAATGTGTAAAAAAGGGGACGCTGTCTGCCGTAATGTGTAAAAAAAAGGGGACGCTGTCTGCCGTGATGTGTAAAAATGGGGGACGCTGTCTGCCGTGATGTGTAAAAAAGGGGGACGCTGTCTGCCGTAATGTGTAAAAAAAAATAAGAATTTACTTACCGATAATTCTATTTCTCATAGTCCGTAGTGGATGCTGGGGACTCCGAAAGAACCATGGGGAATAGCGGCTCCGCAGGAGACTGGGCACAAAGTAAAAGCTTTAGGACTAGCTGGTGTGCACTGGCTCCTCCCCCTATGACCCTCCTCCAAGCCTCAGTTAGGATACTGTGCCCGGACGAGCGTACACAATAAGGAAGGATTTTGAATCCCGGGCAAGACTCATTACCAGCCACACCGTACAACTTGTGATCTGAACCCAGTTTACAGCATGATAACAGAAGGAGCCTCTGAAAAGATGGCTCACAACAACAATAACCCGATTTTTGTAACAATAACTATGTACAAGTAATGCAGACAATCCGCACTTGGGATGGGCGCCCAGCATCCACTACGGACTATGAGAAATAGAATTATCGGTAAGTAAATTCTTATTTTCTCTAACGTCCTAGTGGATGCTGGGGACTCCGAAAGGACCATGGGAATTATACCAAAGCTCCCAAACGGGCGGGAGAGTGCGGATGACTCTGCAGCACCGAATGAGAGAACTCCAGGTCCTCCTCAGCCAGGGTATCAAATTTGTAGAATTTAGCAAACGTGTTTGCCCCTGACCAAGTAGCTGCTCGGCAAAGTTGTAAAGCCGAGACCCCTCGGGCAGCCGCCCAAGATGAGCCCACTTTCCGTGTGGAATGGGCTTTTACAGATTTTGGCTGTGGCAGGCCTGCCACAGAATGTGCAAGCTGAATTGTACTACAAATCCAACGAGCAATCGTCTGCTTAGAAGCAGGAGCACCCAGCTTGTTGGGTGCATACAGGATAAACAGCGAGTCAGATTTTCTGACTCCAGCCGTCCTGGAAACATATATTTTCAGGGCCCTGACTACGTCCAGCAACTTGGAATCCTCCAAGTCCCTAGTAGCCGCAGGCACCACAATAGGTTGGTTTAAGTGAAATGCTGAAAACACCTTAGGGAGAAATTGAGGACGAGTCCTCAATTCCGCCCTGTCCGAATGGAAAATCAGATAAGGGCTTTTACAGGATAAAGCCGCCAATTCTGACACGCGCCTGGCCCAGGCCAGGGCCAACAGCATGACCACTTTCCATGTGAGATATTTTAACTCCACAGATTTAAGTGGTTCAAACCAATGTGACTTTTGGAATCCAAAAAAAAACTACATTGAGATCCCAAGTGCCACTGGAGGCACAAAAGGAGGCTGTATATGCAGTACCCCTTTTACAAACGTCTGAACTTCAGGGACTGAAGCTAGTTCTTTTTGGAAGAAAATTGACAGGGCCGAAATTTGAACCTTAATGGACCCCAATTTCAGGCCCATAGACACTCCTGTTTGCAGGAAATGTAGGAATCGACCCAGTCGAATTTCCACCGTCGGGCCTTACTGGCCTCGCACCACGCAACATATTTTCGCCAATTGCGGTGATAATGTTTTTGCGGTTACATCCTTCCTGGCTTTGATCAGGATAGGGATGACTTCATCCGGAATGCCCTTTTTCCTTCAGGATCCGGCGTTCAACCGCCATGCCGTCAAACGCAGCCGCGGTAAGTCTTGGAACAGACAGGGTCCTTGCTGGAGCAGGTCCCTTCTTAGAGGTAGAGGCCACGGATCCTCCGTGAGCATCTCTTGAAGTTCCGGTTACCAAGTCCTTCTTGGCCAATCCGGAGCCACGAATATAGTGCTTACTCCTCACCATCTTATCAATCTCAGTACCTTGGGTATGAGAGGCAGAGGAGGAAACACATACCCTGACTGGTACACCCACGGTGTTACCAGAGCGTCTACAGCTATTGCCTGAGGGTCCCTGGACCTGGCGCAATACCTGTCGAGTTTTTAATCCTGTGGAAGACTTCTGGGTGAAGTCCCCACTCTCCCCGGGTGGAGGTCGTGCTGAGGAAGTCTGCTTCCCAGTTGTCCACTCCCGGAATGAATACTGCTGACAGTGCTATCCCATGATTTTCCGCCCAGCGAAGAATCCTTGCAGCTTCTGTCATTGCCCTTCTGCTTCTTGTGCCACCCTGTCTGTTTACGTGGGTGACTGCCGTGATGTTGTCCGACTGGATCAACACCGGCTGTCCTTGAAGCAAAGGTCTTGCTAAGCTTAGAGCATTGTAAATGTCCCTTAGCTTCAGGATATTTATGTGAAGTGATGTCTCCAGGCTTGACCATAAGTCCTGGATATTCCTTCCCTGTGTGACTGCTCCCCAGCCTCGCAGGCTGGCATCCGTGGTTACCAGGACCCAGTCCTGAATGCCGAATCTGCGGCCCTCTAGAAGATGAGCACTCTGCAACCACCACAGGAGGGACACCCTTGTCCTTGGTGACAGGGTTATCCGCTGATGCATCTGAAGATGCGACCCGGACCATTTGTCCAGCGGGTCCCACTGGAAAGTTCTTGCGTGGAATCTGCCGAATGGGATTGCTTCGTAGGAAGCCCCCATTTTACCCAGAACCCTTGTGCATTGATGCACTGAGACTTGGCTCGGTTTGAGGAGGTTCCTGACTAGCTCGGATAACTCCCTGGCTTTCTCCTCCGGGAGAAACACCTTTTTCTGGACTGTGTCCAGGATCATCCCTAGGAACAGAAGACACGTCGACGTAACCAGCTGCGATTTTGGAATATTGAGAATCCAATCGTGCTGCCGCAACACTATCTGAGATAGTGCTACACCGACCTCCAACTGTTCCCTGGATCTTACCCTTATCAGGGAATTGTCCAAGTAAGGGATAACTAAAATTCCCTTCCTTCGAAGGAACATCATCATTTCGGCCATTACCTTGGTAAAGACCCGGGGTGCCGTGGACCATCCCTACGGCAGCGTCTGAACTGATAGTGACAGTTCTGTACCATAAACCTGAGGTACCCTTGGTGAGAAGGGTAAATTTTGACATGAAGGTAAGCATCCTTGATGTCCCGAGACATCATGTAGTCCCCTTCTTCCAGGTTCGCAATCACTGCTCTGAGTGACTCAATCTTGAATTTGAACCTCTGTATGTAAGTGTTCAAAGATTTTAGAATCGGTCTCACCGAGCCGTCTGGCTTCGGTACCACAATAGTGTGGAATAATACCCCGTTCCCTGTTGCAGGAGGGGTACCTTGATTATCACCTGCTGGGAATACAGCTTGTGAATGGCTTCCAAAACTGCCTCCCTGTCAGAGGGAGACGTCGGTAAAGTCGACTTTTGGAAACGGCGAGGGGGAGACGTCTCGAATTCCAATATGTACCCCTGAGATATTACCTGAAGGATCCAGGGGTCTACTTGCGAGTGAGCCCACTGCGCACTGAAATTCATTGAGAACGGGCCCCCACCGTGCCTGAGCTTGTAAAGCCCTAGCGTCATACTGAGGGCTTGGCAGAGGCTGGAAAGGGTTTCTGTTCCTGGGAACTGGCTGATCTCTGCAGCCTTTTTCCTCTCCCTCTGTCACGAGCAGAAAAGAGGAACCTTTTGTCCGCTTGCCAACAAAGGACTGCGCCTGATAATACGGCGTCTTATTTTGAGAGGCGACCTGGGGTACAAACGTGGATTTCCCAGCTGTTGCCGTGGCCACCAGGTCTAAAAGACCGACCCCAAATGTCCCCTTTCAAAGGCAATACTTCCAAATGACGTTTGGAATCCGCATCACCTGACCATTTTACTGGTAGAATTGGACAACGCACTTATACTTGATGCCAGTCGGCAATTATTCCGCTGTGCATCATGCATATATAGAAATGCATCTTTTAAATGCTCTATAGGCAATAATATACTATCCTTATCTAGGATATCAATATTTCCAGTCAGGGAATCCGACCATGCCAACCCAGCACTGCACCTCCAGGCTGACGCGATAGCTGGTCGCAGTATAACACCAGTATGTGTGTAAATACCTTTTTTTTGGATACCCTCCTGCTTTCTATCAGCAGGATCCTTAAGGGCGGCCATCTCATGAGAGGGTAGAGCCCTTGTTCTTACAAGCGTGTGAGCGCCTTATCCCCCCTAGGGGGTGTTTCCCAATGCATCCTAACCTCTGGCGGGAAAGGGTATGCAGCCAATACTTTTTAAGAAATTATTAATTGTTATCGGGGGGAAACCCACGCATCATCACACATTTTATTTCTCAGATTCAGGAAAACTACAGGTAGTTTTTCCCTCACCGAACATAATACCCCTTTCTCTATCGTCCTTGTGGATGCTGGGGTTCCTGAAAGGACCATGGGGAATAGCGGCTCCGCAGGAGACAGGGCACAAAAAGTAAAGCTTTCCGATCAGGTGGTGTGCACTGGCTCCTCCCCCTATGACCCTCCTCCAGACTCCAGTTAGATTTTTGTGCCCGGCCGAGAAGGGTGCAATCTAGGTGGCTCTCCTAAAGAGCTGCTTAGAGAAAGTTTAGCTTAGGTTTTTTATTTTACAGTGAGTCCTGCTGGCAACAGGATCACTGCAACGAGGGACTTAGGGGAGAAGGAGTGAACTCACCTGCGTGCAGGATGGATTGGCTTCTTGGCTACTGGACATCAGCTCCAGAGGGACGATCACAGGTACAGCCTGGATGGTCACCGGAGCCGCGCCGCCGGCCCCCTTGCAGATGCTGAAGTAAGAAGAGGTCCAGAATCGGCGGCTGAAGACTCCTGCAGTCTTCTAAAGGTAGCGCACAGCACTGCAGCTGTGCGCCATTTTCCTCTCAGCACACTTCACACGGCAGTCACTGAGGGTGCAGGGCGCTGGGAGGGGGGCGCCCTGGGAGGCAAATGAAAACCTTTTTTGGCGAAAAATACCTCACATATAGCCCCCAGAGGCTATATGGAGATATTTAACCCCTGCCAAGATTCACTAAATAGCGGGAGACGAGCCCGCCGAAAAAGGGGCGGGGCCTATCTCCTCAGCACACAGCGCCATTTTCTCTCACAGAAAGCCTGGAGAGAAGGCTCCCAGGCTCTCCCCTGCACTGCACTACAGAAACAGGGTTAAAACAGAGAGGGGGGGCACTGATTTTGGCGATATTGAGATATATATATATAAAGATGCTATAAGGGAAAACACTTATATAAGGTTGTCCCTATATAATTATAGCGTTTTGGTGTGTGCTGGCAAACTCTCCCTCTGTCTCCCCAAAGGGCTAGTGTGGGTCCTGTCCTCTGTCAGAGCATTCCCGGTGTGTGTGCTGTGTGTCGGTACGTGTGTGTCGACATGTATGAGGACGATGTTGGTGAGGAGGCGGAGAAATTGCCTGTAATGGTGATGTCACTCTCTAGGGAGTCGACACCGGAATGGATGGCTTATTTAGGGAATTACGTGAGAATGTCAACACGCTGCAAGGTCGGTTGACGACGTGAGACGGCCGACAAACTATTAGTACCGGTCCAGGCGTCTCAGAAACACCGTCAGGGGCGTTAAAAACGCCCATTTACCTCAGTCGGTCGACACAGACACGGACACTGAATCCAGTGTCGACGGTGAATAAACAAACGTATTTCTCATTAGGGCCACACGTTAAGGGCAATGAAGGAGGTGTTGCATATTTCTGATACTACAAGTACCACAAAAAAGGGTATTATGTGGGAGTGAAAAAACTACCTGTAGTTTTTCCTGAATCAGATAAAATAAAATGAAGTGTGTGATGATGCGTGGGGTTACCCCGATAGCAAATATTGGCGTTATACCCTTTCCCGCCAGAAATTAGGGCGCGTTGGGAAACACCCCTTAGGGTGATAAGGCGCTCACACGCTTATCAAGTGGCGTTACCGTCTCCAGATACGGCCGCCCTCAAGGAGCCAGCTGATAGGAAGCTGGAAAGATATCCTAAAAAGTATATACACACATACGGTGGTTATACTGCGACCAGCGATCGCCATCAGCCTGGAGATGCAGTGCTGGGTTGGCTTGGTCGGATTCCCTGACTGAAAATATTTTATTCATATAGAGCATTTAATAGGATGCATTCTATATATATGTACGTGAGATGCACAGAGGGATATTTGCTCTCTGGCATCAAGATAAGTACGTTGTCCATATCACCCAGAAGATGTCATGGACACGACAGTGGTCAGGTGATACAGATCCCATACGGCACATGGAAGTATTGCCGTATAAAGGGAAGGAGTTAGTTGGGGTCGGTCCATCGGACCTGGGGGACCACGGCAACAGCTGGGAAATCCAACCTTTTTACCCCAAGTTACATCTCAGCTGAAAAAGACACCGTCTTTTCAGCCTCAATCCTTCCTTTCCCATGAGGGCATGCAGGCAAAAGGCCAGTCATATCTGCCCAGACATAGAGGTAAGGGAAGTAGACTGCAGCAGGCAGCCCCTTCCCAGGAAAAGAAGCCCTCCACCGTGTCTGCCAAGTCCTCAGCATGACGCTGGGGCCATGCAAGCGGACTCAAGGTGGGGGGGTAGTCTCAAGAGTCTCAGCGCGCAGTGGGATCACTCGCAGGTTGACCCCTAGATAGTACAAGTATTATCCCAGGGGTACAGATTGGAGAGTCGAGACATCTTCTCCTCGCAGGTTTCTGAAGTCTGCTTTACCAACGGCTCCCTCCGACAGGGAGGCAGCATTGGAAACAATTCACAAGCTGTATATCCAGCAGGTGATAAATCAAAGTACCCCTCCTACAACAAGGAAAAGGGTATTATTTTTCCACACTATATTGTGGTACTGACGCCAGACGGCTTGGTGAGACATAGTCTAAACTGAAATCTTTGAACACTTACATAAAAGGTTCAAATCGAGATGGAGTCACTCAGAGCAGTGATAGCGAACCGGAAAAAAGGGGACTATATGGTGTCCCTGGACATCAAGGATTACCTCCATGTCCAAATTTGCCCTTCTCAACAAGGGTACCTCTGGTTCGTGGTACAGAACTGTCAATATCAGTTTCAGACGATGCCGTTTGAATTATCCACGGCACCCCGGGCCTTTTACCAAGGTAATGGCCGAAAAGATGTTTCTTCAAAGAAAAAAGGCATCTAAATTATCCCTTACTTGGACGATATCCTGAAAAGGGCAAGTTCCAGAGAACAGTTGGAGGTCGGAAGAGCACTATCTAAAGTAGTTCTACGACAGCACGACTGGATTCTAAATATTCCAAGAATCGCAGCTGTTTTCCGACGATACGTCTGCTGTTCCTAGGAATGATTCTGGGCATAGTCCAGAAAAAGGTGTTCCTCCGGGAGGAAAAAGCCAAGGAGTTATTCGACCTAGTCAGAAACCTCCTAAAACCAGGCCAAGTATCAGTGCATCAATGCACAGGAGTCCTGGGAAAAATGGTGGCTTCTTACGAAGCGATTCCATTCGGCAGATCTCAGGGGATTTGCTGGACGAATGGTCCGGATCGCATTTTCAGATGCATCAGCGGATAATCCTGTCTCCAAGGACAAGGGTGTCTCTTCTGTGGGGGCTGCAGAGTGCTCATCTTTTAGAGGGCAGCACACTCAGCATTCAGAACTGTGTTCTGGGGACCACGGATACCAGCCTGAGAGGCTGGGGAGTAGTCACACAGGGAAAAAATTTCCAAGGAAGTGTGGTCAAGTCTGGAGACTTCTCTCCACATGAATATACTGGAGCTAAGGGCAATTTACAATGCTCTGAGCCTAGGAAGACTCCTGCTTCAAAGTCAACCGGTGCTGATCCAGTAGGACATCATCATGGCGGTCGCCCACGTTATCAGACGGGGCGACACAAGAAGCAGGAGGGCAATGACAGCAAGGATTCTTCGCTGGGCGGAAAATCATGTGATAACACTGTCAGCAGTGTTCATTCCGGGAGTGGGCAACTGGGAAGATTTCCTCAGCATAAATGAATTCCACCCGGAAAAGTGGAAACTTAATCTGGAAGTTTCCACATGATTGTAAACCGTTGGGAAAGACCAAAGGTGGTTATGATGGCGTCCCACCTGAAGCGCCAGGTCAAGAGACACTCAGGCAATAGCTGGGACGCTCTGGTAACACCGTCGGTGTACCAGTCGGTGTATGTGTTCCATCCTCTGCTTTTCATACCCAATGTATTGAAAATGATAGGAAGGAGAGGAGTAAGAACTATACTCGTGGCTCCGGTTTGGCCAAGAAGGACTTGGTTCCCGGAACTTCAAGAGATACTAAGAAGGGTCTTGATTCGGCAAGAACCGTGTCTGTTCCGGGACTTACCGCAGCTGCGTTGACGCCAAGGCGGGTGAACGCCGGATCCTAAGGGAAAGAGGCATTCCGGAAGAGGTCATCCCTACCCTGGTCAGAGCCAGGAAGGAGGTGACCGCACAACATTATCACCGCTTAGGTGAAAATATGTGCCAGGGTGTGAGTCCAGGAAGGCTCCATGGAAGAATTTCAACTAGGTTAATTTCTACATTTCCTGCAAACAGGAGTGTCTATGGGTCTCAAATTGGGTCCATTAAGGTTCAAATTTCGGCCTGTTGATTTTCTTCCAGAAAGAAATTGGCTTCAGTTCCTGAAGTCCAGAAGTTGTTAAGGGAGTACTGCATATACAGCCCCTTTGATGTCTCCAGTGGCACTGGGCGATCTCAACGTAGTTTTGGGATTCCTAAAAAATCACATTGGTTTAAACAACTCAAATCTGTGGATTTGATATATCTCACATGGAAAATGACCATGCTGTTGGTCCTGGCCTCGGCCAGGCGAGTGTCAGAATTGGCGGCTTTATCTCACAAAGCCATATCTGATTGTCCATTCGGACAGAGCAAAGCTGCGGACTCGTCCCCAGTTTCTCCTTAAGGTGGTGTCAGCGTTTCACCTGAACCAGCTTATTGTGGTACCTGCGGCTACTAGGGACTTGGAGGACTCCAAGTTGCTGGATGTTATCAGGGCCCTGAAAATATAGTTTCCAGGTTGGCTGGAGTCAGGAAATCTGACTTGCTGTTTATCCTGTATGCACCCAACAATGCTGGGTGCTTCTGCTTCTAAGCAGTCGATTGCTCGTGGGATTGGTAGCACAATTCAACTTGCACATTCTGTGGCAGGCCTGCCACAGTCTAAATCTGTTAAGGCCCATTCCACAAGGAAGGTGGGCTCATCTTGGGCGGCTGCCCGAGGGGTCTCGGCATTACAACTTTGCCGAGCAGCTACGTGGTCGGGGGAGAACACGTTTGTAAAATTCTACAAATTTGATACCCTGGCAAAAGAGGACCTGGAGTTCTCTCATTCGGTGCTGCAGAGTCATCCGCACTCTCCCGCCCGTTTGGGAGCTTTGGTATAATCCCCATGGTCCTTTCAGGAACCCCAGCATCCACAAGGACGATAGAGAAAATAATAAGAATTTACTTACCGATAATTCTATTTCTCGGAGTCCGTAGTGGATGCTGGGGTTCCTGAAAGGACCATGGGGAATAGCGGCTCCGCAGGAGACAGGGCACAAAAAAGTAAAGCTTTTACCAGATCAGGTGGTGTGCACTGGCTCCTCCCCCTATGACCCTCCTCCAGACTCCAGTTAGGTACTGTGCCCGGACGAGCGTACACAATAAGGGAGGCAATTTGAATCCCGGGTAAGACTCATACCAGCCACACCAATCACACCGTACAACTTGTGATCTAAACCCAGTTAACAGTATGATAACAGAAAGAGCCTCTTAAAGATGGCTCCTTAACAATATAACCCGAATTTGTTAACAATAACTATGTACAGTATTGCAGATAATCCGCACTTGGGATGGGCGCCCAGCATCCACTACGGACTCCGAGAAATAGAATTATCGGTAAGTAAATTCTTATTTTCTCTATCGTCCTAAGTGGATGCTGGGGTTCCTGAAAGGACCATGGGGATTATACCAAAGCTCCCAAACGGGCGGGAGAGTGCGGATGACTCTGCAGCACCGAATGAGAGAATTCCAAGTCCTCTTTTGCCAGGGTATCAAATTTGTAGAATTTTACAAACGTGTTTTCCCCCGACCACGTCGCTGCTCGACAGAATTGTAATGCCGAGACCCCTCGGGCAGCCGCCCAAGATGAGCCCACCTTCCTTGTGGAATGGGCCTTAACAGATTTAGGCTGTGGCAGGCCTGCCACAGAATGAGCAAGTTGAATTGTGTTACAAATCCAACGAGCAATCGTCTGCTTAGAAGCAGGGGCACCCAACTTGTTGGGTGCATATGGTATCAACAGCGAGTCAGATTTTCTGACTTCAGCCGTCCCTGAAATGTATATTTTTAAGGCTCTGACAACGTCCAACAACTTGGAGTCCTCCAAGTCGCCAGTGGCCGCAGGCACCACAATAGGTTGGTTCAGGTGAAACGCTGATACCACCTTAGGGAGAAAATGCGGACGAGTCCTCAGTTCTGCCCTATCCGAATGGAAGATTAGATAAGGGCTTTTATAAGATAAAGCCGCCAATTCAGATACTCTCCTGGCGGAAGCCAGGGCCAGTAACATAGTCACTTTCCATGCGAGATATTTAAAATCCACCTTTTTCAATGGTTCAAACCAATGGGATTTGAGGAAATCTAAAACTACATTTAGATCCCACGGTGCCACCGGAGGCACCACAGGAGGCTGTATATGCAGTACTCCTTTAACAAAAGTCTGTACCTCAGGAACTGAGGCCAATTCTTTTTGGAAGAATATTGACAGGGCCGAAATTTGAACCTTAATAGATCTCAATTTGAGACCCATAGACAATCCTGATTGTAGGAAATGTAGGAAACGACCCAGTTGAAATTCCTCCGTCGGAACACTCCGATCCTCGCACCACGCGACATATTTTCGCCAAATGCGGTGATAATGTTTCGCGGTGACTTCCTTCCTTGCCTTAATCAAGGTAGGAATGACTTCTTCTGGAATGCCTTTCCCTTTTAGGATCTGGCGTTCAACCGCCATGCCGTCAAACGCAGCCGCGGTAAGTCTTGAAAGAGACAGGGACCCTGTTGTAGCAGGTCCCTTCTCAGAAGTAGAGGGCACGGGTCGTCCGTGACCAACTCTTGAAGTTCCGGGTACCAAGTCCTTCTTGGCCAATCCGGAGCCACTAGTATTGTTCTTACTCCTCCTCACCGTAAAATCTTCAATACCTTTGGTATGAGAGGCAGAGGAGGAAACACATATACTGATTTGTACACCCAAGGTGTTACCAGTGCGTCCACAGCTATTGCCTGTGGATCTCTTGACCTGGCGCAATACTTGTCCAGTTTCTTGTTGAGGCGAGACGCCATCATGTCTACCATTGGTCTTTCCCAACAGTTTATTAGCATGTGGAAGACTTCTGGATGAAGACCCCCCTCTCCCGGGTGAATATCGTGTCTGCTGAGGAAGTCTGCTTCCCAGTTGTCCACGCCCGGGAAGAACACTGCTGACAGTGCTATTACGTGATTCTCCGCCCAGCGAAGAATCTTGGCAGCTTCTGCCATTGCACTCCTGCTTCTTGTGCCGCCCTGTCTGTTTACATGGGCGACCGCCGTGATGTTGTCCGACTGAATCAACACCGGTTTTCCTTGCAGGAGTGGTTCCGCCTGGCTTAGAGCATTTTAGATTGCTCTTAGTACCAGAATGTTTATGTGAAGAGACTTTTCCAGGTTCGTCCATACCCCCTGGGAGTTTCTTCCTTGTGTGACTGCTCCCCAACCTCTCAGGCTGGCGTCCGTGGTCACCAGGATCAAATCCTGTATGCCGAATCTGCGGCCCTCCAATAGATGAGCCTTTTGCAACCACCACAGAAGATATACCCTTGTCCTTGGCGACAGGGTTATTCGCAGGTGCATCTGAGGATGCGACCCTGACCATTTGTCCAACAGATCCCTTTGGAAAATTCTTGCATGGAATCTGCCGAATGGAATTGCTTCGTAAAAAGCCACCATTTTTCCCAGGACTCTTGTGCATTGATGTACAGACACCTTTCCTGGTTTTAGGAGGTTCCTGACAGGTCGGATAACTCCTTGGCTTTTTCCTCGGGAAGAAAAACCTTTTTCTGAACCGTGTCCAGAATCATCCCTAGGAACAGCAGACGTATCGTCGGAAAACAGCTGCGATTCTTGGAATATTTAGAATCCAGTCGTGCCGTCGAAGAACTACTTTAGATAGTGCTCTTCCGACCTCCAACTGTTCTCTGGAACTTGCCCTTTTTAGGTCGTGCAAGTAAGGGATAATTTAGATGCCTTTTTTCTTTGAAGAAACATCTTTTCGGCCATTACCTTGGTAAAAAGGCCCGGGGTGCCGTGGATAATTCAAACGGCATCGTCTGAAACTGATATTGACAGTTCTGTACCACGAACCAGAGGTACCCTTGATGAGAAGGACAAAATTTGGACATGGAGGTAATCCTTGATGTCCAGGGACACCATATAGTCCCCTTTTTTCCGGTTCGCTATCACTGCTCTGAGTGACTTTATCTCGATTTGAACCTTTTATGTAAGTGTTCAAAACATTTTAGATTTAGACTATGTGTCACCAAGCCGTCTGGCTTCAGTACCACAATATAGTGTGGAAAAATAATACCCTTTTCCTTGTCGTAGGAGGGGTACTTTGATTATCACCTGCTGGATATACAGCTTGTGAATTGTTTCCAATGCTGCCTCCCTGTCGGAGGGAGCCGTTGGTAAAGCAGACTTCAGGAACCTGCGAGGAGAAGATGTCTCGACTCTCCAATCTTTACCCCTGGGATAATACTCGTACGATCTAGGGGTCAACTTGCGAGTGATCCCACTGCGCCCTGAGACTCTTGAGACTACCCCCCCACCTTGAGTCCGCTTGCACGGCCCCAGCGTCATGCTGAGGACTTGGCAGACGCGGTGGAGGGCTTCTTTTCCTGGGAAAGGGCTGCCTGCTGCAGTCTACTTCCCTTACCTCTATGTCTGGGCAGATATGACTGGCCTTTTGCCTGCATGCCCTCATGGGAAAGGAAAGATTGAGGCTGAAAAGACGGTGTCTTTTTTAGCTGAGATGTAACTTGGGGTAAAAAAGGTTGGATTTCCCAGCTGTTGCTGTGGTCCCCAGGTCCGATGGACCGACCCCCAAATAACTCCTTCCCTTTATACAGCAATACTTCCATCTGCCGTATGGGATCTGTATCACCTGACCACTGTCGTGTCCCTGACATCTTCTGGGAGATATGGACAACGCACTTATCTTGATGCCAGAGAGCAAATATCCCTCTGTGCATCTCACATACATATATATAGAATGCATCCTATTAAATGCTCTACATGAATAAAATATTTTCAGTCAGGGAATCCGACCAAGCCAACCCAGCACTGCATCTCCAGGCTGATGGCGATCGCTGGTCGCAGTATAACCACCGTATGTGTGTATATACTTTTTAGGATATTTTTCCAGCTTCCTATCAGCTGGCTCCTTGAGGGCGGCCGTATCTGGAGACGGTAACGCCACTTGATAAGCGTGTGAGCGCCTTATCACCCTAAGGGGTGTTTCCCAACGTACCCTAATTTCTGGCGGGAAAGGGTATAACGCCAATATTTGCTATCGGGGTAACCCTACGCATCATCACACACTTCATTTTATTTTATCTGATTCAGGAAAAACTACAGGTAGTTTTTTCCACTCCCACATAATACCCTTTCTTGTGGTACTTGTAGTATCAGAAACACGTAACACCTCCTTCATTGCCCTTAACGTGTGGCCCTAATGAGAAATACGTTTGTTTATTCACCGTCGACACTGTATTCAGTGTCCGTGTCTGTGTCTGTGTCGACCGACTGAGGTAAATGGGCGTTTTTAAAACCCCTGACGGTGTTTCTGAGACGCCTGGACCGGTCCTAATAGATTGTCGGCCGTCTCATGTCGTCAACCGACCTTGCAGCGTGTTGACATTCTCACGTAATTCTCTAAATAAGCCATCCATTCCGGTGTCGACTCCCTAGAGAGTGACATCACCATTACAGGCAATTTCTCCGCCTCCTCACCAACATCGTCCTCATACATGTCGACACACACGTACCGACACACAGCACACACACCGGGAATGCTCTGACAGAGGACAGGACCCACTAGCCCTTTGGGGAGACAGAGGGAGAGTCTGCCAGCACACACCAAAAACGCTATAATTATATAGGGACAACCTTATATAAGTGTTTCTCCCTTATAGCATCTTTTATATATATACAATATCGCCAAAATCAGTGCCCCCCCTCTCTGTTTTAACCCTGTTTCTGTAGTGCAGTGCAGGGGAGAGCCTGGGAGCCTTCTCTCCAGCTTTTCTGTGAGAGAAAATGGCGCTGTGTGCTGAGGAGATAGGCCCCGCCCCTTTTACGGCGGGCTCGTCTCCCGCTATTTTTGAAGTTAGGCAGGGGTTAAATATCTCCATATAGCCTCTGTGGGCTATATGTGAGGTATTTTTTGCCTCTAATAAGGTTTTTATTTGCCTCTCAGAGCGCCCCCCCCAGCGCTCTGCACCCTCAGTGACTGTTGTGTGAAGTGTGCTGAGAGGAAAATGGCGCACAGCTGCAGTGCTGTGCGCTACCTTTATGAAGACTCAGGAGTCTTCAGCCGCCGATTTTGGACCTCTTCTCTCTTCAGCGTCTGCAAGGGGGCCGGCGGCGCGGCTCCGGTGACCATCCAGGCTGTACCTGTGATCGTCCCTCTGGAGCTAGTGTCCAGTAGCCAAGCAGCAAATCCACTCTGCACGCAGGTGAGTTCACTACTTCTCCCCTAAGTCCCTCGTTGCAGTGATCCTGTTGCCAGCAGGACTCACTGTAAAGTAAAAAACCTAAGCTAAACTTTCTCTAAGCAGCTCTTTAGGAGAGCCACCTAGATTGCACCCTTCTCGTTCGGGCACAAAATCTAACTGGAGTCTGGAGGAGGGTCATAGGGGGAGGAGCCAGTGCACACCACCTGATCTGGTAAAAGCTTTACTTTTTTGTGCCCTGTCTCCTGCGGAGCCGCTATTCCCCATGGTCCTTTCAGGAACCCCAGCATCCACTTAGGACGATAGAGAAAAGAATTTACTTACCGATAATTCTATTTCTCGGAGTCCGTAGTGGATGCTGGGCGCCCATCCCAAGTGCGGATTATCTGCAATACTTGTACATAGTTATTGCTAACTAAATCGGGTTATTGTTGTTGTGAGCCATCTTTTCAGAGGCTCCGCTGTTATCATACTGTTAACTGGGTTCAGATCACAGGTTGTACAGTGTGATTGGTGTGGCTGGTATGAGTCTTACCCGGGATTCAAAATTCCTCCCTTATTGTGTACGCTCGTCCGGGCACAGTACCTAACTGGAGTCTGGAGGAGGGTCATAGGGGGAGGAGCCAGTGCACACCACCTGATCGGAAAGCTTTACTTTTTGTGCCCTGTCTCCTGCGGAGCCGCTATTCCCCATGGTCCTTTCAGGAACCCCAGCATCCACTACGGACTCCGAGAAATAGAATTATCGGTAAGTAAATTCTTATTTTTTTGGTGGTACTCGTATTATCAGAAATGTATAAAACATTTTCCATTGTCTCAATCATGTAACGTGTGGCCTTACTGGAAATCACGGTTGTCTCTTCACCGTCGACACAGGAGTCAGTATCCGTGTCGGCGTCTGTATCTGCCATCTGCCTGACGGCCTATGAGACGTCTGGACAGGCACAAGCTGAGTAGCCGGCTGTCTCATGTCAACCACTGTTTTTTTATATAGAGCTGACACTGTCACGTAATTTTCAACAGTACATCCACTCAGGTGTCGACCCCCTAGGGGGTGACATCACTGTTACAGACACTCTGCTCCGCCTCCACATAATTTTCCTCCTCATACATGTCGACACACACGTACCGACACCCAGCACACACACAGGGAATGCTCTGATAGAGGACAGGACCCACTTAGCCCTTTGGGGAGACAGAGGGAGAGTTTGCCAGCACACACCAGAGCGCTATATATGTATAGGGACAACCTTACAATAAGTGTCTATCCCTTATAGCTGCTTATATCTGTTATTTTGCCAAATAAGTGCCCCCCTCTCTTTTTTACCCTGTTTCTGTAGTTGCAGGATGCAGGGGAGATTCTGGGAGCCTTCCTACCAGCGGAGCTGTGTGGGAAAAATGGCGCTGTGTGCTGAGGAGATAGGCCCCGCCCCCTTCACGGCGGGCTCTTCTCCCGCTTTTTTCTGGAAAACTGGCAGGGGTTAAATACATCCATATAGCCCAGGAGCTATATGTGATGTATTTTTCGCCAACTAAGGTAAATTCATTGCTTCCCAGGACGCCCCCCCCCAGCGTCCTGCACCCTCAGTGACCGGAGTGTGAAGTGTGCTGAGAGCAATGGCGCACAGCTGCAGTGCTGTGCGCTACCTTATGAAGACAGGAAAGTCTTCTGCCGCCGATTTATGGACCTCTTCTTGCTTCAGCATCTGTAAGGGGGCCGGCGGCGCGGCTCCGGGACCCATCCATGGCTGGGCCTGTGATCGTCCCTCTGGAGCTAATGTCCAGTAGCCTAAGAAACCCAATCCACTCTGCACGCAGGTGAGTTCGTTTCTCTCCCCTAAGTCCCTCGATGCAGTGAGCCTGTTGCCAGCAGGTCTCACTGAAAATAAAAAACCTATTTAAACTTTTACTCTAAGCAGCTCAGGAGAGCCACCTAGATTGCACCCTTCTCGTTCGGGCACAAAATCTAACTGAGGCTTGGAGGAGGGTCATAGGGGGAGGAGCCAGTGCACACCAGCTAGTCCTTAAGCTTTTACTTTGTGCCCAGTCTCCTGCGGAGCCGCTATTCCCCATGGTCCTTTCGGAGTCCCCAGCATCCACTAGGACGTTAGAGAAAAGGGGACGCTGTCTGCCGTAATGTGTAAAAAGGGGACGCTGTCTGCCGTAATGTGTAAAAAGGGGGACTGTTTGCCGTAATGTATAAAAGGGGCTCTACCTGGCGTAGTGGCGCTACGGTGCAGCGTAATTTGAATAATGGAGACTACTGTGCACCGTAGTATGAATTGCTATTATTTTGTGACCACGCCCCTTCCCCATGAAGCCACGCCCCTATGTTTTTCACGCACCTACGCCACGCACTGCCCCTATCTTGCACAGGGGGAAAATAAGATTTTACTTACCGATAAATCTATTTCTCGTAGTCCGTAGTGGATGCTGGGGACTCCGTCAGGACCATGCTGGGGACTCCGTCAGGACCATGGGGAATAGCGGCTCCGCAGGAGACAGGGCACAAAAGTAAAAGCTTTAGGATCAGGTGGTGTGCACTGGCTCCTCCCCCCATGACCCTCCTCCAAGCCTCAGTTAGGATACTGTGCCCGGACGAGCGTACACAATAAGGAAGGATTTTGAATCCCGGGTAAGACTCATACCAGCCACACCAATCACACCGTACAACCTGTGATCTGAACCCAGTTAAAAGCATGATAACAGCGGAGCCTCTGAAAAGATGGCTCACAACAATAATAACCCGATTTTTGTACCACTAACTATGTACAAGTATTGCAGACAATCCGCACTTGGGATGGGCGCCCAGCATCCACTACGGACTACGAGAAATAGATTTATCGGTAAGTAAAATCTTATTTTCTCTAACGTCCTAGTGGATGCTGGGGACTCCGTCAGGACCATGGGGATTATACCAAAGCTCCCAAACGGGCGGGAGAGTGCGGATGACTCTGCAGCACCGAATGAGAGAACTCCAGGTCCTCTTTAGCCAGGGTATCAAATTTGTAGAATTTTACAAACGTGTTCTCCCCCCGACCACGTAGCTGCTCGGCAGAGTTGTAATGCCGAGACCCCTCGGGCAGCCGCCCAGGATGAGCCCACCTTCCTTGTGGAATGGGCATTTACATATTTTGGCTGTGGCAGGCCTGCCACAGAATGTGCAAGCTGAATTGTACTACACATCCAACTAGCAATCGTCTGCTTAGAAGCAAGAGCACCCAGTTTGTTGGGTGCATACAGGATAACAGCAAGTCAGTTTTCCTGACTCCAGCCGTCATGGAAACCGATATTTTCAGGGCCCTGACAACATCTAGCAACTTGGAGTCCTCCAAGTCCCTAGTAGCCGCAGGTACCACAATAAGCTGGTTCAGGTGAAACTGGGGACGAGTCCGCAGCTCTGCCCTGTCCGAATGGACAATCAGATATGGGCTTTTGTGAGACAAAGCCGCCAATTCTGACACTCGCCTGGCCGAGGCCAGGGCCAACATCATGGTCACTTTCCATGTGAGATATTTCAAATCCACAGATTTCAGCGGTTTAAACCAATGTGATTTGAGGAATCCCAGCACTACGTTGAGATCCCACAGTGCCACTGGAGGCACAAAAGGGGGTTGTATATGCAGTACTCCCTTGACAAACTTCTGGACTTCAGGAACTGAAGCCAATTCTTTCTGGAAGAAAATCGACAGGGCCGAAATTTGAACCTTAATGGACCCCAATCTGAGGCCCATAGACACTCCTGTTTGCAGGAAATGCAGGAATCGACCGAGTTGAAATTTCTTCGTGGAGCCTTCCTGGCCTCACACCACGCAACATATTTTCGCCACATGTGGTGATAATGTTGTGCGGTCACGTCCTTCCTGGCTTTGACCAGGGTAGGAATGACCTCTTCCGGAATGCCTTTTTCCCTTAGGATCCGGCGTTCAACCGCCATGCCGTCAAATGCAGCTGCGGTAAGTCTTGGAACAGACATGGTACGTGCTGAAGCAAGTCCCTTCTTAGCGGCAGAGGTCATGAGTCCTCTGTGAGTATCTCTTGAAGTTCCGGGTACCAAGTCCTTCTTGGCCAATTCGGAGCCACGAGTATAGTTCTTACTCCTCTACGTCTTATAATTCTCAATACCTTGGGTATGAGAAGCAGAGGAGGAAACACATACACCGACTGGTACGCCCACGGTGTTACCAGAACGTCCACAGCTATTGCCTGAAAGTCTCTTGACCTGGCGCAATACCTGTCCAGTTTTTTGTTCAGGCGGGACGCCATCATGTACACCTTTGGTCTTTCCCAACGGTTCACAATCATGTGGAAAACTTCCCGATGAAGTCCCCACTCTCCCGGGTGGAGGTCGTGCCTGCTGAGGAAGTCTGCTTCCCAGTTGTCCACTCCCGGAATGAACACTGCTGACAGTGCTATCACATGATTTTCCGCCAAGCGAAAAATCCTTGCAGTTTTTGCCATTGCCCTCCTGCTTCTTGTGCCGCCCTGTCTGTTTACGTGGGCGACTGCCGTGATGTTGTCTCACTGGATCAATACCGGCTGACCTTGAAGCAGAGGTCTTGCTAGGCTTAGAGCATTATAAATTGCCCTTAGCTCCAGTATATTTATGTGGAGAAAAGTCTCCAGACTTGATCACACTCCCTGGAAATTTTTTCCCTGTGTGACTGCTCCCCAGCCTCTCAGGCTGGCCTCCGTGGTCACCAGCATCCAATCCTGAATGCCGAATCTGCGGCCCTCTAGAAGATGAGCACTCTGTAACCACCACAGGAGAGACACCCTTGTCCTTGGAGATAGGGTTATCCGCTGATGCATCTGAAGATGCGATCCGGACCATTTGTCCAGCAGATCCCACTGAAAAGTTCTTGCGTGGAATCTGCCGAATGGAATCGCTTCGTAATAAGCCACCATTTTTCCCAGGACTCTTGTGCAATGATGCACTGACACTTTTCCTGGTTTTAGGAGGTTCCAGACTAGCTCGGATAACTCCCTGGCTTTCTCCTCCGGGAGAAACACCTTTTTCTGGACTGTGTCCAGAATCATCCCTAGGAACAGCAGACGTGCCGTCGGAAACAACTGCGGTTTTGGAATATTTAGAATCCACCCGTGCTGTCGTAGAACTACTTGAGATAGTGCTACTCCGACCTCCAACTGTTCTCTGGACCTTGCTCTTATCAGGAGGTCGTCCATTTTCTTCGAAGAAGAATCATCATTTCGGGCATTACCTTGGTAAAGACCCGGAGTGCCGTGGACAATCCAAACGGCAGCGTCTGAAACTGATAGTGACAGTTCTGTACCACGAACCTGAGATACCCTTGGTGAGAAGGGCAAATTGGGACATGGAGGTAAGTATCCCTGATGTCCCGGGACACCCTATAGTCCCCTTCTTCCTGGTTCGCTATCACTGCTCTGAGTGACTCCATCTTGATTTGAACCTTTGTAAGTGTTCAAATATTTCAGATTTAGAATAGGTCTCACCGAGCCTTCTGGTTTCAGTACCACAATATAGTGTGGAATAATACCCCTTTCCTTGTTGTAGGAGGGGTACTTTGATTATCACCTGCTGGGAATACAGCTTGTGAATTGTTTCTAATACTGGCTCCCTGTCGGAGGGAGACGTTGGTAAAGCAGACTTCAGGAACCTGCGAGGGGAAACGTCTCGACTTTCCAATCTGTACCCCTGGGATACTACTTGTAGGATCCAGGGGTCCTGTACGGCTCCAGCGTCATGCTGAGAACTTGGCAGAAGCGGTGGAAGGCTTCTGTTCCTGGGAATGGGCTGCCTGCTGCAGTCTTCTTCCCTTTCCTCTATCCCTGGGCAGATATGCTTATGGGGACGAAAGGACTGAGGCTGAAAAGACGGTGTCTTTTTCTGCATAGATGTGACTTAGGGTAAAAACGGTGGATTTCCCAGCAGTTGCCGTGGCCACCAGGTCCGATGGACCGACCCCAAATAACTCCTCCCCTTTATACGGCAATACATCTTTGTGCCGTTTGGAATCTGCATCACCTGACCACTGTCGTGTCCATAAACATCTTTTGGCAGATATGGACATCGCACTTACTCTTGATGCCAGAGTGCAAATATCCCTCTGTGCATCTCGCATATATAGAAATGCATTCTTTAAATGCTCTATAGTAAATAAAATACTGTCCCTGTCAAGGGTATCAATATTTTCAGTCAGGGAATCCGACCAAGCCACCCCAGCGCTGCACATCCAGGCTGAGGCGATCGCTGGTCGCAGTATAACACCAGCCTCCTATCAGCTTGCTCCTTGAGGGCGGATATTTTCCAGCCTCCTATCAGCTTGCTCCTTGAGGGCGGCCGTATCTGGAGACGGTACCGCCACTTGTTTTGATAAGCGTGTGAGCGCCTTATCCACCCTAAGGGGTGTTTCCCAACGCGCCCTAACTTCTGGCGGGAAAGGGTATACCGCCAATAATTTTCTATCGGGGGAACCCCGCGCCTCATCAGACACTTCATTTAATTTATCTGATTCAGGAAAAACTATAGGTAGTTTTTCCACACCCCACATAATACCCTTTTTTGTGGTACTTGTAGTATCAGAAATATGTAACACCTCCTTCATTGCCCTTAACAAGTAACGTGTGGCCCTAAAGGAAAATACGTTTGTTTCTTCACCGTCGACACTGGAGTCAGTGTCCGTGTCTGTGTCGACCGACTGAGGTAAAATGGGCATTATAACGTCCCTGACGGTGTTTTAGACGCCTGGACAGATACTAATATGTTTGCCGGCCGTCTCATGTCGTCAACCGACTTGCAGCGTGTTGACATTATCACGTAATTCCTTAAATAAGCCATCTATTCCGGTGTCGACTCCCTAGAGTGACATCACCATTACAGGCAATTTGCTCCGCCTCCCAACATCGTCCTCATACATGTCGACACACACGTACCGACACACAGCACACACACAGGGAATGCTCTGATAGAGGACAGGACCCACTAGCCCTTTGGGGAGACAGAGGGAGAGTTTGCCAGCACACACCAAAAACGCTATAATTATACAGGGACAACCTTTATATAAGTGCTTTTCCCTTATAGCATTTTAATATATGTAGTCATATCGCCAAATCAGTGCCCCCCCTCTCTGTTTTAACCCTGTTTCTGTAGTGCAGTGCAGGGGAGAGCCTGGGAGCCTTCCCACCAGCATTTCTGTGAGGGAAAATGGCGCTGTGTGCTGAGGAGAATAGGCCCCGCCCCCTTTTCGGCTGGCTTCTTCTCCCGTTTTTCTGAGACCTGGCAGGGGTTAAATACATTCATATAGCCCCCAGGGGCTATATGTGATGTATTTTTAGCCAGAATAAGGTACTATCATTGCTGCCCAGGGTGCCCCCCCCAGCACCCTGCACCCTCAGTGACCGCTGTTATGAAGTGTGCTGACAACAATGGCGCACAGCTGCAGTGCTGTGCGCTACCTTATGAAGACTGAAAAGTCTTCTGCCGCCGGTTTCTGGACCTCTTCATTTTTCGGCATCTGCAAGGGGGTCGGCGACGCGGCTCCGGGACGAACCCCAGGGTGAGACCTGTGTTCCGACTCCCTCTGGAGCTAATGGTGTCCAGTAGCCTAAGAAGCCAATCCATCCTGCACGCAGGTGAGTTCACTTCTCTCCCCTAAGTCCCTCGATGCAGTGAGCTTGTTGCCAGCAGGACTCACTGAAAATAAAAAAACCTAACAAAACTTTTACTCTAAGCAGCTCTTTAGGAGAGCCACCTAGATTGCACCCTTCTCGGCCGGGCACAAAAATCTAACTGAGGCTTGGAGGAGGGTCATGGGGGGAGGAGCCAGTGCACACCACCTGATCCTAAAGCTTTTACTTTTGTGCCCTGTCTCCTGCGGAGCCGCTATTCCCCATGGTCCTGACGGAGTCCCCAGCATGGTCCTGACGGAGTCCCCAGCATCCACTAGGACGTTAGAGAAAGGGGGGGGCGCGCCACTGCAGTTTCTTGCACACAGCGCTAAAATGCCTAGTTACGGCACTGGAGCCAAATACACATGGGGGAGCTGGCTGGAGTGACACAGGCGGGTGCTGGCTGGAGTGACACATGGGGGAACTGAAGTATATTATGTGAATCTGGCTTTTCAATATATTTTATGCGAATCTGGCTTTTTCAATTATCTGATGTAGAAGTGGCTTTTTCATTGTATTTTATGTTGGATCTGGCTTTTTCAAAATATTTTATACCAGGGGTGTGGCCTAGCAGGCACAAGGTCAAACCCCATTTTTGCAAGTGTGCCTTCGGCTCGAAATCGGCTCTTTGATGTACCCAACAAGATTTCTTGGCTCTTTGTCTCTGACTGGTTGGCCACCCCTGTTGTAGGGGGGATCGATAAGGGATCCGGGCGCAAGGGATGCCGGCTGTCACTATACCGATAGCAGCATCCCGTCCGCCACTATGCCGGCATCAGGGAGAGTGCATTGATGGGTGTCGTGGACACCCACAAAGGGAGAATCACCTACCTCACAGGCATTCCAGCGGTGGGATTGTACTCCTGTCGGGATCCCGACGGGCAGTATTTTAAAACGCATACCATTGTGGGGCTCTTCATATTATATTGCCTAGAAATGTGGATTATTCTTCATTATACACACACACTCTAACAGATATAAGGGGACGACGGCTATTGTGTATATATAGTTGGGACTTTAATATAAGTGTTATTGGACTCTTGTACGGACCTCTAAATGCAGATACTCCGTTATTAGCAGTGACTATGGATCACAGAGGAAAACGGGACGCACATTTTAATAAGCACAAATATGCTTGTTTCAGACTGTCCGTTTAGAATTTTGGATTGCCATTGTTATCTTCAACTTTTATACACCCCAGATATTATGCTATGCGTTAGTATATAGGCAGTGCTTCTACAGTCTAACTTAGGGTATATTTAGATTCTCAGTTTACGGCCTCCTGTAACCCAATTGATTCTAATACATATTAATTACACTAGCAACTATTAAGAGAAGACTTATAGGTCACGATTCACTATAGATCTGCAAATCTCTAAGCCACATCTTTAACTACCAGTCATGTCATCAGATAGACTGGCCCTCGATTTATTTGAACACACAAGAGTACCCAGGTGTGAAGAAATTGGGCTCAAATTCTTATATGCATCAATATAAAGGCATTAGACACAAAACTAAAACCAGCAAAATCAATACTGTTTCCTCCATAAATCAATACTGTTTTACTCCATAAAGGTGCACTGAGCAAATAGCGATGTTCATATATGGCACATCTGTGTGCATGTAGGAGGTCATTCAGGTGTGGACGCGAAGCGGTGGTTGTACTGTTTTCAGACTGCGCATGCATATGTGCCACAGTGTGCATATGCCATGATTCACAAGTGCAGTCGCAGCAGGATTTTAGTAGCACAGCGAGTGACAGTAATACCCCTTTCACACCAAAAATGCAGGGACTTAACCCGGGAATTCGGCCCCGGGATCATGCAGGGACATTCCCGGGTTGGCCCCTTTCATACTGAACCCGGGATGGCCCTGCATTTACCTGCCTCCACGCTGCTGTACTTCCTCTGCGCGTCTCAGAAAAATTACAAGACCAGGAAGTGCCCTGAATAGCCAATCAGCATCAGCAGAGGCAACCCGGGAAGGCGGGACATGTCCCTGCACCATTCACACTGACCAGGTTCCTGGGAAGATCCCGGGACCAACCCTGGTCGATAGCAGGGTTGAAATGCCGAAGAATGATTTCCGGGATTTTGTCCCGGGACCATTTCACACTGAGCAAATTCCCGGGTTGATGTGCGTTCATGTGCAATAACCCAGGAAATTTTGGTCTGTGTGAAAGGGGTATAAGTCAGCGTAGGGGTTGGTAACAGGCAGTGGTCATACAAATACAGAAGTTTATGGCTATTTGGATGGCGTTTTCTGGGCGTGCATAGCAGCTGAAATCACACTGGAGAGGCCTGTGTGTCCCGGGAGAGCAGCTCAGCTTGCAAATCTTCAGAGGCACTCAGGCTCTGTGTGGTGACCCAATGTGCAACAATGTTACCGATGTTCCTGCAATCATGCGAGTCCGTGTGCAAAAGATGCGATCACAGTGAGTGTCCTTCTGCACGGGTTAGCTTCTGCTCTTATTAGCATATAATCACAATTGCGTACAGCAAATCATTTTAACAGGAGTAAGAAGAACAGCAGCACCTAAATGACCCCATACTTCTGAAATTAATACCCTTTTCAGACAGAAAATCCCAGCAATTACCCGGCATTTCAGTACCAGGTCGTTTTGCCGGTCTCTACCTGACCTCCCCTTTCACACAGAAAAGCAAATTACCAGTTCAAGAATTTCTACCCCGTAATTTGCGGATCAAAACGGGTATTTCATCTGTGTGAAAGGGTCAACCCGGGTTGAAAATTCCCACGTCTCCAACCCTGGTAAATTCCTAGGCTGAAGTCACATGAATTTCAACCTGGGATGACCCTTTCACACAGAAAAAGGACCCGAGAATTTCATTATCTGTGTGAAAGGGGTATAATTACCTTGTAAGCATACAGAAAGTATGGATCTAAACAAAAACAACATCTCACAGGGTCAGGATTATGGCTACAAATGCTAAACTGTCCTGGTTGCCTATACTTATGGCTACTATTCCTCTAACAGAGAGCAGACTACTGTATGTGAAGGATGAGCTTCAGCGACCGACTATTTAACAAGCAACAGTGTGTAAGGTGATGTCAGCATGGAACACTAAGGAAAAACCATCAGCAAGGGCAACAGCGAGCAGAAGCACATATTCCAGGACACTGCCGTCATTCAAAGTTCATTTGCATTTCATATTGCTAGAAAGCTTCTACCTGCATTATAAAGACAGGTCTTCTTGCATAATTCTGTTCTGGCAAGCCACCAAGTAAACTCCCTAGATCTTGTTTTCACATTTCCATCACAGTTAAGTACATTAGTGCCTCCATCTCCCTTTGGGGTCAATTCTATTCGGCAACTAAAGAATAGCGCCGGGAATTAGCTCCCGACGCTATTCAATTCAGCTAAAGTTAAGTCGGCGATGTCCCGTTCTCGCCGACTTAACAGGTAGTTTTGTCGGGAGAACGGGCATTCTCCGACTTAACTACCCGGCGCGAGGCTGATTCCCGACAGAATCAGCCTCGCGCCGGCCGCGAGGCAGCACTTTTGTCGGGTTTATTCTCTCATCCCCTGGGGATGAGAGAAGAATTCCCGACAATTGCGGGCAACTAGTAGCAGAATTGAATAGCGTCGGGAGCTAATTCCCGGCGCTATTCTTTAGTTGCCGAATAGAATTGACCCCAATATGTCATTTGGAGAAGAGCACTAACCACTGGTCTTTTTATATTTCTTATTAAGATGCCTAGCTCTGCATTTAATGATACAAGGGATTATTATAAGAAATACCTAGCCAGTATTGTTGGTACTTATTTCATGTATCCAAATGACCATGCTACCTGCTGTTCGTGGTCTATTGTATTGTCAAAATGGACTAGGAGTACCTCACTACCTCTATATGTAAAGGGCCCCATACACTAGAACGATATGTCTAGAGGCTGAAGTCGGGGCAATTTCCCCTGAACTCTCCCGGGAGTGTTTACATATGATTCCAAACGATTTGGTACAATTTGACTTTTTTGAGCATGCTATACATCGCATACGATATGTCAAGTGCCTACACATCGCATGGGATGTATAGCATGCATTCACAGGTACCATCAGATACATCTGATGGGCTGGAGTAGGGTGCTTCAAACTTCCTACTACAGATCGCATGCAATATATCGCGAGCACAAAAACCACACTTTTTTCCGTTCGATTCCATACAATTCCATTTGATCATGACTAATAACGAGTGCAGCACCAACGACGTGGAGGAGTCGACCCGACGCTCACGGGGACACGCATCGGATTAGATACACAGCAAAAATGCACGATTTCCCCCTATATATCTGCCCGAATTGAGCAAAATCGTTCTAGTGTATGGGGCCCTTTACCATGGTAAAAGCTGGAGCATCATAGGTATGTGAAAAATATCTTCCAAATGCGAGTGTTATCTTAAATCAAAGAAAGGAAATTTGTGTGGTTAAATAGAATTTCTCAATTTATAAATGTTTAAGACAAGACACACACACGCTACAGCACAAAATAAATTCAAAAAATTAAATTACAGAGCTGAACAGTATTAAAGTAGGCTCGTTACCTATGCAATGTAGGCTTCCGTTTTTCTTGATGATGTACTATTAGAATATAGCTTATCAATTAATCGCAAAAGAAATAATGCATCAAAGTCAGGCCACATGATTATTAACCTGCCAGTACCTCAACGGTTGCTAGTACATGGTCAGGCAGCCAAAATTTTTGCCGTTAAAATGCCGGCTGTCGGGATCCCATTGCCGAAAGCCAGACAGCCGACAATAACGACAGCCAGAAACCTGGCGCAACAGGGCTCCTCCCACCTGTGGGTGTCCACAACACCCATACTGCAGGAATAGATCCTGTGGCGAGCGCAGAGAGCCACCTAACTCACAAGGAGACTTAGTGCTCGCCCTGCAGCCAGCATTTTGACGGGTGGGGTGCCACTGTCTGGATATTGACAGCCGGCATCCCGCCCGCCAGTAAATGCACGTATTCCACAGAAGGGATAGCTCCATAATGTGCAAGCAACAGGTGCCATGTATTGGCAGAAATAGGCTCCAATCAGGCACAAATACTGCAGATGCCCATTATTTCTGCTTACATTGTTCTGAGGGGACGGGCAGAAATATGTGAAAAGTCTGGCTTTTCGCTTATTTTCCTTGTCGTATGCAACAGTTTTGACACATAAAGCAGCTATATGGGTGCCAAAAGCGTGAAAAACAGTGGGCGCCCAACGCTGGAACAAACAATTGAATATCACCCTGTCTAAAGTGACAGTTGATCAGGCACACTAAACCAATTGAATTGCACCCCACTGGGAACAAGAAACAATTTAGGACACAAGAAATCTTTAGGGATACTTCTGATATGGTATGAACAATCACATGGGATAACCATCACAGAATCTGCAGGTTAATCCAACAGATAACTTTACACAATGGGGCAGACTCAATTAGCCCATGTAATGTTTTTCTACCCTAAAGCCCCGTACACAAGGGGAGATTTCCCCAGAGATGTGTGCTGAGCGATCTAGCACAAACGCTCAGTACACATCTCTCCCCACTCAGCACACAGCGCGATGTGTGCCGAGTGAGGAGGGCGCTCATTTCACCCAGCAGTAAAATGAGCGATGTGCTAAATTGTGCCAATCTAGCACCGGCAATAGCGAAGCACTGTGCCGCGCATCGCTATCACTGTGGGGCATACACACGGAGAGATCAGTGCATAACTTCTAAGCAATCCAGTCAGTGTGCTTAGAATTTAAGCACAGATCTCTCCGTGTGTACCCCCTAAGCTTCCAGCTAGGTTCTATCAGCCTCAAGTGGAGGTAAATGATTTAAAACTAATTACATCAGGAATGTTACGCGTGTTACAGCAGTACTGTCAGTAAAAAGTTTAACCAGAAATGATGTACTATTGCTAATGTATAATTACTATTTGTTATTTTATTAAATATACGGTATTATGTACACATTGATATATTTGCATTCCCATTTCTTATTTTATCCCCCCGCCCCCCCCCCCCCTCTTTTTCTTTTGTCTGTACCCTTACCCTGTAAAAATAAGAATTTACTTACCGATAATTCTATTTCTCGTAGTCCGTAGTGGATGCTGGGGACTCCGTCAGGACCATGGGGAATAGCGGCTCCGCAGGAGACTGGGCACAAAGTAAAAGCTTTAGGACTAGCTGGTGTGCACTGGCTCCTCCCCCCATGACCCTCCTCCAGACTCCAGTTAGGTACTGTGCCCGGACGAGCGTACACAATAAGGAAGGATTTTGAATCCCGGGTAAGACTCATACCAGCCACACCAATCACACTGTACAACCTGTGATCTGAACCCAGTTAACAGCATGATAATAGAGGAGCCTCTGAAAAGATGGCTCACAACAATAATAACCCGATTTTTGTAACAATAACTATGTACAAGTATTGCAGACAATCCGCACTTGGGATGGGCGCCCAGCATCCACTACGGACTACGAGAAATAGAATTATCGGTAAGTAAATTCTTATTTTCTCTGACGTCCTAAGTGGATGCTGGGGACTCCATCAGGACCATGGGGATTATACCAAAGCTCCCAAACGGGCGGGAGAGTGCGGATGACTCTGCAGCACCGAATGAGAGAACTCCAGGTCCTCTTCAGTCAGGGTGTGCCCCTGACCAAGTAGCAGCTCGGCAAAGTTGTAAAGCCGAGACCCCTCGGGCAGCCGCCCAAGATGAGCCCACCTTCCTTGTGGAATGGGCATTTACATATTTTGGCTGTGGCAGGCCTGCCACAGAATGTGCAAGCTGAATTGTACTACACATCCAACTAGCAATCGTCTGCTTAGAAGCAAGAGCACCCAGTTTGTTGGGTGCATACAGGATAACAGCAAGTCAGTTTTCCTGACTCCAGCCGTCCTGGAAACCTATATTTTCAGGGCCCTGACAACATCTAGCAACTTGGAGTCCTCCAAGTCCCTAGTAGCCGCAGGTACCACAATAAGCTGGTTCAGGTGAAACGCTGACACCACCTTAGGGAGAAACTGGGGACGAGTCCGCAGCTCTGCCCTGTCCGAATGGACAATCAGATATGGGCTTTTGTGAGACAAAGCCGCCAATTCTGACACTCGCCTGGCCGAGGCCAGGGCCAACATCATGGTCACTTTCCATGTGAGATATTTCAAATCCACAGATTTGAGCGGTTTAAACCAATGTGATTTGAGGAATCCCAGAACTACGTTGAGATCCCACAGTGCCACTGGAGGCACAAAAGGGGGTTGTATATGCAGTACTCCCTTGACAAACTTCTGGACTTCAGGAACTGAAGCCAATTCTTTCTGGAAGAAAATCGACAGGGCCGAAATTTGAACCTTAATGGATCCCAATTTGAGGCCCATAGACACTCCTGTTTGCAGGAAATGCAGGAATCGACCGAGTTGAAATTTCTTCGTGGGGCCTTCCTGGCCTCACACCACGCAACATATTTTCGCCACATGTGGTGATAATGTTGTGCGGTCACCTCCTTCCTGGCTTTGACCAGGGTAGGAATGACCTCTTCCGGAATGCCTTTTTCCCTTAGGATCCGGCGTTCAACCGCCATGCCGTCAAACGCAGCCGCGGTAAGTCTTGGAACAGACATGGTACTTGCTGAAGCAAGTCCCTTCTTAGCGGCAGAGGCCATGAGTCCTCTGTGAGCATCTCTTGAAGTTCCGGGTACCAAGACCTTCTTGGCCAATCCGGAGCCACGAGTATAGTTCTTACTCCTCTACGTCTTATAATTCTCAGTACCTTAGGTATGAGAAGCAGAGGAGGGAACACATACACCGACTGGTACACCCACGGTGTTACCAGAACGTCCACAGCTATTGCCTGAGGGTCTCTTGACCTGGCGCAATACCTGTCCAGTTTTTTGTTCAGGCGGGACGCCATCATGTCCACCTTTGGTTTTTCCCAATGGTTCACAATCATGTGGAAGACTTCCGTGTGAAGTCCCCACTCTCCCGGGTGGAGGTCGTGCCTGCTGAGGAAGTCTGCTTCCCAGTTGTCCACTCCCGGAATGAACACTGCTGACAGTGCTATCACATGATTTTCCGCCCAGCGAAGAATCCTTGCAGCTTCTGCCATTGCCCTCCGGCTTCTTGTGTCGCCCTGTCTGTTTACGTGGGCGACTGCCGTGATGTTGTCCGACTGGATCAGCACCGGTTGACTTTGAAGCAGAGGTCTTCCTAGGCTCAGAGCATTGTAAATTGCCCTTAGCTCCAGTATATTTATGTGGAGAGAAGTCTCCAGACTTGACCACACTCCTTGGAAATTTCTTCCCTGTGTGACTGCTCCCCAGCCTCTCAGACTGGCATCCGTGGTCACCAGGACCCAGTCCTGAATGCCGAATCTGCTGCCCTCTAGTAGATGAGCACTCTGCAGCCACCACAGAAGAGACACCCTTGTCCTTGGAGACAGGATTATCCGCTGATGCATCTGAAGATGCGACCCGGACCATTCGTCCAGCAGATCCCACTGAAAAATTCTTTCGTGAAATCTGCCGAATGGAATCGCTTCGTAAGAAGCCACCATTTTTCCCAGGACTCTTGTGCATTGATGCACTGACACTTGGCCTGGTTCTAGGAAGTTCCTAACTAGCTCGGATAACTCCCAGTCTTTCTCCTCCGGGAGAAACACCTTTTTCTGGACTGTGTCCAGAATCATCCCTAGTAACAGCAGACGTGTCGTCGGAATCAGCTGCGATTTTGGAATATTTAGAATCCACCCGTGCTGTCGTAGAACTACTTGAGATAGTACTACTCCGACCTCCAACTGTTCTCTGGACCTTGCCCTTATCAGGAGATCGTCCAAGTAAGGGATAATTAAGACGCCTTTTCTTTGAAGAAGAATCATCATTTCGGCCATTACCTTGGTAAAGACCCGGGGTGCCGTGGACAATCCAAACGGCAGCGTCTGAAACTGATAGTGACAGTTCTGTACCACGAACCTGAGGTACCCTTGGTGAGAAGGGCAATTTGGGACATGGAGGTAAGCATCCTTGATGTCCAGGGACACCATATAGTCTCCTTCTTCCTGGTTCGCTATCACTGCTCTGAGTGACTCCATCTTGATTTGAACCTTTGTATGTAAGTGTTCAAAGATTTCAGATTTAGAATAAATCTCACCGAGCCGTCTGGCTTCAGTACCACAAATAGTGTGGAATAATACCCCTTTCCTTGTTGTAGGAGGGGTACTTTGATTATCACCTGCTGGGAATACAGCTTGTGAATTGTTTCCAATACTGCCTCCCTGTCGGAGGGAGACGTTGGTAAAGCAGATTTCAGGAACCTGCGAGGGGGAGACGTCTCGAATTTCCAATCTGTACCCCTGGGATACTACTTGTAGGATCCAGGGGTCCACTTGCGAGTGAGCCCACTGCGCGCTGAAACTCTTGAGACGACCCCCCCCACCGCACCTGAGTCCGCTTGTACGGCCCCAGCGTCATGCTGAGGACTTGGCAGAAGCGGTGGAGGGCTTCTGTTCCTGGGAAGGGGCTGCCTGCTGCAGTCTTCTTCCGTTCCTCTACCCCTGGGCAGATATGACTGGCCTTTTGCCCGCTTGCCCTTATGGGGACGAAAGGACTGAGGCTGAAAAGACGGTGTCTTTTTCTGCTGAGATGTGACTTGGGGTAAAAAGGTGGATTTTCCAGCTGTTGCCGTGGCCACCAGGTCCGATGGACCGACCCCAAATAACTCCTCCCCTTTATACGGCAATACTGCCGTTTGGAATCTGCATCACCTGACCACTGTCGTGTCCATAAACATCTTCTGGCAGACATGGACATCGCACTTACTCTTGATGCCAGAGTGCAAATATCCCTCTGTGCATCTCGCATATATAGAAATGCATCCTTTAAATGCTCTATAGTCAATAAAATACTGTCCCTGTCAAGGGTATCAATATTTTCAGTCAGGGAATCCGACCAAGCCACCCCAGCGCTGCCCATCCAGGCTGAGGCGATCGCTGGTCGCAGTATAACACCAGTATGTGTGTATATACTTTTTAGGATATTTTCCAGCCTCCTATTAGCTGGCTCCTTGAGGGCGGCCGTATCTGGAGACGGTAACGCCACTTGTTTTGATAAGCGTGTGAGCGCCTTTAATTTTCTATCGGGGGAGACCCACGCATCATCACACACTTCATTTAATTTATCCGATTCAGGAAAAACTACAGGTAGTTTTTTCACACCCCACATAATACCCTTTTTTGTGGTACTTGTAGTATCAGAAATATGTAACACCTCCTTCATTGCCCTTAACATGTAACGTGTGGCCCTAATGGAAAATACGTTTGTTTCTTCACCGTCGACACTGGAGTCAGTGTCCGTGTCTGTGTCGACCGACTGAGGTAATGGGCGTTTTAAAGCCCCTGACGGTGTTTGAGACGCCTGGACAGGTACTAATTGGTTTGCCGGCCGTCTCATGTCGTCAACCGACCTTGCAGCTTGTTGACATTATCACGTAATTCCCTAAATAAGCCATCCATTCCGGTGTCGACTCCCTAGAGAGTGACATCACCATTACAGGCAATTGCTCCGCCTCCTCACCAACATCGTCCTCATACATGTCGACACACACGTACCGACACACAGCACACACACAGGGAATGCTCTGATAGAGGACAGGACCCCACTAGCCCTTTGGGGAGACAGAGGGAGAGTTGCCAGCACACACCAAAACGCTATAATTTTACAGGGACAACCTTATATAAGTGTTTTCCCTTATAGCATCTTAATATGTAATAATAATCGCCACAAAAATGCCCCCCCTCTCTGTTTTAACCCTGTTTCTGTAGTGCAGTGCAGGGGAGAGCCTGGGAGCCTTCCCACCAGCAGTTCTGTGAGGGAAAATGGCGCTGTGTGCTGAGGAGAATAGGCCCCGCCCCTTTTTCGGTGGGCTTCTTCTCCGTTTTTCTGACAACCTGGCAGGGGTTAAATACATCCATATAGCCCCAGGGCTATATGTGATGTATTTTTAGCCAGCATAGGTACATTCATTGCTGCTCAGGGCGCCCCCCCCAGCGCCCTGCACCCTCAGTGACCGTTGGTGTGAAGTGTGCTGAGAGCAATGGCGCACAGCTGCAGTGCGCTACCTTAAGAAGACTGGGAAGTCTTCAGCCGCCGATTTCTGGACCTCTTCTCTCTTCAGCATCTGCAAGGGGGTCGGCGGCGCGGCTCCGGTGACCCATCCAGGCTGTACCTGTGATCGTCCCTCTGGAGCTAGTGTCCAGTAGCCTAAGAAGCCAATCCATCCTGCACGCAGGTGAGTTCACTTCTTCTCCCCTAAGTCCCTCGATGCAGTGAGCCTGTTGCCAGCAGGACTCACTGAAAATAAAAAACCTAACAAAACTTTTACTCTAAGCAGCTCTTTAGGAGAGCCACCTAGATTGCACCCTTCTCGGCCGGGCACAAAGATCTAACTGAGGCTTGGAGGAGGGTCATAGGGGGAGGAGCCAGTGCACACCACCTGATCCTAAAGCTTTTACTTTTGTGCCCTGTCTCCTGCGAAGCCGCTATTCCCCATGGTCCTGACGGAGTCCCCAGCATCCACTTAGGACGTCAGAGAAATACAATTTTCAATAAACCGGCAGCCAGTAGATGGCACCCAACTGAGCAAATCATTTATACCGCTTTCACACCACACAAATAACCCGGTATCGACCCGGCATATTGCTGGGTCGCCACAGGTCGGCATGCGGTGTGAAAGGGGCATAGCTGAAATCCTGGGTCGCCTGACCCAGCAATTCAACCCGGGTATAAAGCAGTGTTATGCCCGGGTTGAATACCGGGTCAGTGGCTGCGTAAACGGGCTCCTGGGTCGATGCGGCCTGGGACCCGTTTACTAGATAGGGAGAGGCGGCGCGGAGATGATCTCATCTCCCAGCGCCGCCTCCACCTCCGCTGCTATGGCAAGCCGCCCGGCATATTACTGGGTCGGGGAAGCCTGCAGCAGCTGCCAATGCCGGATCCCACACAAGAAGGACCCGTTTCCAATTCCTGGGTGGGATCCGGCATTGGTAGTATGAAAGGTATTACTGTTCCCTTCGGACACAACGGACTGCTGAAGCCTGCATTTCAGCTCCCACCCGCTGGGGGTGGCAAGCTGTAATCGGCAAAAAATTGACACATTTTAGCGCTCAAATGGGACTTTTTTGCGTCACGCGCAGTAGTTTGGTCAGGCTTAGCTGCTTTACGCGGCTAAACCGGACCTCTCTGAGCGAGACAAATAAGTACAATGGAATATGGCTCCCCCAATCTCCTGTCACTTTAGATGGGAGATCAAGAGCGATAAACACTTGAATATCGCCCAATGTGTCTGACAGAGGCGTGATCCTGCAAAGCAATTACAAGCTCAACGCTCTCTTTGAGGCTTATCGGTCTTTTACAACACACACCAACAGGCTTGCACACAATAGTACACCAACTGTAGAGCTTCCCAGTTAAACACGTAGTAGTCCTTTATATATAAATTAGGCTTTTACTCAGACTGTATTACAAATATATACAGAGTGTGCACAGATTTGCTTTAAGAACTGGAGTGTTTATTGTTCACTGAACAGATCTACCACAGTAAATTGTCATGTTAGAAAGAAAGTATAAAGGACAACTCCTTGCTTTACGAAAATATACAGTGCGAATTGGTGTATTGACATGTAGGAGCAAAATTGTTCATATATAGAGATTGTTTGTACCGTTCACACATCCGTTAGCTGAAAGTACCACACGTCCCGGTCTCAAGTGGGACCAGTGGCCCGCTACTACCTGGTGCACCTCTCCAGTGTAATCTGTACTGTTTATAGTATTGTTTTATTTGCATTACATACTCCATTGCTCTATACTTTATTCACTATATCCTTTGAGCAGCATATCATATTTTTATTGTAAAAGTATCAATAAATGATTTAATATTTATACCTACCTTGTTACTTGTACTATTTGCTGCAAACATAGGCAAACAACCTTATTATTTGTATTTGTAAAATTACATTCAATTGTGCATTAGTTCAATTCATTAATGATCATACCTAGCCGCCCCACATAATATTTCAATATCAACACTGACTATCTTAACAAATTTACTGGGTATATACACAGGGCAGGATCAGTTCTTTTGCATAATAGAGCATTTAACATTACACCTCAACCCATAACTTTTCTGGCCATCAGGTGAGCTCCCAATTTCTTCAATTAGCTTATTCATTACATCACACACACATATTTTGTAAGTGTGTGACAATATAATCCACAGCCCAATGGTTCCCAAACTTTTTTGAATAAACTAATGTTTATATGTAATCCTTAGGTTCAGTTATGTGGTGAGGGAAAAGATTTGCTCCTGTTTGTCCACATATTTTATGATTGACAGCCACAAGCACTAGTTTTGCCTATTACATTGACAATAGTTTAAATTGGTCTTGTACCACCAACCTGAGGCACCCCTGCAAGTGTCCCACAGCACACAGTTTGAGAACCACTGCCATAGCCACTAGGATGCTTACCGATCTCTGTAGAACACCGCAAGATAACCACATGTACAGTAGCCCATAATAAAGCAAGAGGGCACACGCCATGTTTTTAATCAAATTTATTGACTCATACAGGTACGTACATCTCAAGGATAGAAGTCACAGTTTCTGTTTTCTAAGAGACTTGTCTTAGAAGACCAAAACATTAACTAGTACCCTTGATGTACACAAGTTAGTTAATTTGAAGACTATATACCTGGTAAATGTATTTTTTGAGAAATATATAATCACCACTGAAGAATAGTTACCATGACTTCTCAATAACTGTATACATAGCACCAAAGATGAAACATTTGAACTAAAAATGTAGTAACAAGAATGGGAAACAGAAAAATATACATAATTTCCCTTTGAGAGGTGCAGCTGTAGCACCATAACATAAAGGAAACATGTCTGATGTCATGCATATCATGGTCATAACTATATATAAAGTTTGAATGAGATTACAGTAGATAACAGTATGGATTACCCATCAGTAAAATACAACATAGAACAATGAAAAATATTAATGAAGAAAAAAAAAAAAAAGGAACACGAGAAAGTTTGGAGGTGTGAAAAAGTAATCTCTCAGGATGTACCCACACTGCCAGCGATGCTGTAATCCTTCAATAGGCACTAAACTAATAACCTGAAGATCAACAAAGGGAGAGTGATCGTCTAACATTATTGGAATGACGAGGATCCATATAGCACCGATAATCTAGTCTCCCTGTTAGTTATATATTGTGTGTTTCTCAGTGACTACTATGGAGCCCCATACCCTTTGTTTGTGGTCTGGGTATTTGCTCTGACCCATAGAGAATGCTGCAACGAGTTTAGGAGCTGGGTTTTAACATCAAGTTGTCCAGGGCAACATAGCAGTGAAGCAAACCAGGAAGGCCAGGCAGAGGTGCCCTATGCACACCCTAAGCAACCCTCAGTCACCCCAAGCCACGCGTGAGCAGCACAGCCACCCCACTGCCCGACTTTGCTTAACTTATACAGTCATCCTGTTATTACTCATGACCGGCCTGTGTTCGCAGCAGCTTGTGTAACTTGGCCCCCATAAGGACAAGCATGACCACCCTGCTGCTGCCCAGCCTCCATAGCACGCATCTGCGGGTCTCACAGAGCTCCCCTCCAACAACCTTATGTGACCACCATCACTCCACTAACACATGAGGGACAGCAGCTGGCTCCTGCCGCCGCCCGTGGTCCCCACCACATACACCCCAGCCGACTATACTCACCGACACCATATACGTCCCTCTTCGCTGCCCGCACTCGACAGTTTCAGGGCCCGGGAAGAGGCGGAGCCGCTGGCGATGTGAGAACCAATCCAAAGTGCTGATTGGCTGTCTACCCCCATGTGACATATTTTAACCAGGGTAGGGTAAACTCAAACCAGCGCCAACCGCCGCTAATGAAACACTACCACGTGACTGTGATGGGAGGAGAGGGCGTGGTCTCAGCTACTTGCGCTGAGCATGCTCAGATTATAATGCGCGCATCATACTTGATACGCGACGCTCTGCTCCTGAACCTCCCACTAGTTTGCTGCTGCTGCTGCCTGACTCTGACCTGTAATAGGTAACATAAAAGAATTGGGAAATGCAGGAGCAGCAGCGCGTTGTTTGCCAACAGCTGGTTGGAGGGGTTATGTTGGAGGCTCTAGTGATATTGCTTGCATTACTGACGACGTAGTAGTGACACTTTGATAACTTTGCAAAATTAATATCTGAACTTTGAATAATGCTTTTATTTCTTTGGAAATCATTTAACAATGATGCTTATTACCAGCGGCATATTTCGTTTAGTATCAGTGATGCTAATGAATATGCCTGCCATGGGTAGTTATCATTACTTACCCCACCTCAGTGTCAGACTCCATAGGGGTTTGGGAAACCGTTAAGAGAGTGTACAGTTTGGAACTTTTAACGAATACAGTAAGTACCAGAACGGAAATGCTCTGTAGATAATACTCCACAGTTCTGTGCCGTATAATGTAATATATGTTTCTCATACGTCCTAGAGGATGCTGGGGACTCCGTAAGGACCATGGGGTATAGACGGGATCCGCAGGAGACATGGGCACACTATAAGACTTTGAATAGGTGTGAACTGGCTCCTCCCTCTATGCCCCTCCTCCAGACCAGTTAGATTCTGTGCCCAGGAGTGACTGGACACACACTAGGGGAGCTCTACTGAGTTTCTCTGAAAAGACTTTATGTTAGGTTTATTATTTTCAGGGAGACCTGCTGGCTACAGACTCTCTGCTTCGTGGGACTGAGGGGAGAGAAGTCAGACCTACTTCTTCTGAGTTAAGGGCTCTGCTTCTTAGGCTACTGGACACCATTAGCTCCAGAGGGTTCGATCACTTGGTGCGCCTAGCTGCTTGTTCCCGGAGCCCCCCTCACAGAAGCCAGAAGAAAGAAGCCGGGTGAGTATTAGAAGAACAGAAGACTTCAGTGACGGCAGAAGACTTCAGAGAGGTACCGCTCAGCGGTCGCGCCGTGCGCCATTGCTCCCACACAACAACGGCACTACAAGGGTGCAGGGCGCAGGGGGGGGAAACCTGGGCAGCAATATACCTCACTAAGTAGCCTGGCTAAGCATGTATACAGTGCTTGGACACTGTATACGGACCCCCGCCAGCATGAAACGCTAATATACAGCGGGGCTGAAGCGCGCCGAGAAGGGGGTGTGGCTTAGCCCTCACAACATGATGCAGCGCCATTTTCTCCACAGTCCCCGCCAAAGCACTGTATACAGTAGCAGTGAAAAAACGAAGGGGGCACAGTGGTTAGTGCAATATAGCATAAACTAGAGCACTATATTAGATAATGGGCATGTAATCATTGAGTTGTGCATATATGTCTGTGTTTTCCCTGTCAGATATACCCACTATAGCTTTTTAGTGCACGTGTCGACGTGTGTGTGCTCTGTCGCAAACAGCTATGGGAATCTCTCTGTCGGCATCGCCGACTCCTGTTGATACTTGATTCAGTAAATGCTGTGTCAGCAGGTCGGTAGTTGTTTGCTTTTCAAAAGTAAACACTGTAGGGGAGACACAGTAGTATGTGGGTGACCCTGTCGGCACCAACTGTTATTACTGGGTGTAAATTAACATGCTGTAACTAACTTATACCTGTATATATATTTATATGTATATGTATGGTACGGGTCCATGGACCTGTAGCTCAAGCACAGACATGGTAGTATTTGTGTGGAAGTGAGATTAAAATTATATATGTATACTTCCCTCGGACCCCTCGGGGTCGCAAGTATGTTATTTTGCCTGGTTACTACTCCCTGCTGTCGACGAATACTAGGTTTTCTGTCGACCATAAGGTTTCCTGGTTAGATCCACAACTTGGGCATTCAGTACATGGTCATACACATTCAGAACACATTAATGTCACTAGGGACCCGGCGGTTCCGGACAATCTGCGTATATGTATGATAGATAGAGAGAGATATATATATATATATATATATGATATGTGTGTATATGTGTATTGCAATATGTACACTGCTCAAAAAAATTAAGGGAACACTAAAATAACACATACTAGATCTGAATGAATGAAATATTCTTATTAAATACTTTGTTCTTTACATAGTTGAATGTGCTGACAACAAAATCACACAAAAATGATCAATGGAAATCAAATTTATTAACCCATGGAGGTCTGGATTTGGAGTCACACTCAAAATTAAAGTGGAAAAACACACTACAGGCTGATCCAATTTTGATGTAATGTCCTTAAAACAAGTCAAAATGAGGCTCAGTGGTGTGTGTGTGGCCTCCACGTGCCTGTATGACCTCCCTACAATGCCTGGGCATGCTCCAGATGAGGTGGCGGATGGTCTCCTGAGGGATCTGCTCCCAGACCTGGACTAAAGCATCCGCCAACTCCTGGACAGTCTGTGGTGCAACGTGGCGTTGGTGGATGGAGCGAGACATGATGTCCCAGATGTGCTCAATTGGATTCAGGTCTGGGGAACGGGCGGGCCAGTCCATAGCGTCAATGCCTTCATCTTGCAGGAACTGCTGACACACTCCAGCCACATGAGGTCTAGCATTGTTTTGCATTAGGAGGAACCCAGGGCCAACCGCACCAGCATATGGTCTCACAAGGGGTCTGAGGATCTCATCTCGGTGCCTAATGGCAGTCAGGCTACCTCTGGCCAGCACATGGAGGGCTGTGCGGCCCCCCAAAGAAATGCCACCCCACACCATTACTGACCCACTGCCAAACCGGTCATGCTGAGGATGTTGCAGGCAGCAGAACGTTCTCCTTGGCGTCTCCAGACTCTGTCAAGTCTGTCACATGTGCTCAGTGAGAACCTGCTTTCATCTGTGAAGAGCACAGGGCGCCAGTGGCGAATTTGCCAATCTTGGTGTTCTCTGGCAAATGCCAATCGTACTGCACGGTGTTGGGCTGTAAGCACAACTGCCACCTGTGGACGTCGGGCCCTCATACCACCCTCATGGAGTCTGTTTCTGATCGTTTGAATAGACACATGCACATTTGTGGCTTGCTGGAGGTCATTTTGCAGGGCTCTGGCAGTGCTCCTCCTGTTCCTCCTTGCACAAAGGCGGAGGTAGCGGTCCTGCTGCTGGGTTGTTGCCCTCCTACGGCCTCCTCCACGTCTCCTGATGTACTGGCCTGTCACCTGGTAGCGCCTCCATGCTCTGGACACTACGCTGACAGACACAGCAAACCTTCTTGCCACAGCTCGCATTGATGTGCCATCCTGGATGAGCTGCACTACCTGAGCCACTTGTGTGGGTTGTAGACTCCGTCTCATGCTACCACTAAAGTGAAAGCATGGCCAGCTTTCAAAACTGACCAAAACATCAGCCAGAAAGCATAGGAGCTGAGAAGTGGTCTGGGGTCACCACCTGCAGAACAACTCCTTTATTGGGGGTGTCTTGCTAATTGCCTATAATTTCCACCTGTTTTGTATTCCATTTGCACAACAGCATGTGAAATTGATTGTCAATCAGTGTTGCTTCCTAAGTGGACAGTTTGATTTCACAGAAGTGTGATTGACTTGGAGTTACATTGTATTGTTTAAGTGTTCCCTTTATTTTTTTGAGCAGTGTATATTCATATTACGATTTCTCATGAATGCTGAAGTAAAAGTATTCCTTCTCATGTGCTGGTCGCTCTGTTGATTAAGCTCTAGGTCGGCCGTGACGAGTTGGTCTCAGATCCTCACGAGGAGTCCGAGTGTTTATTCTTTTCCCGCCGTGGATAGAATGCTGTGAAAGTCAACTCCTGGTCGGCACGGGGCCCTGTCACAAAGGATCGTATACAGGAAGCTAAGTTATATTTTATTTATATGCTTTGAAGTTATTTGCATTACATGCGCATGGGGGAGTGCTTGTATTCGGAAAGGCATCCGATAGAATTACCCTAGAGAGAGAGGGGATGTTTCTTATGTTGGTTCTTCTCTATAACATTGCGGCAGGCTGCCGTGCGTCTACAGGAGGTGTGGCCAGGGGAATGCTGAGGCTGACTCCGAGAGATACTGGAGTTTTTCCCTGTGACGGTGTACCGCTGTTTGGGGATGCCTCAGTTAAGTCACTCTCGGCGGATAGTACTGGTAAGTCTACCTTCGTGAGTTAGATTCCCTCACAACGGTTGGTGACGCATTCTTTTGTGGGATGCAGTAATTTTAACCGGTTCGATACCATTCTTTTTTCCCTTTCTGTGCAGATAGTGGAAGGTGAAAAGGTAAGAGCTCTGCAGCCTTGTTAGGTTCGCAGAAGCGGATATTGTCTTCTGTTTCTACCACATCTACCGCATGTCGCTGGGTCTATCTGGCTGGAGCTCACACCGGTGGGAACTCGTCTAATGCTCTTCCGTCAGTCCGGGAATGGACTTGGACCTGGGAGTTAATAATAGAATCCAAAGGGGGACATACTGGAGTTTGCAGAAGATTTCCCTCACTGATTTTTCAAATAGATCTTACCGATTCCCCTCTGGAAGGGGAGGTAGTACGCGACGCCATACCAGAGTTGCGTCGGGTTCAGGACTTTGTCCTGCTGTCCCTGTTAAAAAGGGTTTAAATGTGTTTCTCTGACGTCCTAAGTGGATGCTGGGACTCCGTAAGGACCATGGGGAATAGCGGCTCCGCAGGAGACTGGGCACAACTAAAGAAAGCTTTAGGACTACCTGGTGTGCACTGGCTCCTCCCACTATGACCCTCCTCCAGACCTCAGTTAGAATCTTGTGCCCGGCTGAGCTGGATGCACACTAGGGGCTCTCCTGAGCTCCTAGAAAAGAAAGTATACTTTTAGGTTTTTTATTTTCAGTGAGATCTGCTGGCAACAGACTCACTGCTACGAGGGACTAAGGGGAGAAGAAGCGAACCTACCTGCTTGCAGCTAGCTTGGGCTTCTTAGGCTACTGGACACCATTAGCTCCAGAGGGATCGAACACAGGCCCAGCCTCGGTCGTCCGGTCCCGGAGCCGCGCCGCCGTCCCCCTTACAGAGCCAGAAGCAAGAAGATGGTCCTGGAAATCGGCGGCAGAAGACTTCGGTCTTCAACAAGGTAGCGCACAGCACTGCAGCTGTGCGCCATTGCTCCTCATGCACACCTCACACTCCGGTCACTGATGGGTGCAGGGCGCTGGGGGAGGGCGCCCTGAGCAGCAATATTAAACACCTTGCTGGCATAAAACTCACATAATATAGTCTTAGAGGCTATATATGTGAAAAATACCCCTGCCAGATATCCATAAAAAAGCGGGAGAAGTCCGCCGAAAAAGGGGCGGAGCTATCTCCCTCAGCACACTGGCGCCATTTTTCCCTCACAGCTCCGCTGGAAGGATCGCTCCCAGGCTCTCCCCTGCAGTTTCAAGACTACAAAGGGTAAAAAAGAGAGGGGGCACTAAATTTAGGCGCAGTAGTATACCGTGCGCCGCTAGATAAAATAATGTAATTAGCTATAAATTGTATTCCAATGTATTACTTTTCAACCTTATTGTTTGCCTGGGTATGATACATTTAGGGGTGTGGAGGTATCAGTCAGGATAGTACAGCGTGGTGTCGTGTGGTAGCATTTAACACTGACAGCCTCGATTCTCTGTACATGCCTGCAGCATCTGACCAAAGATATCAGGCTTTTACCTGCAGCTAGAGGACACTGCACGTTAGTACTGATAGTTTAAAGAAGCAGATTATTGTCCACATACCCAGACATGCAGAGAGACTAGCCAGCACAGTACAATGCGATGATATGTGGTAGCATGTAACACTAGGAGCCCTGACTCTCTATACATGCCTGTGGCATCTTATATAAAAAAGATAAAAAAGACTAGGATTCCATTTATTATGTACATAGCTACAGAATACTGTATGCAAATACTGATAATATAAAGGAGGAGACAACTGTTCTACACTATTATACTTATATAACAGCTTTTTCAAACTTTTCTGTAGAGCATGTTTATTGGGATTAAATGTCTTTTTGACACTGGTCTATGATATCTAGGAATAAAAACCAGTATCTCACTGACTGGGAACCCAGCCACAGGACATCCAATACGAGTACTGTCAGTATAAAGGTGTATAAATTGCCCTGTGTTATCACTATATTAATATTATAAGCCCTAAAACCGTTCCATAACCTTATCTGTGAGAGATGTGGAACATGATATGGGCATGAGATATATATATTAAGCAGGGTAAAAGTAATTAATAACTGTGCAGTATACTACGACTACTGCCAGTATATAACCAAACATCAGTTGAATATAAACGTACTATCTCCTATTGGGGCTATAGAGTACACAAACGCACAATAATTCAAACGGGGGAATATAAATTGATCCCTCTTTAAATGGTGTGTATATGATCAACGTGTAATGTCATCAGCCTAAAAGACTGTACAGTATGACAAATAAATCTCACATGCATGCATTGTACATATATATATGATTGCTTGGTTACAAGAAAGACCCTAATGTGTCCTCTGCCTATAATAAACCACCCATAACTATACTGTATTTAGAAAGAGATATTATAGCCCTTCAGTGATAAGACAGTATAGTCACAACACAGCTAGATATTTTGCTTAGATTTAGCAACATTTGTATCGAGACAACACTCTGGTACCAGGTGTAACATTTAAAAGCAACTATTATTCTTGGCAGGATTGAAGCACAAAATATCTGCACTAAGAATTCTTGCCTTTACCAAAAACAATAGAAGGCTCACATACGATTATGAGCAAATATTGTTTATAATAATGCAGTAAGGTTGGCACAGATTTTTGAAGAATTTTATTATCAATCAGGGAGTATTATAATAATAACCAAGATTACATAAACATATATATATATCCCAACCTTTATTCTTCTTAGGAATATAACATTGGAATACTAAGTTACATGAAACATTAATAAATGACAGGCGGCACACGGCTTTGATTTTAATCTTTTTTTATTATTTGACACTAGGACAAGTGAATTATCTCTTTTTCTTTACTTGTCCATTTTTTTCTGATTCACGTCTACTATTCTTTATTGTTTTTATACTTCACTTTTACGGCCCAATTTAGGGTCATAATACTTCATATGGGATATTAATAAAGTTGAGTTATTCCATATGGGTATTGGTAGGTACTATAAATCAAGTGTTAATATATGTATATATATATATATATATATATATATATATATATATATATATATATATATATATATATATATATATAAAAAGTATAGTGACACAGATTTAATATCAAAAATCTTTACTGGTCTTGGGAAAAGAGTGCACCCAGAGAAACTGATCCCCTTTTCCTTACCTTGTTTGCATGTAGTTTAGGATCAGTGGGTAGCACCAGTCTGTAATCATATTTCTCTATCGTCCTAGTGGATGCTGGGGTTCCTGAAAGGACCATGGGGAATAGCGGCTCCGCAGGAGACAGGGCACAAAAAGTAAAGCTTTTCCAGATCAGGTGGTGTGCACTGGCTCCTCCCCCTATGACCCTCCTCCAGACTCCAGTTAGATTTTTGTGCCCGGCCGAGAAGGGTGCAATCTAGGTGGCTCTCCTAAAGAGCTGCTTAGAAAAAGTTTAGCTTAGGTTTTTTATTTTACAGTGAGTCCTGCTGGCAACAGGATCACTGCAACGAGGGACTGAGGGGAGAAGAAGTGAACTCACCTGCGTGCAGGATGGATTGGCTTCTTGGCTACTGGACATCAGCTCCAGAGGGACGATCACAGGTACAGCCTGGATGGTCACCGAAGCCGCGCCGCCGGCCCCCTTGCAGATGCTGAAGTCAGAAGAGGTCCAGAATCGGCGGCTGAAGACTCCTGCAGTCTTCTAAAGGTAGCGCACAGCACTGCAGCTGTGCGCCATTTTCCTCTCAGCACACTTCACACGCAGTCACTGAGGGTGCAGGGCGCTGGGGGGGGGCGCCCTGGGAGGCAAATGTAACCTATATAAAGGCTAAAAATACCTCACATATAGCCCCCAGAGGCTATATGGAGATATTTAACCCCTGCCTGGATTCACTAAATAGCGGGAGACGAGCCCGCCGGAAAAGGGGCGGGGCCTATCTCCTCAGCACACGGCGCCATTTCCTCTCACAGCTCCGCTGGTCAGGACGGCTCCCAGGTCTCTCCCCTGCACTGCACTACAGAAACAGGGTAAAACAGAGAGGGGGGGCAAATTTATGGCGATATTTTGATTTATATAAAGCAGCTATAAGGGAGCACTTATTATAAGGCTATCCCTGTTATATATAGCGCTTTTGGTGTGTGCTGGCAAACTCTCCCTCTGTCTCCCCAAAGGGCTACTGGGTCCTGTCTTCGTTAGGAGCATTCCCTGTGTGTCTGCTGTGTGTCGGTACGTGTGTGTCGACATGTATGAGGACGATATTGGTGTGGAGGCGGAGCAATTGCCAAATATGAGGATGTCACCCCCTAGGGAGTCGACACCAGAATGGATGCCTTTATTTATGGAACTACGGGATAGTGTCAACACGCTAAAGCAGTCGTTTGACGACATGAGACGGCCGGACAATCAATTAGTGCCTGTCCAGGCGACTCAAACACCGTCAGGCGCCCTTTGCCTCAGTCGGTCGACACAGACCCAGACACAGGCACTGACTCCAGTGGTGACGGTGACGAATCAACCGTATTTTCCAGTAGGGCCACACGTTATATGATTTTGGCAATGAAGGAGGCGTTACATTTAGCTGATACTACAGGTACCACTAAACAGGGTATTATGTGGGGTGTGAAAAAAACTACCTATAGTTTTTCCTGAATCAGAAGAATTAAATGACGTGTGTAATGAAGCGTGGGTTGCCCCTGATAAAAAGCTGATAATTTCAAAGAAATTATTGGCATTATACCCTTTCCCGCCAGAGGTTAGGGAGCGCTGGGAAACACCTCCTAGGGTGGACAAGGCGCTAACACGCTTATCTAAACAAGTGGCGTTACCCTCTCCTGAGACGGCCGCACTTAAAGATCCATCAGATAGGAGGATGGAAAATATCCAAAAAAGTATATACACACATGCAGGTGTTATACTACGACCAGCTATAGCGACTGCCTGGATGTGCAGTGCTGGGGTAGTTTGGTCAGAGTCCCTGATTGAAAATATTGATACCCTGGACAGGGACAATATTTTACTGTCGTTAGAACAAATAAAGGATGCATTTCTTTATATGCGTGATGCACAGAGGGATATCTGCACACTGGCATCACGGGTAAGTGCTATGTCCATTTCGGCCAGAAGAGCTTTATGGACGCGACAGTGGACAGGCGATGCGGATTCAAAACGACATATGGAAGTTTTGCCGTATAAAGGGGAGGAGTTATTTGGAGTCGGTCTATCAGATTTGGTGGCCACGGCTACAGCCGGGAAATCCACCTTTCTACCTCAAGTCACTCACCAACAGAAAAAGGCACCGACTTTTCAACCGCAGCCCTTTCGTTCCTTTAAAAATAAGAGAGCAAAGGGCTATTCATATCTGCCACGAGGCAGAGGTCAAGGGAAGAGACAGCAACAGGCAGCTCCTTCCCAGGAACAGAAGCCTTCCCCGGCTTCTACAAAAGCCTCAGCATGACGCTGGGGCTTCTCAAGCGGACTCGGGGACGGTGGGTGGTCGTCTCAAAAATTACAGCGCGCAGTGGGCTCACTCGCAGGTAGATCCCTGGATCCTGCAGATAATATCTCAGGGGTACAGGTTGGAATTAGAGACAGATCCACCTCGCCGTTTCCTGAAGTCTGCTTTACCAACGTCCCCCTCCGAAAGGGAGACGGTTTTGGAAGCCATTCACAAGCTGTACTCTCAGCAGGTGATAGTCAAGGTACCTCTTCTACAACAAGGGAAGGGGTATTATTCCACTCTTTTTGTGGTACCGAAGCCGGATGGCTCGGTAAGGCCTATTCTAAATCTGAAGTCCTTGAACCTGTACATAAAGATGTTCAAGTTCAAGATGGAGTCACTCAGAGCAGTGATAGCGAACCTGGAAGAGGGGGACTTTATGGTATCCTTGGACATCAAGGATGCGTATCTCCACGTTCCAATTTACCCCTCACACCAGGGGTACCTCAGGTTCGTTGTACAAAACTGTCACTATCAGTTTCAGACGCTGCCGTTCAGATTGTCCACGGCACCTCGGGTCTTTACAAAGGTAATGGCCGAGATGATGATTCTTCTTCGAAGAAAAGGCATATTAATTATCCCATACTTGGACGATCTCCTAATAAGGGCAAGGTCCAGAGAACAGCTAGTGATGGGATTAGCACTGTCTCAAGAAGTGCTAAAACAGCACGGGTGGATTCTGAATATTCCAAAATCCCAGTTAATGCCGACAACTCGTCTGCTGTTCCTAGGGATGATTCTGGACACGGTTCAGAAAAAGGTTTTTCTCCCGGAGGAAAAAGCCAAGGAGTTATCCGAGCTTGTCAGGAACCTCCTAAAACCAGGAAAGGTGTCTGTACATCAATGCACAAGAGTCCTGGGAAAAATGGTGGCTTCTTACGAAGCAATTCCATTCGGCAGATTCCACGCAAGAATTTTCCAAAGGGATCTGTTGGACAAATGGTCAGGGTCGCATCTTCAGATGCACCTGCGGATAACCCTGTCTCCAAGGACAAGGGTGTCTCTTCTGTGGTGGTTGCAGAGTGCTCATCTATTGGAGGGCCGCAGATTCGGCATACAGGATTGGATCCTGGTGACCACGGACGCCAGCCTGAGAGGCTGGGGAGCAGTCACACAAGGAAGAAACTTCCAGGGAGTATGGACGAGCCTGGAAACGTCTCTTCACATAAACATTCTGGAACTAAGAGCAATATACAATGCTCTAAGCCAGGCAGAACCTCTGCTTCAGGGAAAACCGGTGTTGATCCAGTCGGACAACATCACGGCAGTCGCCCATGTGAACAGACAGGGCGGCACAAGAAGCAGGAGTGCAATGGCAGAAGCTGCAAGGATTCTTCGCTGGGCAGAGAATCATGTGATAGCACTGTCAGCAGTGTTCATCCCGGGAGTGGACAACTGGGAAGCAGACTTCCTCAGCAGACACGATCTTCACCCGGGAGAGTGGGGACTTCATCCAGAAGTCTTCCACATGCTGGTAACCCGTTGGGAAAGACCAATGGTGGACATGATGGCGTCTCGCCTCAACAAAAAACTGGACAGGTATTGCGCCAGGTCAAGAGATCCACAGGCAATAGCTGTGGACGCGCTGGTAACGCCTTGGGTGTACCAGTCGGTGTATGTGTTTCCTCCTCTGCCTCTCATACCAAAAGTATTGAGAATTATATGGCAAAGAGGCGTAAGAACGATACTAGTGGTTCCGGATTGGCCAAGAAGGACTTGGTACCCGGAACTTCAAGAGATGATCACGGAAGATCCGTGGCCTCTACCTCTAAGGAGGGACTTGCTTCAGCAGGGTCCCTGTCTGTTTCAAGACTTACCGCGGCTGCGTTTGACGGCATGGCGGTTGAACGCCGGATCCTAAAGGAAAAAGGCATGCCGGAAGAAGTCATTCCTACTTTGATTAAAGCAAGGAAGGAAGTAACCGTGCAACATTATCACCGAATTTGGCGAAAATATGTTGCGTGGTGCGAAGATCGGAGTGCTCCGACGGAGGAATTTCAACTGGGTCGATTCCTACATTTCCTGCAATCAGGATTGTCTATGGGTCTCAAATTGGGATCTATTAAGGTTCAAATTTCGGCCCTGTCGATTTTCTTTCAAAAAGAATTGGCTTCAGTCCCTGAAGTCCAGACCTTTGTTAAGGGAGTGCTACATATACAGCCTCCTGTGGTGCCTCCAGTGGCACCGTGGGATCTCAATGTGGTTTTGGACTTTCTAAAATCTCATTGGTTTGAACCACTAAAGAAGGTGGATTTGAAATATCTCACATGAAAAGTGACCATGCTTCTAGCCCTGGCTTCGGCCAGGAGAGTGTCAGAACTGGCAGCTTTATCTTACAAAAGCCCATATCTGATTTTCCATTCGGACAGGGCAGAACTGCGGACTCGTCCGCATTTTCTCCCTAAGGTGGTGTCAGCATTTCATCTGAACCAGCCTATTGTAGTGCCTGCGGCTACAAGTGACTTGGAGGACTCCAAGTTACTGGACGTTGTCAGAGCATTAAAAATATATATTGCAAGGACAGCTGGAGTCAGAAAATCTGACTCGTTGTTTATATTGTATGCACCCAACAAGATGGGTGCTCCTGCGTCTAAGCAGACGATTGCTCGTTGGATCTGTAGCACAATCCAACTTGCACATTCTGTGGCAGGCCTGCCACAGCCTAAATCTGTAAAGGCCCACTCCACAAGGAAGGTGGGCTCATCTTGGGCGGCTGCCCGAGGGGTCTCGGCATTACAACTTTGCCGAGCAGCTACGTGGTCAGGGGAGAACACGTTTGTAAAATTTTACAAATTTGATACTCTGGCTAAGGAGGACCTGGAGTTCTCTCATTCGGTGCTGCAGAGTCATCCGCACTCTCCCGCCCGTTTGGGAGCTTTGGTATAATCCCCATGGTCCTTTCAGGAACCCCAGCATCCACTAGGACGATAGAGAAAATGAGATTTTACTTACCGATAAATCTATTTCTCGGAGTCCGTAGTGGATGCTGGGCGCCCATCCCAAGTGCGGATTATCTGCAATAATTGTACATAGTTATTGTTAACTAATTCGGGTTATTGTTGAAGGAAGCCATCTTTCAGAGGCTCCGCTGTTATCATACTGTTAACTGGGTTTAGATCACAAGTTGTACGGTGTGATTGGTGTGGCTGGTATGAGTCTTACCCGGGATTCAAAATCCTCCCTTATTGTGTACGCTCGTCCGGGCACAGTACCTAACTGGAGTCTGGAGGAGGGTCATAGGGGGAGGAGCCAGTGCACACCACCTGATCTGGAAAAGCTTTACTTTTTGTGCCCTGTCTCCTGCGGAGCCGCTATTCCCCATGGTCCTTTCAGGAACCCCAGCATCCACTACGGACTCCGAGAAATAGATTTATCGGTAAGTAAAATCTCATTATCTGTAATTTATATAATTACTGAGAGACTATATCCCTGTGACCACCATCTATTATCAAATTAATCTGGTGCGGGACTTTTTTGTTTTGTTTTTTGTTTTTTTGAATTGCAGTAGTATACATATAAGCAGCTATAAGGGAAAATCACTCAGTTATAGTGTTAATCCCTGTGTTATATAGCGCTCTGGTGTGTGCTGGCATACTCTCTCTCTGTCTCCCCAAAGGGCTTTGTGGGGTCCTGTCCTCAGTCAGAGCATTCCCTGTGTGTGTGCGGTGTGTCGGTACGGCTGTGTCGACATGTTTGATGAGGAGGCTTATGTGGAGGCGGAGCAGATGCCGATAAATGGACCTGAGTGGATGGACTTGTGGAAGGAATTACGTGAAAGTGTCAACTCCTTACATAAAAGGTTTGACGACATAGCAGATGTGGGACAGCCGGCTTCTCAGCCATCAGGGGCTCTAAAACGCCCGCTACCTCAGATGGCAGACACAGATGTCGACACGGATACTGAATCTAGTGTCGACGACGATGAGACTAATGTAACTTCCAATAGGGCCACACGTTACATGATTGAGGCAATAAAAAATGTGTTGCACATTTCTGATGTTACCCCAGGTACCACAAAAAAGGGTATTATGTTTGGGGAGAAAAAACTACCAGTGGTTTTTCCCCCATCTGATGAATTAAATGAGGTGTGTGAAGAAGCGTGGGCTTCCCCCGATAAGAAACTGGTAATTTCTAAGAAGTTACTAATGGCGTACCCTTTCCCGCCAGAGGATAGGTCACGTTGGATAAAGCGCTCACACGCCTGTCAAAGAAGGTGGCACTACCGTCTCCGGATACGGCCGCCCTGAAGGAGCCTGCTGATAGGAAGCAGGAGGCTATCCTGAAGTCTGTATATACACACTCAGGTATTATTTTAAGACCGGCTATTGCTTCAGCATGGATGTGCAGTGCTGCAGCTGCGTGGTCAGATTCCCTGTCGGAAAATATTGATACCCTTGACAGGGACACTGTATTGCTAACCACAGAGCATATAAAAGACGCAGTCTTATACATGAGAGATGCACAGAGGGATATTTGCCGGCTGGCATCTAAAATAAGTGCAATGTCCATTTCTGCCAGGAGAGGGTTATGGACTCAGCAGTGGACAGGGGATGCAGATTCTAAAAGGCATATGAAAGTTTTGCCTTATAAAGGTGAGGAGTTGTTTGGGGATGGTCTCTCGGACCTCGTTTCCACAGCGACAGCTGGGAAGTCAGCTTTTCTACCCCATGTTCCCTCACAGCCAAAGAAAGCACCGTATTATCAGGTACAGTCCTTTCGGCCCCAAAAAGGCAAGCGGGTTAAAGGCGCGTCCTTCCTGCCCAGAGGCAGAGGTAGAGGGAAAAAGCTGCAGCATACAGCCAGTTCCCAGGAACAAAAGTCCTCCCCCGTTTCCTCTAAGTCCACCGCATGACGCTGGAGCTCCACAGGCGGAGCCAGGTACGGTGGGGGCCCGTCTCAAGAACTTCAGCAATCAGTGGGCTCGCTCACGGGTAGATCCCTGGATTCTTCAAGTGGTATCTCAGGGGTACAAGCTGGAATTCGAGACGTCTCCCCCTCGCCGTTTCCTCAAATCTGCCTTGCCAACAACTCCCTCAGACAGGGAGGCTGTGCTAGAGGCAATTCACAAGCTGTATTCCCAGCAGGTGATAGTCAAGGTGCCCCTCCTTCAACAAGGACGGGGTTACTATTCCACAATGTTTGTGGTACCGAAACCGGACGTTTCGGTGAGACCCATTTTAAATTTGAAATCCTTGAACACTTATATAAAAAAATTCAAGTTCAAGATGGAATCGCTCAGGGCGGTTATTTCAAGCCTGGACGAGGGGGATTACATGGTATCACTGGACATCAAGGATGCTTACCTGCATGTCCCCATTTACCATCCTCACCAGGAGTACCTCAGATTTGTGGTACAGGATTGTCATTACCAATTCCAGATGTTGCCGTTTGGTCTGTCCACGGCACTGAGGGTATTTACCAAGGTAATGGCCGAAATGATGATACTCCTTCGAAAAAAGGGAGTTTTAATTATCCCGTACTTGGACGATCTCCTGATAAAGGCGAGGTCCAGGGAGCAGTTGTTGGTCGGGGTAGCACTATCTCGGGAGGTGCTACAACAGCACGGTTGGATTCTAAATATTCCAAAGTCACAGCTGGTCCCTACGACACGTCTCCTGTTCCTGGGGATGGTTCTGGACACAAAACAGAAAAAAGTGTTTCTCCCGGAGGAGAAAGCCAAGGAGCTGTCATCTCTAGTTAGAGGCCTCCTGAAACCAAAACAGGTGTCGGTGCATCACTGCACGCGAGTCCTGGGAAAAATAGTAGCTTCCTAGGAAGCAATTCCATTCGGCAGGTTCCATGCAAGGACCTTTCAGTGGGACCTGTTGGACAAGTGGTCCGGATCGCATCTTCAGATGCATCGGCTGATAACCCTGTCTCCAAGGACCAGGGTGTCTCTGCTGTGGTGGCTGCAGAGTGCTCATCTTCAAGAGGGCCGCAGATTCGGCATACAGGACTGGGTCCTGGTGACCACGGATGCCAGCCTTCGAGGCTGGGGGGCAGTCACACAGGGAAGAAACTTCCAGGGACTATGGTCAAGTCAGGAGACTTCCCTACACATAAATATTCTGGAACTGAGGGCCATTTACAATGCCCTAAGTCAAGCAAGACCCCTGCTTCAAAACCAGCCGGTACTGATTCAGTCAGACAACATCACGGCAGTCGCCCATGTAAACCGACAGGGCGGCACAAGAAGCAGGATGGCGATGGCAGAAGCCACAAGGATTCTCCGATGGGCGGAAAATCACGTGTTAGCACTGTCAGCAGTGTTCATTCCGGGAGTGGACAACTGGGAAGCAGACTTCCTCAGCAGGCACGACCTCCACCCGGGAGAGTGGGGACTTCATCCAGAAGTCTTCCAGCTGATTGTAAACCGTTGGGAACGGCCACAGGTGGACATGATGGCGTCCCGCCTAAACAAAAAGCTAGAAAGATATTGCTCCAGGTCGAGAGACCCTCAGGCAATAGCTGTGGACGCTCTAGTGACACCGTGGGTGTACCAGTCGGTTTATGTGTTCCCTCCTCTTCCTCTCATACCCAAGGTACTGAGGATAATAAGAAAAAGAGGAGTAAGAACTATACTCATTGTTCCGGATTGGCCAAGAAGAGCTTGGTACCCGGAACTTCAAGAACTGATCTCAGAGGACCCATGGCCTCTGCCGCTCAGACAGGACCTGCTGCAGCAGGGGCCCTGTCTGTTCCAAGACTTACCGCGGCTGCGTTTGACGGCATGGCGGTTGAACGCTGGATCCTGAAGGAAAAGGGCATTCCGGAGGAAGTCATCCCTACGCTGATTAAAGCTAGGAAAGAAGTGACCGCAAACCATTATCACCGCATATGGCGAAAATATGTTGCGTGGTGTGAGGCCAGGAAGGCCCCAACGGAGGAATTTCAGCTGGGCCGTTTTCTGCACTTCCTACAGTCAGGGGTGACTATGGGCCTAAAATTGGGTTCCATTAAGGTCCAGATTTTGGCTCTGTCGATTTTCTTCCAGAAAGAACTGGCTTCACTGCCTGAAGTTCAGACATTTGTTACGGGAGTGCTGCATATTCAGCCCCCTTTTGTGCCTCCAGTGGCACCTTGGGATCTCAACGTGGTGTTGGATTTCCTAAAGTCGCATTGGTTTGAGCCACTTAAAACCGTGGATTTGAAATATCTCACGTGGAAAGTGGTCATGCTGTTGGCCTTGGCTTCGGCCAGGCGTGTGTCAGAATTGGCGGCTTTGTCATGTAAAAGCCCTTATCTGATTTTCCATATGGATAGGGCAGAATTGAGGACTCGTCCCCAGTTTCTCCCTAAGGTGGTATCAGCTTTTCATTTGAACCAACCTATTGTAGTGCCTGCGGCTACTACAGACTTGGAGGATTCCAAGTTGTTGGACGTAGTCAGGGCCCTGAAAATTTATGTTTCCAGGACAGCTAGTGTCAGGAAAACTGACTCGCTATTTATCCTGTATGCACCCAACAAGCTGGGTGCTCCTGCTTCAAAGCAGACTATTGCTCGCTGGATCTGTAGTACGATTCAGCTTGCACATTCTGCGGCTGGACTGCCGCATCCTAGATCAGTGAAAGCCCATTCCACGAGGAAGGTGGGCTCTTCTTGGGCTGCTGCCCGAGGGGTCTCGGCTTTACAACTTTGCCGAGCAGCTACTTGGTCGGGGTCAAACACATTTGCAAAATTCTACAAGTTTGATACCCTGGCTGTAGAGGACCTAGAGTTTGCTCATTCGGTGCTGCAGAGTCATCCGCACTCTCCCGCCTGTTTGGGAGCTTTGGTATAATCCCCATGGTCCTTACGGAGTCCCAGCATCCACTTAGGACGTCAGAGAAAATAAGATTTTACTCACCGGTAAATCTATTTCTCGTAGTCCATAGTGGATGCTGGGCGCCCATCCCAAGTGCGGATTGTCTGCAATACTTGTATATAGTTATTGTTTAACTTAGGGGTTATTGTTGAGCCATCTGTTGAGAGGCTCAGTTATATTTCATACTGTTAACTGGGTATAGTATCACGAGTTATACGGTGTGATTGGTGTGGCTGGTATGAGTCTTACCCGGGATTCAAAATCCTTCCTTATTGTGTCAGCTCTTCCGGGCACAGTATCCTAACTGAGGTCTGGAGGAGGGTCATAGTGGGAGGAGCCAGTGCACACCAGGTAGTCCTAAAGCTTTCTTTAGTTGTGCCCAGTCTCCTGCTGAGCCGCTATTCCCCATGGTCCTTACGGAGTCCCAGCATCCACTACGGACTACGAGAAATAGATTTACCGGTGAGTAAAATCTTATTTTTTCTCAGCATTCAGCCTACCTGGGTTGATATCCAGGATTGTCTTTGCCTTTTCACCGGAGTGTTGGCAGTATGATGGTTTTCTTTCAATAGTAAGAGCCATTGTTATTTGGTACTGAGACGTTCTCCTGATTACGGCGAGGTCAAGAAACAAGTGGTCCAAATCGTTGTTTCTCTCTGACTGTTCTTCAACACAGGGAATGGCTGTTGTTCCCAACGACGCGGATGTCGGAGGTGGGTATCTGAGTAGATACTGAACGGTTGTGGTTCTGTGTTTTCCGGTGGAAAGAGGTCTGAGGATCCAGAGTCGGATCAGATTTGCAGTGACAATCCATCAATATGTTCTGTTGATGAAGAAGATGGGTGCGGCTTAAGAGGCCTTTTTCGGTGAGCAGGTCAAATGCCAGAGTGGTTTTCACGGGACCAGTTGGGAATGTTGCCCGGGTTTCACCTGCGCATGCACTGGAATATAATCCTAATGGCCAGGATATCGCTCCTGTGGTGTCTGCACGGTCTAACTTCCTAGATGGACGAAGGTTCGGGATCCAGGATTAGATCCTGGTGTCCATGCATGCAGATCTCCGAGGCTGAGGAGCAGTCTTTCCAAGGGAAGTATTTCCAGAGGAAAAGGTCAAGCTGGGAAGCTTGTCTGCAATAAGCTTTCTTGAATTAAGACCTATTTTCAACGAACATATTCTTTGTGATCTGCCCGTGTTAATTCTGTCGGACGACTTGACAGCAGTGGCGTAAGTAAGCCGCTAGGGCAGAACAAGGAGTAAAGCGGTAATGGCAGAAGCCGAAAAAGCTTTCCGCTGAGTGGAAAGACAGGTAAACGCTATATTAGCAGTCTTCGTTCCGGATGTAGACGACAGAGAAATGAATTTCCTCTGCAGACGCGATCTCCATCCAGGAGAAATACAGTCGTCATCGAGAAGTTTTCACAGAAGTGACAAGTCTGTGAGAAGTGCTTCAATTGGACATGTTGGCGTCTCGCCTCAACGAGAGACCTCAGGGATATTGTTCCAGGTCAAGGGACACTCAAGCTATGGCAGTGGACGCCCTCGTGACACCTTGGGTGTTTTCAGTCGGTCTATGTGTCCCCTCCGCTTTCACTCTTCCTGAAGGTGATAAACGTAAGAAGAACAAAGGTTCAGGCGATCTTCATTGTTCCGGTCTAGCCAAGGAGGGCTTGGTATCCAGTTCTTCAAGATTTACTCATAGAAGATCCCTGGCCTCTTCCTCTACGGAAGGAACTGTTACAGCAAGATCCGGGCGTGTATCAGGACTTACCGCGGCTGTGTTTGACGGCGTGGCGGTTGTACGCCATATCCTAGCCCGAAAGGGTATTCCCTGTGAAGTCGTTTTCCACACTTCTTCAGGCTAGAAAAGACGTAACGGCAAAGCCTTACCACCGTATTTGGCATAAGTATGTGTCTTGGTGTGAGTCCAAGAAGGCTCCTACGGAGGACTTTCAGCTGGGTCGTTCTTCTCCATTCTTGGCAAGCAGGTGTGGATGCAGGCCTAAAGTTAGGCTCCAGTTTTGGCCTTATAAATTTTCTTTTAAAAAAAAAGAAAATTGGCCACCTTTCCGGAAGTTCAGACTTTCGTGAAAGGTGTACTGCACATCCAACCTCCATTTGTGCCCCATTGGTACCGTGGTACCTTGACGTGGTGTTGCGGTTTCTTGTATCACGCTGATTGGAACCTTTATGAAAGGTTGTGTTAAAGTTTCTCTCTTAGAAAGTGGTAATGCTATTGGCCTTGGCGTCCGCAAGGCGGGTGTCGGAAGTAGCGGCTTTGTCTCACAAGAGCCCCTGTTTGATTTTCCATGTGGATAGAGCGGAATTTAGAACTCGGATAATAGTTCTGCCAAAAGTGGTTTCTGTGTTTCGCAGAAACCAGCCTATTTTGATGCCTGTGGTTACTTAATCATTGGCTGATTCAAAGTCTCTCGATGTAGTCAGGGCTTTGGATATTTAGGTCGCCAATTTGGCTCTGATTGGGGAAACAGAGATTCTGTTTGTCCGGTATGCTCCCAGCATGTTTTGGGCGCCTGCGGCTATGCAGTCTGTTACACGCTGGATCTGTGATACGATTCGGCATGCTCGTTCTACGGCTGGATTGCCGTTACCGAAGTCGGTGGAAACCCATTCTACTAGGTAGGTGGGCTCTTTTTGGGCGGATGCCCGAGGAGTCTCAGCGGTTCAACTTTGCCGAGCGGCTACTTGATCGGGTTCAAACACTTTTGCTAAGCTCTACAAGTTTGATACCCTGGCGGATGGGGACCTCATGTCTGCTCAATCGGTGCTGCAGAGCCGTCCGCACTCTCCCGCCCGGTCTGGAGCTTTGGTATAAACCCCATGGTCCTTACGGAGTCCCCAGCATCCTCTAGGACGAATGAGAAAATAGGATTTTAAAACCTACCGGTAAATCCTTTTCTCTTAGTCCGTAGAGGATGCTGGGCGCCCGTCCCAGTGCGTACTGTGTCTGCAGTTATTGGTTATGATTGCACTCTTGTAGTGTTTCTTTTTTGTCATGCTGTTGCTGACTTTGTTCATGCCACGTTGGCATGCGGCATCTTATTATTGGTTGGGTTGACACACAGGTTGTGTTACATATTCTATCAGCATGTGGCTGTGTATTTTTTCATGCCGTTGGCTGGTGTTCTATTGAATGCCACGTTTTGCGGTATGTTCGAGGTGTGAGCTGGTATGACACTCACCGTGTTTAAACAATAAATTCTTTCCTCAAAATGTCCGTCTCCCTGGGCACAGTTTTCTAACTGAGGTCTGGAGGAGGGGCATAGAGGGAGGGGCCAGTTCACACCCATTCAAAGTCTTATTGTGTGCCCATGTCTCCTGCGGATCCCGTCTATACCCCATGGTCCTTACGGAGTCCCCAGCATCCTCTACGGACTAAGAGAAAAGGATTTACCGGTAGGTATTAAAATCCTATTTTAATTCAAGTGCACAGTTTGGTACCTAGGCCCTCATTCCGAGTTGATCGCTAGCTGCTTTCGTTCGCAGCACAGCGATCAGGCTAAAAATCGGCACTTCTGCGCATGCGTTTTTCGGCTCAATGCGCACGCGCGACGTGCTTTCACAAAAGCCGATGCAGTTTTACACAAGCTCTAGCGACGCTTCTCAGTCGCACTGCTGGCCGCAGAGTGATTGACAGAAAGTGGGTGTTTCTGGGAGGTAACTGACCGTTTTCGGGGAGTGTGTGTAAAAACGCAGGCGTGCTAGATAAAAACTCAGGAGTGGCTGGGAAAACGTAGGCGTGGCTGGGCGAACGCAGGGCGTGTTCGTGACGTCAAAACAGGAACTAAATAGTCTGAAGTGATCACAAGCTACTCGAGCAACTCAGAAACTGCACAAAAATGTTTTTTTGTAGCAGTGCTGCGATCCTTTCGTTCGCACTTCTGCTAAGCTAAGATACATTCCCAGAGGGTGGCGGCTTAGCGTCTGCACGGCTGCTAAAAGCAGCTAGCGAGCGAACAACTCGGAATGAGGGCCTTAATTCCTAGAGGAGTGGGTGGGGCTTCAGACAGTGCGGCCCACTGGGGGTTGCTCCTGTGGGACAGTCGGCCCTGCCCCTCCTGCTAGGTCTAGCAATGTACTCCTCAGCGGCATCATCCATGCTGTTTTCAGGCAGTCTATTGCTGGCAGCGGGGGCTGTTGTGTCGAGTGTAGTATGGCTGACCGCCGGTCAGCATATCGACGTTGGGATCCCGGCAGCATACTGACACCGGGATCCTGGCGGGGAGGGGCGAGTGCAGCAAGCCCCTTGCGGGCTCGGTGGCGATGGGTGTCGTGGAAACCCACGAGCGGAAATAGTCCCTGTTGGTCACATTGCTGCTGCTGCATCTTGGGACGCAGCAGCAATGCGTAAATATGGTAATGCTGCAGGAGGCGTCTTGTGTTAATAGACACCTCCTGCATACTTGTGTGATCTGCTGCTCCATCCGAAGACGCAGCATTGATGGGTTTATTGACTAAGCGTTGGATCGAGATAAAGTGGACGGAGATAAAGTACCAACCAACCAGCTCCTGTAATTTTTCAAACACAGCCTGTGACATAGCAGGTAGGAATGATTGGCTGGCACTTTCTCTCCGTCCACTTTATCACCATCCAAGCCTTAGTAAATAGACCAATCTCTTGCATGAACATCGACCATCTGAATAAGTGTCAGGTATACAGGATTGATGGCTGTTCAGGCTTCAGGGGCCAGGAAATCTGTGTTGGAAGATACAGACCCTGGTCACGGCACGTGCCCATTTTGTAAAACGATCCCTGTCGCCGCCCCCCAAATAGCTGCTGCTGTGGGGCACTGCAAGTGAGATAACAGACAGAGGTCAGCACATTCGTACTAAAGATTCTGCACCTATGCCGATCTATAAGATCGGAGCTGTGTGTAAACCATCGGGTTTACGTACAACTCTGAATCAGGCCCTATGTCCAGGCTTGCAAATTTTTAGCCTGGGAGAAGCCAACTAGCCTATATGTAGTGGCCCATCCTTAAAGGCAGGTTATAGTTATATATAGATATCAAAATTAAGAATGAGGATCTTAAGTCCCATTTATTCTGTTTTATTTTATCTGGGGATGAGCATGGGGGGGACACTTTGGAGGCTCTGGGGGTAAAGAAGGTGGCAAATGGGGGACCCTGAGTGACAGGCCACGATATACAGTGCTGGTCAGGCTATCAGCACAGGCACAGCAGTGGTGATGCGGCCGCGTATATGAATGGTGTATGGTTAGCATTACTGCCTCACAGCACTGAGGACTTGGGTTTAATTCCCACCACAGCCCTAACTTTGTGTAGTTTGTATGGTCTCCCTGTGCTTGCGTCTGTTTCCTCTGGGTACTCCAGTTTCCTCCCGCAGTATACCAGTGGGTTAGTTGGCTCCTGGCGAAATTTAACCCTAGTGTGTAAGTTTGTGCATGTGGTAGGGCAGTGGTTCCCAAACTCTAATCTAATTCTCTCTGCACATTATGGGCCTAATTCAGACCTGATCGCAGCAGCAAATTTGTTAGCTAATGGGCAAAACCATGTGCACTGCAGGGGGGGGCAGATATAACATGGCAGATATAACATGTGCAGTGTGAGTTAGATTTGGGTGTGGTGAGTTCAAACTGAAATCTAAATTGCAGTGTATAAATACAGCAGCCAGTATTTACCCTGTACAGAAACCAAATAACCCACCCAAATCTAACTCTCTGCACATGTTATATCTGCCTCCCCTGCAGTGCACATGGTTTTGCCCAATTGCTAACTTTCTTGCTGCTGCGATCAACTCAGAATTACCCCCATGGTTTTGCCCATTAGCTAACAAATTTGCTGCTGCGATCAGGTCTGAATTAGGCCCTCAGTCTTCAAAGAGCACTAATGGTCCAGGTTTTAAGTATATACATGGCTCAGCACAGATAGTTAAATAATATAAACTTAGGTACTAATTAAGTCACCTGTGGCCAAGCATGGATTTACTTAAAACCTGGACCGTTAGTGCTCCTTGAGGACCAAGAGCATACTTCCCAATTGTCCCGATTTTGGCAGGACAGTCCCGTTTTTTACGGTCTGTCCCGCTGTCCCACCCGAGGGTTGCAGTGTCCCGCGGGTGGGGGGGGCAGTTGGGAGATCCCCACCCCGCTGCTCTGAGCAGAGCAGCGGTGATTAGACACTGTGCGTGTCTATTCACGGCAGAGAGGGACAGGGGGCGTGCCCAGCAGCTCTCTGAGTGCTGTTCATGGCCCCATAATGATGAAAACGGGGGCGTGGCTTGCGATCACGGCACTTGCCGTGAGGCCACGCCCTTTCCCGATGGGCCATGCCACCTGCAATGTTGGGAGGTATGCAAGAGTAATGTGAATGTCCAAATACTTTCTGTAAAGTGCTGCGGAATATGTGTGCACTATATAAATAACTGAAAATAAAAATAATCACATAATTTGCTGATGAAGTTTGAACCTATACTGTTGCAGCCCTGTAGGAAAATCACTTCATTTGCAGTCATGACACGGTAGCAAATGCTGTTAGGCAGACCATGACAGCTTCATCTGCTGGACCACCAGGAAAGGGATATGGCAGGAAGCAGGGGTTAAAGTAGGGGAAAACGAGGTGGAACTGAGTTCCACCACCTGTAATTATAGGTGGAACTAGTTCCACCGCCTCCTCCTCGGCCTTGCACAGTAATTCCATACCGTATATAAGCATTACCATTGTGTAGCATAACGTGAATAAAGGGTACTACTGAGTGACGTAATGTGAATAAGGGGCACTGCCGCGTGTCGTAACGTGAATAAGGGACACTACTATGTGGTGTAATATGAATAAGGGGCACTACATGCGGCGTAATGCGAATAAGATTGTGCTACTGTGTGGTGTAATTTGAATTAGGGTTACTATTGTGAGACCATTGTCTCTTTATAAAGTTTGGGAGGTAATGCACAAATGTATAGTTTGCAGGGGACTCTGAACACTAGCACTGGCCCTGGCTCCGTCTGTTGGGAGGCGGGGTGGAGGTGGGGTTTAGGTGGCAGGAGAAATAAGTTCCACCACCTCTCCTGGACCACTTTAAGCCCTGGCAGGAAGCAGAACAGGAGGACTGGTGGAGGTGTAGCCTGGGAGGTACATGTCCTTAGTAGCAGAGATTCTTTGCACATGTGCAAACTATGGGCCAAATTCAGACCAGATTGCTGCAAAGGCAGCGATAGCAGCCTGAAGCCCCTTGTGTAGTGGGCACATGCAGCGGCAGCACTGCGCGTGCGCACACAGTGAGATGCAAAAGCATCTCACTGCTGCAGTTGCCTCTGCCTGATTGACAGGTACAGATGGCTACGGGGCGGGATGGGGCGTGCCTGCAGCATTTCAACGCCATTGAAGGGGGGCGTGGTCCGGACAACGCAGGTGTATCTGGACTGTTGGTGATGCAGGTCTCGGCGGCTGCGTGACGTCACGCGCTGGTGCTGCGACCCAAAACATGGTGGGTAGCCGCCTGCCACCGCAGGGAGCTACTCACTGAGTGCGAAAGCATCGCCACCGTGCGATGCTTTCGCACCTCTGCGGGGGGGGGGCTTGACATGCCGGGCGGACTAACTATGTGCTGGGTGTCCCCCCCCCCCCCCGCATGACAGAGATTCTGATCGTAAATGTGCTAATTTTAACACATCTACGATCAGCTCTGAATTAGGCCCTATAAGCCCTCCAATTGTGTGAATGTAGTACTGACTTGGTTTGCAAATGATGGAAACATTCCATCATTCATAAATTATGATGGGAACCCTTTCACCATTCGATGCTGGCCTTTTCATGTTCATTCCTTGACCTCAGAGACCAATGTTGCCTGATTTGAGTTGTTCTAGAATGAGGAGGGGCAACAGTGGAGATGCAGTTACATTACCGGCTGTGGGGATCACGTCGGTCAGGAGACCGATGACGCAATGCCAACAACATTGGTGTGATACATTTTATTTATGATGGGGGCATCCTTTATTATTTTATGGCTCTACAAATAATGCCCACATCATAAATACAATTTTTTTTACCCCAATGGTCAAAATGAATATTACTGCTTTAATATAATGAATAAATAATATTGCTTTCCTAATAAAATGAAACATGTTGCCCCCTAATATATGAATAAATAATATTGTCACCATAGTAGACTTATTAATGATACTTGCCAGCTTGATCAATACATACGGATTTCCCTCATTATAGGTGTAATGTGATTCCTCACCTTCATGTTGACCAGATAGATATGGCTGTTTTGCAGTGGGTTTTCTTGGAGGTTTTGACTAGGGAGGCCAATCCCGGGATCGGGATCGGCGGGATCCCGGGATTTGGGCCCAAAAATGCCGGGATTTGAATCCCGAGATTGGAGCATCCAATCCCGGGATTCACGGGATTACACTGCGCATGTGCGGGAGGGAGTGTGTGTAAGTAATACTATTACAATTAGGCGGGCGGCAGCCATAGACAAACGCTGAACGCGGCGGCACTTCAAATGTGGCGCCGGCCGCCAGCCAATCAGAGTTGGCGGACCGGCAGCCAATCAGGGAAGCTGCCGCAGCAGCGACAGCCAATCAGGAACGACTGCTGCGGCCGCTTCCCTGATTGGCTGCCGGTCCGCCAGCTCTGGTTGGCTGGCGGCCGGCGCTTCATTTGAAATGCCGCCGCGTTCAGTGTGTCCATGGCTGGCGCCCGCCTAATAGTAAGTGATATTACTTGCACCCAGCCTCCCTCCGTGCAGTGCTAAAAGCCTCCCTCCCGCGCCGCTACCAACCCTCCCCGCTACCTACACCCTCCCGCACAGCTACCTACACCCTCCCGCCCAGCTACCTACACCCTCCCGCACCGCTACCTACATCGTCCTGCCCAGCTACCTACACCCTCCCGCACCGCTACCTACATCCTCCCGCCCAGCTACCTACACCCTCCCGCACCGCTACCTACATCCTCCCTCCCTTCCCCGCCGCTACCTACACCCTCCCGTACCGCTGCCTACATCCTCCCGCCCAGCTACCTACACCCTCCCGCACCGCTATCTACATCCTCCCTCCTAGCTACCTACACCCTCCCGCACCGCTATCTACATCCTCCCGCCCAGCTACCTACACCCTCCCGCACCGCTATCTACATCCTCCCGCCCAGCTACCTACACCCTCCCGCACCGCTACCTACACCCTCCCGCCCAGCTACCTACACCCTCCCGCACCGCTACCTACATCGTCCTGCCCAGCTACCTACACCCTCCCGCACCGCTACCTACATCCTCCCGCCCAGCTACCTACACCCTCCCGCACCGCTATCTACATCCTCCCGCCCAGCTACCTACACCCTCCCGCACCGCTATCTACATCCTCCCGCCCAGCTACCTACACCCTCCCGCACCGCTACCTACATCCTCCCTCCCTTCCCCGCCGCTACCTACACCCTCCCGCACCGTTGCCTACATCCTCCCGCCCAGCTACCTACACCCTCCTGCACCGCTATCTACATCCTCCCGCCCAGCTACCTACACCCTTCCGCACCGCTACCTACATCCTCCCGCCCAGCTACCTACACCCTCCCGCACCGTTACCTACACCCTCCCGCACCGCTACCTACATCCTCCCGCCCAGCTACCTACACCCTCCCGCCCTGCTACCTACACCCTCCCGCACCGCTATCTACATCCTCCCGCCCAGCTACCTACACCCTCCCGCACCGCTACCTACATCCTCCCTCCCTTCCCCGCCGCTACCTACACCCTCCCGCACCGCTGCCTACATCCTCCCGCCCAGCTACCTACACCCTCCCGCTCCGCTTTCTACATCCTCCAGCCCAGCTACCTACACCCTCCCGCACCGCTACCTACATCCTCCCGCCCAGCTACCTACACCCTCCCGCACCGCTATCTACATCCTCCCGCCCAGCTACCTACACCCTCCCGCACCGCTATCTACATCCTCCCGCCCAGCTACCTACACCCTCCCGCACCGCAACCTACATCCTGCCGCCCAGCTACCTACACCCTCCCGCACCGCTACCTACACCCTCCCACCCAGCTACCTACACCCTCCAGCACCGCTATCTACATCCTCCCGCCCAGCTACGTACACCCTCCCGCACCGCTACCTACATCCTCCCGCCCAGCTACCTACACCCTCCCGCACTGCTACCTACACCTTCCCTCCCTTCCCCGCCGCTACCTACACCCTCCCGCACCGCTGCCTACCCTCCAGCGCTGCTCCCTACACCCTTCTTCACTGATCCCTACCGAATCCCGGGATTGAAAAAACGGCCCGGGATTGGCCTCCCTAGTTTTGACCAAACCACAGATGGTTTAGCCATTTGTAAACCTCCTTGCATTGATCTCAGTTTGTGAATCCCAATCCAAACCTCTGTTTAGTAAATCCAGCAGGTCATGGGTGTGATATAGGAGATCTACACTCAGTAGGTCGATCCCATATGGTCGACAGGCAAAAGGTCAACTTATGAAAGGTCGACACTGAAAAAGGTTGACCGGGTCATAAGGTCAACATGACAATTATCAACACAAACATGGTCAACACTTTTTTCTCTTCTATTTTGGGGTTATTGTGGAAGTGGCTTGACAAACATTCTTTCATCTGGAGAACAAAACCAGAATTAAGCACTTTTCTCTTACGTCCTAGAGCAGGGGTGGGGTACCTCCGGCCCGCGGGCCGTATAAGGCCCGCAAAGCCGTTTGGTCCGGCCCACCCGCTCCTCTCAGTGAGACACGCCACCGCACAGTCCGGCGGCAGCGTGTCTCAGCTGTCACCACACGGAGGAGAGCGCGGCTATTGTTGGGCGGTGGCGTGTAGGATTTGAAACCAGCCGCCGGTTCGTGAGCCAATCAGAGCTCGCGGACTGGCAGCCAATCAGGAGCCGCGGCTGCCGGTCCACGAGCTCTGATTGGCTCTCGAACCGGCGGCTGGTTTCAAGTCTTACACGCCGCCGCCCAACATAGCCGCGCTCTCCTCCGTGTCCCCGCCGAAAGGAGCGGGACGGGGGGGAATCTGTATACCTGGCACTGTGGGGGGGCATCTGTATACCTGGCACTGTGGGGGGCATCTGTATACCTGGCACTGTGAGGGGCATTTGTATACCTGGCACTGTGGGGGCATCTGTATACCTGGCACTGTGGGGGCATCTGTATACCTGGCACTGTGGGGACATCTGTATACCTGGCACTGTGAGGGGCATTTGTATACCTGGCACTGTGGGGGCATCTGTATACCTGGCACTGTGGGGACATCTGTATACCTGGCACTGTGGGGGCATTTGTATACCTGGCACTGTGGGGGCATCTGTATACCTGGCACTGTGGGGACATCTGTATACCTGGCACTGTGAGGGTCATTTGTATACCTGGCACTTTGGGGGCATCTGTATACCTGGCACTGTGGGGGCATTTGTATACCTGGCACTGTGGGGGCATTTGTATACCTGGCACTGTGGGGGCAATTGTGGATATGGCACTGCACTATTGGGGGCATATGTGTATCACTTCCCATTTAACTGGCCACACCCATTTTTTGGGCGCGCGCGGGGGCAGACTTGTATGGCCCCCGAAGGATTTTATAAATATCCAAATGGCCCTCGGTAGAAAAAAGGTTCCCCACCTCTGTCCTAGAGGATGCTGGGGACTCCGTAAGGACCATGGGGATAGACGAGCTCCGCAGGAGACATGGGCACTAAGAAAGAACTTTAGGTATGGGTGTGCACTGGCTCCTCCCTCTATGCCCCTCCTCCAGACCTCAGTTTATTACTGTGCCCAGAGGAGACTGGGTGCATTACAGGGAGCTCTCCTGAGTTTTCCTGAAAAGAAAGTATTTTGTTAGGTTTTTTATTTTCAGGGAGCTTGCTGGCAACAGACTCCCTGCATCGTGGGACTGAGGGGAGAGAAACAGACCTACTTTAATGTTAGGCTCTGTTTCTTAGGCTACTGGACACCATTAGCTCCAGAGGGAACGGTACGCAGGTCTCACCCCGCCGTTCGTCCCAGAGCCGCGCTGCCGTCCTCCTCGCAGAGCCAGAAGATAGAAGCCGGGTGAGTATGTGAAGAAAGAAGACTTCAGAGGCGGCAGAAGACTTCAGTTCTTCAGTGAGGTAACGCACAGCGGTAACGCTGTGCGCCATTGCTCCCACACAGCACACACACGGCAGTCACTGTAAGGGTGCAGGGCGCAGGGGGGGGCGCCCTGGGCAGCAATAAGAACCTTAATTCTGGCTAATAAAGGTATTATACAGGCTGGACACTGTATAGATGAGACCCCCGCCAGTTTTGAAAGCTGAGGTGGCTGAGCTTGTTCCTCAGCACTCACCAGCGCTATTTTCTCCACAGCACACCGCTGAGAGGAAGCTCCCCGGACTCTCCCCTGCTTACCACGGTGAAAGAGGGTTTTAAAGAATGGGGGGCACATAATTTGGCGCAAATACATGATAACAGCGCTATCTGGGTAAACATATTGTGTTTTTTTTCCTGGGTCATTGGCGCTGGGTGTGTGCTGGCATACTCTCTCTCTGTCTCTCCAAAGGGCCTTGTGGGGGAACTGTCTTCAGATAAGAAGATTCCCTGAGTGTGTGGTGTGTCGGTACGCGTGTGTCGGCATGTCTGAGGTAGAAGGCTTTCCTAGCGAGGAGATGGAGCAAATGAATGTGGTGTCTCCGTCGGCAACACCGACACCTGACTGGGTGGATATGTGGAATGTTTTAAGTGCTAATGTGAATTTATTGCACAAAAGGTTGGACAAAGCTGAGTCCAGGGTTTATGCAGAGTCAAGCCCTGCCTGCCCCTATGTCACAGGGACCCTCGGGGTCTCAAAAGCGCCCACTATCCCAAATAGTAGACACTAATACCGACACGGATTCTGACTCCAGTGTCGACTACGATGATGCAAAGTTACTGCCAAAATTGGCTAAAAGTATTCAATATATGATTATTGCAATAAAGGATGTTTTGCATATCACAGAGGAACCCCCTGTCCCTGACACGAGGGTACACATATATAAGGAAAAGAAACCTGAGGTAACCTTTCCCCCTTCTCATGAGCTGAACGAGTTATTTGAAAAAGCTTGGGAATCTCCAGACAAAAAACTGCAGATTCCCAAAAGGATTCTTATGGCGTATGCTTTCCCGACTAAGGACAGGATACGGTGGGAATCCTCCCCAAGGGTAGACAAAGCATTGACACGCTTATCCAAAAAGGTAGCACTGCCATCCCAAGATACGGCTACCCTCAGGGATCCTGCTGATCGCAAGCAGGAGGCTACCTTAAAGTCCATTTACACACATTCTGGTACCTTACTCAGACCGGCAATAGCGTCGGCTTGGGTTTGTAGCGCTGTAGCAGCGTGGACAGATACCTTATCGGCGGAATTTGATACCCTGGATAAGGATACCATTTTATTGACCCAGAGTCATATTAAAGATGCTGTCTTATATATGAGAGATGCTCAAAGAGACATTGGCCTACTGGGTTCTAGAGTCAACGCTATGTCGATTTCTGCTAGACGAGTCCTATGGACCCCACAATGGACAGGTGATGCTGACTCAAAGAGGCATATGGAGGTTTTACCTTACAGGGGTGAGGAATTGTTTGGGGAAGGTCTCTCGGACCTGGTCTCCACAGCTACGGCAGGTAAATCAAATTTTTTGCCTTATATTCCCTCACAGCCTAAGAAAGCGCCACATTATCAAATGCAGTCCTTTCGGTCAAATAAAAACAAGAGAGTACGAGGATCGTCCTTTCTTGCAAGAGGTAAGGGCAGAGGAAAAAAGCTGCCAACCACAGCTAGTTCCCAGGAGCAGAAGTCCTCCCCGGCCTCTACAAAATCCACCGCATGACGCTGGGGCTCCGCTGAGGGAGTTCGCCCCAGTGGGAACACGTCTTCGACTTTTCAGCCACATCTGGGTTCACTCACAGGTGGATCCCTGGGCAATAGAAATTGTTTCCCAGGGTTACAAGCTGGAATTCGAAGAGGTGCCTCCTCGCCGGTTTTTCAAATCGGCCCTACCTGCTTCTCCCCCAGAAAGGGAGATAGTTTTAAATGCAATTCACAAATTGTGTCTTCAACGGGTGGTGGTCAAAGTTCCCCTGCTTCAACAAGGGAGGGGGTATTACTCAACCCTATTTGTAGTCCCGAAACCGGAGGGTTCGATCAGACCCATTTTAAATTTAAAATCCTTGAACCTATACTTGAAAAGGTTCAAATTCAAGATGGAATCGCTCAGAGCGGTCATAGCCAGCCTAGAAGGGGGGGATTTTATGGTATCCCTGGACATAAAGGATGCATACCTTCATGTTCCCATATATCCTCCTCATCAGGCGTACCTGAGATCTGCGGTACAGGATTGTCATTACCAATTTCAGACGTTGCCGTTTGGGCTTTCCACGGCCCCGAGGATTTTCACCAAGGTAATGGCGGAAATGATGGTGCTCCTGCGCAAGCAGGGTGTCACAATTATCCCGTACTTGGACGATCTCCTCATAAAAGCGATATCACGAGAGCAGTTGTTGAACAGCGTGTCACTTTCACTGTAGATGTTACAGCAACACGGCTGGATTCTCAATATCCCGAAGTCACAGTTAGTTCCTACGACTCGTTTGACCTTCTTAGGCATGATTCTGGATACAGACCAGAAAAGGGTTTATCTTCCGATAGAAAAGGCCCAGGAACTCATGACTCTGGTCAGGGACCTATTGAGGCCAAAACAGGTGTCAGTGCATCACTGCGAGGACCTTCCAATGGGACCTACTGGACAAATGGTCCGGGTCACATCTACAGATTCATCAATTGATCACCCTGTCCCCCAGGGCCAGGGTGTCTCTACTGTGGTGGCTACAGAGTGCTCACCTTCTTAGAGGGTCGCAGGTTCGCCATTCAGGACTGGATTCTGGTAACCACGGACGCGAGCTTCCGAGGTTGGGGAGCAGTCACACAGGGAAGAAACTTCCAAGGTCTTTGGTCAAGTCAAGAGACTTGTCTTCACATCAACGTCCTGGAGCTGAGGGCCATATACAACGCCCTTCGTCAAGCGGAGACTTTGCCTCGCGACCTACCGGTTCTGATCCAGTCAGACAACATCACCGCAGTGGCTCATGTAAACCGCCAAGGCGGCACAAGGAGCAGAGTGGCAATGGCGGAAGCCACCAGGATTCTTCGCTGGGCGGAAAATCATGTAGGCGCACTGTCAGCAGTGTTCATTCCGGGAGTGGACAACTGGGAAGCAGACTTCCTCAGCAGACACGATCTACAGCCAGGGGAGTGGGGACTTCATCAGGACGTCTTCGCACAGATTGCAAGTCAGTGGGGACTGCCCCAGATAGACATGATGGCGTCCAGCCTCAACAAAAAACTACAGAGGTATTGCGCCAGGTCAAGAGACCCTCAGGCGGTGGCAGTGGACGCCCTCGTGACACCGTGGGTGTTCCAGTCGGTCTATGTGTTTCCTCCTTTTCCTCTCATCCCCAAAGTGTTGAGAATAATAAGAAAAAGAGGAGTACAGACAATTCTCATTGTTCCAGATTGGCCACGAAGGGCCTGGTATCCGGATCTGCAGAACATGCTCACAGAAGATCCGTGGCCTCTTCCTCTAAGACAGGACCTGTTACAACAGGGGCCCTGTTTGTTCCAAGACTTACCGCGGCTGCGTTTGACGGCATGGCGGTTGAACGCCGGATCCTAGCGGAAAAGGGCATTCCGGATGTGGTCATTCCTACTCTGATAAAGGCTAGGAAGGACGTGACAGCTAAACATTATCACTGTATATGGCGGAAGTATATTTCTTGGTGTGAAGCCAGGAATGCTCCTACGTAAGAATTCCATCTGGGCCGTTTCCTTCACTTCCTACAGACTGGAGTGAATTTGGGCCTAAACTTAGGCTCCATTAAGGTTCAGATTTCGGCCCTATCCATTTTCTTTCAGAAGGAATTAGCTTCTCTCCCAGAAGTACAGACTTTTGTGAAGGGAGTGCTGCATATTAAGCCTTCTTTTGTACCTCCGGTGGCGCCTTGGGACCTTAACGTGGTGTTGAGTTTCCTTAAGTCACACTGGTTTGAACCAATTAAAGTGGTGGAGTTAAAATATCTCACTTGGAAAGTGTTCATGTTGTTAGCCTTGGCTTTGCCTAGGCGAGTTTCGGAGTTGGCGGCTTTGTCTCATAAAAGCCCCTATCTAGTTTTCCATATGGATGGAGCGGAATTGCGGACCCATCCTCAATTCTTGCCTAAGGTGGTTTCGTCTTTTCATATGAACCAACCTATTGTGGTGCCTGTGGCTACATGAGACTTGGAGGATTCCGAGTCCCTCGATGTGGTCAGGGCTTTGAAAATTTACGTGGCCAGAACGGCTAGGGTTAGGAAAACAGAAGCACTGTTTATCCTGTATGCAGCCAACAAGGTTGGCGCTCCTGCTTCCAAGCAGACTATTGCTCGCTGGATCTGTAACACGATTCAGCAGGCTCATTCTACGGCTGGATTGCCGTTACCAAAATCAATAAAGGCCCATTCCACCAGGAAGGTGGGCTCTTCTTGGGCGGCTGCCCGAGGGGTCTCGGCATTACAGCTGTGCCGAGCTGCTATTTGGTCGGGTTCAAACACTTTTGCAAAATTCTACAAGTTTGATACCCTGGCTGAGGAGGACCTCATGTTTGCTCAATCGGTGTTGCAGAGTCATCCGCACTCTCCCGCCCGTTTGGGGGCTTTGGTATAATCCCCATGGTCCTTACGGAGTCCCCAGCATCCTCTAGGACTTAAGAGAAAATAAGATTTTAAACCTACCGGTAAATCTTTTTCTCCTAGTCCGTAGAGGATGCTGGGCGCCCGTCCCAAGTGCGGACTACTTCTGCAAGACTTGTTTATAGTTTTTGCTTACATAAGGGTTATGTTACAGTTTTCCTCAGTCTCGGACTGATGCTATGTTGTTTCATACTGTTAACTGGTTCGTATATCCCAAGTTATGCGGTGTGGATGGTGTGGGCTGGTATGAATCTTGCCCTTGGATTAACAAAAATCCTTTCCTCGTACTGTCCGTCTCCTTTGGGCACAGTTTATTTAACTGAGGTCTGGAGGAGGGGCATAGAGGGAGGAGCCAGTGCACACCCATACCTAAAGTTCTTTCTTAGTGCCCATGTCTCCTGCGGAGCCCGTCTATCCCCATGGTCAGAGCCGGCCCTAACCAATATGATGCCCTAGGCAAGATTTTGGCTGGTGCCCCCCTAGCACCACCGCTAGTTCCGCCTCTGACCCTACACCCCTTTCCCAGCACCATCACCCCCCACCCATAGCAGTTCTTTTTTTTTTCCTACCTACTCCCTGTAATTTAAATAAGAACAGTGTGCACATTCGGTGCACAGCCCAAAAAGGTATGTGTTTTTTCTGGCAAGGGGCATGGCCACACAATAGTACCCCCAATTCAAATTATGCCTCACAGTAGTGCAACTTTATTCACAATTTATCATGCGATAGTGTCCCTTATTCACATTACATCACACAGTAGTAGCACTTTACCTTATATACGTTACTCCTCACAGTAGTGCCCCTCATTCACATAACATCATACTAAATTGTTCCTTATTCACATTACATCACACCATATTGCTCTTTATTCTCATTACACCACACCATATAGCTCCTTATTCACATTACACCACCCCATATTGTTCTTTATTCACATTAGACCACACAGTAGTGCCCTTTCTATACGTTACGCCACACAGTAGAGCACCTTATACACATAATGCCACACATTGGTAATGCATTTACACACAATATCACACAGTAATGCCCCTTACACATATGACACTCATTATTAATGTCCTTATAAACATAAAGCACCTTACACATTATGCCAGCCTTTATTAATGCCCTTATACACATAATTTCCCTTACACATATGCCGCACATTGTTAATGCCCTTATAAACATAATGACACACATAATGTCCCTTACACATATGCCGCACATTATTAGTGCCCTTCTACACATAATGACACTCATAATGCCCCTTACACATATGTTACACATTATTAATGCCCTTATACACATAATGACACATATAGTTCCTGGCGTGAGTCAACTGGCAGTTCTGCTAATGTCGGATGCCTATTTTTTATGAAAATGCATCTTATTTGCATTGCTATGTGGCTAGGGTGCACAAGCAGCTTCTGCTGATTAAAATGATATGTGGCATGCCTATATACTGTGTGCGACTGTGGCTGTATCTGCATACGAAATGCTACACACAGAATATAGGCATGCCACATATCATTTTAATCAGCAGAAGCTGCTTGTGCCCCTAGGCATACCAGATGCCCTAGGCAATTGCCTAGTTTGCCTATACCTAGGGCCGGCTCTGCCCATGGTCCTTACGGAGTCCCCAGCATCCTCTACGGACTAGGAGAAAAAGATTTACCGGTAGGTTTAAAATCTTATTTCCCCTCAAATGGCCTGCCTACACACTAACATGCATTTGTATTATCACACTTGGACTACCGCAATGCCCTCTATCTGGTACTCCCAACAAAAGATTGCAACACTTGCAGTTTATCCAAAAATGCAAGAGCCAGGCTGTTGACTATCCAGCCTCACACCTACTACATAATCCCCATTCTCTATTCCCTTCACTGGCTGCCTATGAAATGACAAATCTATTTCAAGTTTGGTTTACAGATTATCAAAGCCCTACATGACCATATGTGCCTGGGTATAAGGGTGTGTATGCGGGGTATAAGAAGAGGGGGCGATAACCAGGGGCGGATTTTAACAGTAAAGGCCACTACCCCCTGCCAGATTTTATTATTTTTATTGACTGGTTATAAGCCCTCGTTGTAGTATAGCCAATTTAATAGAATAATAAAAAAAGCCACTATGACTTTTTATTTTTATTTTAAATTCTGTATACATATTTACTACAGTAAGTGAGGAATCTTACAGGGGCAGTATGTGCATGTCCTACCCGTTTACACTCCATTTAAGATGGCATATGGTACACTACAGTGGAAATATTTTGTAGTTACTGATACTTTTTGGGCTGACAGTACCAACACAAGTATCCAAGTGCCGCCCCTAGGCACGTGCCTCACGTGCCTAATGGGAAATTTGCAACTGGCGATTACTGCCGCAATCAACCGGCCTGCAGCTCTAATCCCGCCTCCAAGCAGACCCTCCACTGCTCTCCTTAACCCCAGGGCATCTCTGTTGCCCAGACCCTGGCTGCTGCTGCTCCCCAAACTTTGTGGGCGTTGGCATCGGACTTGGAATAATCGGCAGAAGCGGTAGCTGACAGGGACTTTAGAAAGCATTGGCAGCTGGCGCTGGCGGCAGTACAGTATCAGGGCTGGAACTAGGGTGGGGGGGGGGCCGAAGGGGGCGACCCCCCCAACACAGTCATAGCCACGCCCACTTTTGAGCAGAAGAGAGCAGAACGATGTGCTGCAGCTTATACCACAGCAGCACAGAGGAGCCAGGAGAGCAAGGGTTACAGAGCATTTGCCCCTCACTTGCTGGTGTGTGGGAACTAGGGCTAATAAATACAATTACCCCATAGCACAGTCACATGTACATAGAACAATCACAAAGCTCTATCTCAGTCTTACTCAAAAAGTTCAGTCAGAATTGAGAGAGGAGGCTTTAGGACTGCAGATGGGAGGAGTTGGGATTGTAGAGGGAGGAGTCAAGATTAAACAATAAACCGCCCCCCCTAAAGAAAAGTCTAGATCCGTCCCTGTACAGTAGTGGGCACTGGCGGCGGCCATAGTGGCAGTGGTAGCAGGCATGCCTCACCAGCCGCTGACCTCACTGCACGCCACTGGTACTACTACCAATGGTCGTGAAGGCACCACACTACACCAGTGTGTAAGGGAACCCTGCTTGTTTTCTTTGTACTGGACTCCATAATGTCTGATGTAGGGATGGCCATCAACCATTGATGATCCATAATCTCTCTCCTCCCCCCAAAGCCAATACCCAAGAGGGATGGCCATCGACTATCGATGATTCAAAATCATTGATGGTCTATGCCCGATGTTGCATACTTTTACTATTGATAGGGGAGAACCAGACGGTTTCCCTCCATCAATGGCTAGGCATAAACAAATATTTTTTTCTTCATTTTTTTTTTAACAAGATGCCGGGACATGGAGCATAGCTCCGCCCCTGACACCCATGAAGCCCCGCTCCGGGCTGTGATTGGGCAGCGGGCCTTTCACAGAAATAACAGGGATGGCCATCGATTTGAGAAACCATCGATGGTCTCCTATAGCATAGTTATCGACCATCGATGGCCACTCTCAGTTTCACCATTGATGGCAACAGTCGATGGCCACCCCTAACCCCGACAGCCAAAACCACAAAGCTCCGCCCCAGGCTGTGATTGTGCCGCAGGCAAGTCACTAAAAGAACAGGGATGACCATCGTCCATTGATGGTTGCACCGATGGCCACTCTCAGCTCCACCATCTATAGTGCGTACATGGATGTGCCATCTCTAGTCTGATGGCAGCCCTCCTCGATTTCCTCTACTACGCTAGTTAAAGGGCTAACCATCGGTTGGTGAAATCATCGATGGAAGCCAAACCGATGGCCACCCCTCGCAGTAGATGTACTGACAGTCTGACACTAACCACCAAACCACAAACACAGGCGTCCGGCCCCTCCCATACAAGACGTCAACGACGTGCTAGGGCCAATAGTAGAGTGCTCAGTGGTCTCCAGTAAAATGGCTACTGTAATGTTACCGGAAAGATCGCTATTGTATACCCTGTATAATGCGCTAGAATAGCAGGACATCACATCCGATATCCTGTATTTGTCACATCCGGGGTAATCCTGGCTGGGACGAGCTCGTCATCCTTATATCCCTGTGTGTGACTGTGGGCTCTTCCTTCCAGCAGCAGCGTGAGCGGAGGAGCAGGCCCTAGCACGGGCAGCGCCCGCCACTGGCCGGAGAATGAGCAGCGCCAAGCGGAAAGAGGAGCACCCCGTGTCCAATGGGGGAGTGAAGGCGAAAGTGTCCCCTTGGAGTAAAGCCCTGCGAGTGGACGCAGCCTGGGAGGACAAGGTGCGTGCCCCTGGCCCCTCCCCCGTGCCGCTATCCGGCCAGCTGTCCCCGTTGTGCCCGGACTGTCCTCCTGCCCCCACTGCCGTGTAGTAATACCGGTATGCATCATCCTGTGGTTATTACCATAAGCCTCATAGTCCTACAGTGATGCCAGTAGACCTTGCTCAATTTCTGCACTGTAGGCATATTACTAATATTTCTTTATTTTATGTTTCTGTTCCTACATTTATTCAAATTGACTAATTGATATTCTCTAACATGACCCCCTCTGCCCTGTGTATCTGTGCTCATAGGCAAGCCTTTCCTCTACAGAGGATTATTATATACACAGATTACAGATTTGGTGTAGCTAGAAGTGCTGACTTCAAACTTCTGACAGCATGCGGTGTAATTCTTTCTTAAGCCACTAAGCACAGAAACAGTAAATACCTTTAATGGAATGAAGCTTTACAGTGATCACCTTCTTGTCCCATTTACTCTTTCACCATTAGGATGAGTTCCTGGATGTCATCTACTGGATGCGGCAGATCTTGGCCATCGTGTTGGGGGTGATATGGGGTATTGTCCCTCTGAAGGGTTTTATAGGAATAGCTATGTGAGTATTTTCAGAACTTGGGAATTATGTATTCATACTGGACATTTTCTGTGTATTCAAGTATTTTGCATTTTCGTGTTAAGGAATAAATTAAAATTGCAGCTCTGTCACCCCTAGTGCACACAAGGTTTCAATGGAAATATTTAAACCTTTTTTTTTGTTTCGGACTGCGATACTTTTGTTATTCTGTCTAATAACAGTACTTTTGTGCTTTAGCTTATATTTGGCGCAAACCTTGTTTGTGCATGGTTATAATTGTTCATGAACATAATTGAGGTGATTTTAAGCAGCATTGCCGCGTATGAAGTAACATGATTTTGCTCTGCGTGGAGCAACTCTAGGAGCTGTTACATAGACACATAGAATTTGACAGCAGTTAAGAATCACTTGGCCCTAAACACATGCACACTAGGGAGGCCAATTCCAGGCGCCTTTTTTTTTTTTTTTCCTTCAATCCCGGGTATTGGGATCGAAAAAGGTCAATCCCGAGGTAGCCGGGATTCGGTTAAAGACCTGCACAGTCCTCACAAATACTAACCATCGTGGGTGGGAACTGGGCTTGCGGGCTAGAGGTGGTGATGTGTGGTCCGAGCAGCGCGGGCGGCTGGATTCAGATTCACCGGTGTGGGTGGGAGGGCTCACAGGTGGCGCAGGCGGCTGGGTTCACATTGCACAGCATGACCTCTGACGTCATGTCACACTGCGCAGTGCGCACTACGGGGGGAGGAGGGAGCAGAGCAGCAACTGAGCGTCCTGAGGACGCACAACGCTACCCGCCATTAAAAAGAAAATGGGCAGGTAAATCCCGCAATCCCTGGATTTAAAGCTTCCAAACCCAGGATTGAATCTCGGCCATTTTTTGGCCTAAATCCTGGGATCCTGCCGATCCTGGGATTGGCCTCCCTAATGCACACACCAGGGTTAATTTTTGTGTGCCAAAGAACCTACCAGTGTATTTTTGGATTGTGGGAGGAAACCCATGCAGACACACCTATAAAACGGCTTGTTGTAAAGCTGGGAACACATTGGCCGATTATATATCGGCCGTTCTATTGAACGGCCGATATATCGCGGGTCTATCGGCCAGTGTGTACGAGCGATAGGTTTGTGAACTCAGTCATTCACAGACTGATCGTGTCGGCCCTGCTGCACAGCCGATGGTCAGTATATCGTTAGATATATTGGTACGTCGGTGTGTGTATACGGACGGTCAGCCGGCGGTGACTGACAGCTGAACTGAACACACGACCGCCCAGTTCATGACGTCAGTCCCCGACGGATCGGGCAGTGTGTATGCACAGCACACTGCCCGATCCGTCCATAGATATATCTGCAGATCAATTGATCTGCAGATATATCTGTAGGTGTGTTCCCAACATAAGACACTGTCCCAGCATGTACTAAAAGCCTTACTACATACATACATACATACATACATACATACATACATACATACATACATACATATTTAATACTCCTGTATATTAATTATATGGTGAAAATAGAGCTATATACACACACAAACACGCACGTGGAAATTGCTGGAATAGTTCTTGAATAGACTACTTTAGCTGTTGAAGGAAAAGAATAGTATAGTAGTAAAATATGAGTTAATAGTAATGGTGTGTGATAATGAAAAGCTAACGTCTCTGGTTTCATTTTTATTCCCTTTTGTTTGGACAGATTTTGTCTAATAAACGCCGGCGTACTCTACCTGTATTTTAGCAGCTTCCAGCGAGTAGATGAGGAAGAGTATGGTGGCACATGGGAGCTAACAAAGGAAGGATTTATGACCTCATTTGCTCTCTTCTTGGTATGTTTTCTTATATTCAGAAATATTTACAGGATTGTTAAACTATTTCAGACATTTCTGTTGCCTGTTCTGTCTCTCTCTAGTGATGCTGTAGAGCCACAGCTTTCCAATATGTGTGGGAAGGTTTGAGTATGAAACGGGTAGAATAGTGCCGTCTTGTAGTAGATGTACTCTAAGGGGTATATTCGATAAGAGTCTGGTCCATTCCGATATGCAATTGTCGGAATGGACCCGCAACCCCTATTCAATGGACGGCCGAATCCGACTGTCGGATTTGGCCGTACCCGGGGTCCTGTCCTGCCCTGACGCTTCTGTCAGCGGCTGCCGGGTGCGCTAACAGCAGCGGCGGGGGGAGCTTCCAGCGCAGGGTGATGTCTGTGGCGGTGGGAGGCGCTACAGGGAGAGAGGTGCCTGGCCGGGGATGGCCGTCAAGGTACCTCTCATCCCCGTAGCCCGCCGCACCGCTCCCCGTCTCCTCACCTAAATCCGATTTGTTTTCAAGTCTGATTAACTTTGTCGGAAACGGGGCTAAAACCTGTCTGGTTTGGCCCCACTTCTGACAATGTACACTGACCTGCGGCTGAAGCGTACATTCCTGCGGCATTCTGACAAGTTGGGTTTCCCGACTTGTCGGAATAAACGGGGCCCTAATGAATAGGTCGGAACCTTTTCCGACTTAAAACTGTCGGAAGCTGCCGTCTTTCCTTGAAGACGGCAGCTTCTGACAGTTATTGAATATACCCTTAAGACCTTGTACTATATGAAATTATATTGATTAGCTGAACAGTTCTGTGCTTCATATATATTTATTATACTATGATAAGAATTCTAATATTAAATTGTTATACTGTTCAAAAAAAGAAAAAAAATCACCCTTAAAGATTTAACTTAACATGTTTCTTCTCGTCTGTAGGTGGTCTGGGTAATTTTTTACACAGCAATACATTATGATTGACAATAATTTATCTCTCCTTTTTTGCCAAATCCTCACTTTTTGTCAAGAAAATCCATAATGAAAATCGATCAATACCAACAAAGAACATTTCAGGGGAGAGAGAACAGTGATGATTTTTTTTTCCTCCTCCTTTAAACATTGCATTTTTCCCTGATTTTCTAAAGTTCAGGCTGCAGGAACAGTGTGCTGCCATGACTGGAGATGTTGGCCTAATTTTTTACGTGGTAACTCTTCTTCCACTGTCTCAGGAGCCCAAAAACATGGTTTTTAATTTTTTATTATTTACTTTTTTCATTCTTACTCATTTCGTCTGCATTTCCAATTTGTCAACCTCTTCATCTTCTCCACTGAACTATAACATGGCATGAGTGACAAATAATGGAACCCACTCCATGTCTAACAATTCAAGCATTGGATCCCTGTGAATATTTTAATTATGAAATAGCAAAGGCTTTCAGGTGCAACAGCTCCTACTTCTTTTTCCATTAATGTGGAAAGGAAAGGGTTAAGCTCTTTGATATTTAACAGCAGAAGATAATTTTTTTTTCAGCTTTGATGTGACTGAAGGGCCTACCTGTATGTATTTTTTAACTTTACTAATTGTTTTCCTATTGCATTGCCCGTTGATACCGCAATGCGTTGCAGCTGCTCCGGACCCAGTGGATGGGTAAGGGTTTGGTCCTGCCCTCACGTAAAGCTACACAGTATTTGAACAAAACTTGGTATTTAACCTGGTGTGAATGTTTTACAATAAAATCTAATTTACTGAACCCTGTCTTCTCACTGTAATTAGCCTAATCTGTTACGGCCACATAAGGCGCTACTGTCGGGATCAGTAACATATTTTATATATAGTACAGAGCCAATCTTACACTTTAGTTATGGAAGTAAGCTAGTGATTGCAACTTTACTGTAAGGTAGAGAAATTAAAAAAATAAATTTAGTTTGATATAGAGTGATATTGACAAATATTTATTTTCTATATCCAGTTCACTAGTGCATTATTTCCTGGGGATATTTATCAAATTATCTATATCTTACTGCAAAGAGCATTGATAACCCATAGGACAAGTCAATTTTCCTTAGTCTGGAGTGAGCGGATGTCTGGATCACAGCACGTTTTTCTGTTTGTGACCTATTAAACCACAGACATAGTGCAATACATGGGACCGGATTCAGAAGTGGATGCAATGCCTGTTGCAGCAGATCTGAAAGCTATGCAAGTGCTGCAACTGACGAGCTTTGTATTGAGACGCCCACCACCATCTTCTCAAATCCACTGCTTGCAAAGAAAGACGCACCATCCGAGCTCTGATCAACCCTATGGTTGCACAGAGTGTCCATCACAAGTGATGCTGGGCCAGTGAAACTGTGTCCAAATATGCAGCTATTTGCTCAGATCCCCTCTCCCCCCCCCCCCCCCCCCCCCCCCTGCCCACAAAGTGGTCATAACACTGCTGCATTTTAGTCGTCCCCTTATTACCACCCACAAATGGTCACTGTCTGTTAAACACGCTGCATCTTAATCCACACTGCGACCATTGCAGTTCAGATGCATGTGGCATTGCAGCCACCTCTTTATTGGGCCCATAGCCATTACATTAGTAGATATTAAATGCTATACAGTAAGTGCTAGATGCTTGTCATGAGCATGTGCTTTATTAGCATCCTTTTTTATGTTGAAGATGCTATTTAGATTTATAATGTCATTCTGCATGTCCTGCCAAGGGCCCTCATTCCGAGTTGATCGCTCGCTGACAATTTTCGCAGCGTAGCGATCAGGCTTAAAATCTGCATTTCTGCGCATGAGCATGGTACGCAGCGCGCATGCGCTAAGTACTTTCACACAAAACTGTAGTTTCTCATATGTCCTAGAGGATGCTGGGGTCCACTTCATGACCATGGGGTATAGATGGTTCCGCAGGAGCCATGGGCACTCTTAAGATTTTTCAATGGGTGTGAACTGGCTCCTCCCTCTATTCCTCTCCTCCAGACCTCATTTTTAGAAATGTGCCCAGGCAGACTGGATGCAATCTGAGGAGCTCTACTGAGTTTCTCTGAAAAGACTTATGTTAGGTTTTTAATTTTCAGGAAGAACTGCTGGCAACAGTCTCCCTGCTTCGTGGGACTGAGGGGGAAGAAGTAGGAACCAACTTCCTGAAGAGTTTCATGGCTCTGCTTCTGGCTGACAGGACACCATTAGCTCCTGAAGGGAACTGAATGCTAGCCGTGTCTAGATGCTTACTCCCACAGCACGCCGTCACCCCCTTCACAGAGCCAGAAGACAGGTGAGTAGAAGAAGACAGATCTACTATCAAGAAAAGTGACGGCTGAGGTACAGCGCGGCTGGCGGGAGCGCAGCGCGCCATTGCTGCCCACACACAAAGGCACTGCAGGGGGGGGTGCCCTGGGCAGCAAAAACACCTCTATAAACTGGCAAAAAGGGGGCATAAGATGCCCAGGCACAGCCTTACACCTGCCAGTGTAAATATTACAAACAGTCTCTGAGGTAAAAATGCACCATTGTGGAGGCGGAGCTTCTTCCTCAGGCAGCCAGCACACTGTTCAGCGCCATTTGCTCTCTCCTCAGGCTGCAGAGACGAAGCTGGTCCTCCTTCACTTCTGACTACAAGTATTCAGGGTGCAAAACGGGGGGAGGGCACAAGCGAATTTGGTGCATTACAAGTATGTTATACTGTGTAAAAAGCGCTGCATGTCAGTGGGCATTCTGTGTTCACAGGCATTAGATACTGGCGCTAGGGTTGTGAACTGGCTGCTCCTAAACGGTGTCCCTCTGACAGATTTTACTGTGGGTCTTCCCCTATAAGTCCCAGTGTGTCTGTGTGTGTTGTACACGTGTGTAAGACATGTCAGAGGCAGGGAGTTCCGCCCCGGAGGAAACCATTTTAGGGACACAGAAGTGTAATGTGGTGGCGCTGCCGGCACACCAAGAGCCTGCATGGGTGAAAGAAATACGTGATAGTATGCATCATATCAATAGGAGATTAGATAAGTCTGACTCTCATGCCGAGTGCTGGAGAAAATCTGTGGAAGATGTGATTTTTCAGTGCTCTGTTCTTCCATCCGCAGGCGACCCCTCTGGGTCACATAAGAGACCATTTGCGAATATTGTGAATACTGATACCGACACAGACACTGATTCTTGTGTCGACGATGGTGACTCAAGAGAAATAGATCATAAATTGGCAAACAATATATGATTGTGGCTATAAGGGAAGTACTGGAAGCCACTCCTGTACCTCAGGAGAAGGCTTATTTCTGTAAAGAAAAGAAATCCAAGGTCACTTTCCCTCCTTCCCACGAGCTTAATACTCTCTTTGAAGGGATGTGGGTGAATCCCGAAAAGAAATTTCGTTTTCCCAAGAGAATTCAGATAGCTTATCCTTTCCCGGTGGAGGACAGTAAAAAAAAAAAAAAAAAAAAAAAATATGGGAGTCATCGCCTGTGTTAGACAGTGCACTGTCCAGGTTGACAAAGAAGGTAATTCTCCCTGCACTAAAAGAGACGGCAGACCGAAAGATGGAAACAACATTGAAATCCATTTATGTTGCCAATGGTACGCTGCTCAGGCCCACAATTGCTTGCGCGTGGGTGAGTCGCGCTATTGAAAAATGGTCAGAAAGCGTGTCATCAGAAATGGACACGATTGATAAAGATGAGATACTCCTTAAGTTTGGAAATATCAAAGACGCTGCCGCATACATGCTAGAAGCGATGAAAGATATTGGACTCTTGAGTTCACAAGCCGCTACCATGGCAGTATCGGCTCGGCGGGCATTGTGGATTCGCCAGTGGAACGCGGATGCAGATTCCAAACGAAATATGGAGGCTCTCCCATATAAAGGTGAGGCCTTATTTGGCGATGGACTGGATGCGTTCGTCTCGGCGGCTACCGCAGGTACGTCAACATTTTTGCCTTCTGCGCCTGCACCGGCAAAAAAGACATATCACCCGCACATGCAGTCCTTTCGGCCCAATAAATATAAATAAGCGAGAGATTCCCCCTTCTTTGCAGGTAGGGGAAAGGGAAAGAAGTCCACAGTGACTTCAGGTTCCCAGGAGCAGAAGTCTACCCCTACTTCTGCCAAATCTTCAGCATGACACTGGGGCTCCTTTGCCGTAGGCCGCTCGGGTGGGGGCACGTCTCAAACTGTTCAGCCAAGGTTGGATTCTGTCTGGCCTGGATCCCTGGGTGTTACAAATAGTGTCCCAGGGATACAAGCTGGAGTTTCAAGACGTTCCCCCATGCCGATTTTTCAAATCGACCTTGCCAGCTTTTCTTCCAGAAAGGGAAGCAGTAACAGCAGCAATCCAAAAATTGTCAGGATCAGGTCATAGTCCTGGTACCTTTGTCTCAACAAGGAGAGGGGTTTTATTCAAGCCTTTTTGTAGTTCTGAAGCCGGACTGCTCGGTCAGACCGATCCTAAACCTAAAAAATCTGAATCTCTACTTGAAACGATTCAAGTTCAAAATGGAATCACTGAAGGCAGTGATTTCCAGTCTGGAGGAGGGGGACTACATGGTGTCGGTAGACATAAAGAATGCTTACCTACATGTTCCCATTTAACCTCCTTACCAGGCTTATCTGAGATTCGCGGTTCAGGGTTGCCATTACCAATTCCAGACGTTACCTTTCGGTATCTCCACGGTGCCGAGGGTATTCACCAAGGTGATGGCGGAGATGATGATTCTCCTGCGTCAAAAAGGAGTCAATATAATTCCTTATCTAGACGATCTCCTGATAAAGGCGAGATCCAGGGAGCAGTTGTTACAAAACATCACACTCTCCCTGTCAATAACCGATGACAAGATTGTCTTTTCTCGGGATTATTCTGGACACAGAAGTTCAGAGAGTATTTCTTCTGGTGGAAAAGGCTCTGGAAATCCAGAAAATGGTAAAACAAATATTGAAACCATCAAGTATGTCGATCCATCAGTGCATTCTGTTGTTGGAAGATGGTGGCGGCCTACGAGGCCATACAGTTTAGCAGGTTCCATGCCAGTGTATTCCAGTGGGACCTGTTGGACAAGTGGTCGGGATCCCACCTACACATGCACCGGAAGATAATCCTGTCGTCAAAAGCCAGGATTTCGCTCCTGTGGTGGCTACACAGTTCTCACCTACTAGAGGGACGCAGGTTCGGGATTCAGGACTGGCTCCTGGTAACCACGGATGCAAGTCTCCGAGGCTGGGGAGCTGTCTCTCAGGGAGAGAGCTTCCAAGGAAAATGGTCAAGTCTGGAAGCCTGCCTTCACATAAACGTGCTGATATTGAGAGCCATTTACAACGGCCTTCAACAAGCGATGCATCTTCTTCAAGATCATCCCGTGCAGATCCAGTCGGACAATGTAACAGCAGTCGCGTACATAAACAGGCAGGGTGGAACGAAAAGCAGAGCGGCAATGGCAGAGGTGACGAAGATCCTCCTCTGGGCAGAAAGACATGTAAAGGCTCTGTCGGCAATTTTCATTCCGGGAGTAGACAGCTGGGAAGCAGACTTCCTCAGCAGACACGATCTCCATCCAGGAGAGTGGGGCCTCCGCCAAGAAGTCTTCGCAGAGGTGACAAGTCTTTGGGGAGTTCCTCAAGTACACATGATGGCATTTCGTCTCAACAAGAAGCTTCAGAAATATTGTTCCAGGTCGAGATATCCTCAAGCAATAGCAGTGGATGCGCTAGTGGCCCAGTGGATGTTCCGGTCGGTGTATGTCTTCCCTCCACTTCCGCTGATCCCAAACGTGCTCAGGATCATAAGAAGAACAAGAGTTTGAGCAATCTTCATTGTCCCAGACTGGCCAAGGAGGGCTTGGTACCCAGATCTTCAGGAGTTGTTCATAGAAGATCCTCGACCTCTTTCTCTTCGCGAGGACCTGCTGCAGCAGGGGCCGTGCGTGTATCAAGACTTACCGCGGCTACGTTTGACGGCATGGCTGTTGAGCGCCGGATCCTAGCCCGAAAGGGTATTCCCAAGGAAGTCATCCACACACTTACTCAGGCCAGGAAAGGAGTAACGTCGAAACATTACCACCGTATTTGGAGAAAATATGTGTCTTGGTGTGAATCCAAGAAGGCTCCTATGGAAGAGTTTCAGTTGGGACGTTTTCTCCATTTTCTGCAGGCTGGTGTGGAGGCGGGCGTCCGATTGGCATCAATCAAGGTCCAGATTTCGGCCTTGTCAGTGTTCTTCCAAAAACAATTGGCCTTTCTTCCAGAGATTCAGACTTTTGTGAAAGGGGTTCTGCACATCCAGCCACCATTTGTGCCTCCTGTGGCTCCATGGGACCTTAACCTGGTGTTGTAGTTCCTTAAATCGGATTGGTTTGAGCATCTACAAGAGATAGAGTTGAAGTTTCTCACTTGGAAAGTGGTGATGCTTTTGGCATTGGCATCCGCACGGCGGGTGTCTGAGTTGGGGGCCTTGTCTCACAAGAGCCCTTACCTGATCTTCCATGAAGATAGGGCAGAGTCAACATTTTCTTCCAAAGGTGGTTTCATCTTTCCACATAAACCAACCTATTGTGGTGCCAGTAGTTACTGACACGTTCTTTGAGTCAAAGTCTCTAGATGTGGTTAGGGCTTTGAAGATTTATGTCATTAGAACAGCTCGAATATGGAAAACAGAGTCTTTGTTTGTCCTGTATGCTCCCAACAAGATTGGGTGTTCTGCTTCCAAGCAGACTATTGCACGTTGGATCAGAGCTACCATTCAGCAAGCTCATACTAAGGCTGGATTGCCGTTACCGACGTCGGTGAAGGTCCATTCCACTAGGAAGGTGGGCTCATCCTGGGCGGCTGCCTGGGGGGACCCGGCATTACAACTTTGCCGAGCAGCTACTTGGTCAGGGTCAAACACATTTGCAAAGTTCTACAAGTTTGACACCTTGGCCGATGAAGACCTCAAGTTCGGTCAATCGGTGCTGCAGGGTCATCCGCGCTCTCCCGCCCGTACTGGAGCTTTGGTATAAACCCCATGGTCATGAAGTGGACCCCAGCATCCTCTAGGACGTATGAGAAAACAGGATTTTGATACCTACCAGTAAATCCTTTTCTCCTAGTCCGTAGAGGATGCTGGGCGCCCGTCCCAGTGCGTACTTTACTTGCAGTTTAGTTATTAAAGTTACACTAGTTGTGTTATCTTAGTTTCAGCATGTTGCTGCAATTGGTTCATGCCTGTTGGCGTGTGTTATGTTGAATACCATGTGTGCGGCATGGTTGGGGTGTGAGTTGGTATGTATCTCGCCACTAGTATTAAAGTAAATCCTTTCCTCGAAATGTCCGTCTCCCTGGGCACAGTTCCTATAACTGAGGTCTGGAGGAGGGGCATAGAGGGAGGAGCCAGTTCACACCCATTGAAAAGTCTTGAGTGCCCATGGCTCCTGCGGAACCGTCTATACCCCATGGTCATAAAGTGGACCCCAGCATCCTCTACAGACTAGGAGAAAAGGATTTACCGGTAGGTATCAAAATCCTGTTTTTACACAAGCTCGAGCGACACTTTTCAGTCGCTCGAGTGTTCGTTGTTTGATTGACAGGAAGTGGGTGTTTCAGGGCGGCAACTCAGCGTTTTCAGGGACTGTGCTAAAAAAACGCAGGCGTGCCAGGTAAAAACGCAGGAGTGGCTGGAGAAATGGGGGAGTGGCTGGCTGAACGCAGGGCGTGTTTGTGATGTCAAACCAGGAACTAAACAGACTGCAGTCATCGCAAGCTAGGAGTAAGTCTTGAGCCACTCTGAAAACTACATGAAATTTTTTAGTTGCAGAACTGTTAACCTTTGGATCGCACTTCTGCTAAGCTAAGATACACTCCCTGAGGGCGGCAGCCTAGCGTTTGCATTGCTGCTAAAAGCAGCCAGCGAGCGATCAACTCGGGAAGAGGGTCAATTGGGGTTGTTCGCTCGCTATCTGCTTTTAGCAGCATTGCAAATGCTAGGCCGCCGCCCTCTGGGAGTGTATCTTAGCTTAGCAGAATAGCGAACGAAAGATTAGCAGAACTGCTAATAAATAATTCTTTGCAGTTTCTGAGTAGCGCCAGACCTACTCAGAGATTGCGATCAGCTCAGTCCGTTTAGTTCCTGGTTTGACGTTACAAACACGCCCTGCGTTCGGCCAGCCACTCCCCCGTTTCTCCAGCCACTCCTGCGTTTTTCCCTGACACGCCTGCGTTTTTTAGCACACTCCCGGAGAACGCTCAGTTACTACCCAGAAATGCCCTTTTCCTGTCAATCACTCACCGATCAGCAGTGCGAAAGCGCCACAGAATCCACAGCAAATCTACTAAGTTTTTAGTTAAATAACTAAGCGCATGTGCCCTGCGTGCTTTGCGCATTTTACAACAAATCGCAGCATAGCGAAAATCGGCAACGAGCGAACAACTCGGAATGACCCCCAATATGCCTTGTTCTTTTTTTGCAGTGAATCTCCGCCCCCTGTTTGCTTGATGGTGGAGCACTTTCTTTGCACCATATATGTATAGTACTCTATGAGCTATTAGCATATATTTAATGAAGGTTTGTAAAGGCTAACCAGTTTGCTTTTGTTGTTTAGTTATAGTATAGCACTAGTCTGAAAGGACTGCCTTTTATAAAAAAAGGTAATGTACATTGTGGTTTCTTGTTTTACTGAAGTGAGTTGTCCAATGTACAACACTGCAGAAAGCACAATTGCATGTAGAAATGGCTGTGTTGGTCAAATCCACCATATTCCTTATATGTAGGTAGAAATTGCCATTCATTTTATCTTTAAGAGTAATATTGTTCCCTAAGCAAATAGCTTGTCTTCCCTGGACAAACAGCACAGTACGACAAATTGGGAGTTTCTGTGTCCTCCTCAAGCTGCTGTATCTGGTCTCCGCTAATTACATTGGTTTTTATCTTTAGATAAATTCTCATTTTACCCGCACTCCCATATAATAAGCGTGTTTATACAATTAGGAACTTTGTGAAATATTGAGCTCAGGCTCTACAGTATATTCCATCAATATAGTGTTTTCTCTGACGTCCTAGTGGATGCTGGGGACTCCGTAAGGACCATGGGGAATAGACGGGCTCCGCAGGAGACTGGGCACTCTATAAGAAAGATTTGGTACTATCTGGTGTGCACTGGCTCCTCCCTCTATGCCCCTCCTCCAGACCTCCGTTAGATTTCTGTGCCCGGCCGAGCTGGATGCACACTAGGGGCTCTCCTGAGCTCCTAGAAAGAAAGTATATGTTAGGTTTTTTATTTTACAGTGCGACCTGCTGGCAACAGGCTCACTGCAACGAGGGACTAAGGGGAGAAGAAGCGAACCTACCTGCTTGCAGCTAGCTTGGGCTTCTTAGGCTACTGGACACCATTAGCTCCAGAGGGATCGACCGCAGGACCCGTCCTTGGTGTTCGTTCCCGGAGCCGCGCCGCCGTCCCCCTTACAGAGCCAGAAGCATGAAGATGGTCCGGAAAATCGGCGGCAGAAGACTTCAGTCTTCACCAAGGTAGCGCACAGCACTGCAGCTGTGCGCCATTGCTCCTCATACACACTTCACACTCCGGTCACTGAGGGTGCAGGGCGCTGGGGGGGGGGGTGCCCTGAGCAGCAATAAAAACACCTTGGCTGGCAAAATAACCACAATATATAGCCCCAGAGGCTATATATGTGGTAATTACCCCTGCCAGAATCCATAAAAAAGCGGGAGAAAAGTCAGCCGAAAAAGTGGCGGAGCCATCTCCCTCAGCACACTGGCGCCATTTCTCCCTCACAGTTCCGCTGGAAGGAAGCTCCCTGACTCTCCCCTGCAGTCTACACTACAGAAAGGGTAAAAAAGAGATGGGGGGCACTAAATTTAGGCGCAGTATAACTTATAGCAGCTATAAGGGGACATAATTCAGTTAGTCCCTGCATTATATAGCGCTCTGGTGTGTGCTGGCATACTCTCTCTCTGTCTCCCCAAAGGGCTTTTGTGGGGTCCTGTCTCCTTTAAGAGCATTCCCTGTGTGTGTGCGGTGTGTCGGTACGGCTGTGTCGACATGTTTGATGAGGAGGCTTATGTGGAGGCGGAGCAGATGCCTATAAATGTGATGTCACCCCCTGCGGGGCAGACACCGGAGTGGATGGACTTATGGAAGGAATTACGTGCAAGTGTCGATTCCTTACATAAAAAATTTGACGACATGCCAAATGCGGGACAGCCGGCTTCTCAGCTCGTGCCTGCCCAGACAATTCAAAGGCCATCAGGGGCTCTGAAACGCCCACTACCTCAGATGGCAGACACAGATGTCGACACGGGTACTGATACCAGTGTCGACGACGATGAGTCAAATTTAATGTCCACTAGGGCCATTCGTTGCATGATTGAGGCAATGAAAGAGGTATTACACATTTCTGATATAAACCCAGGTACCACTAAAAAGGGTATTATGTTTGGGGAGAAAAAACTACCCGTACACCGTACCCTAGACAGGGACACTATATTGCTAACCGTAGAGCATATAAAAGACTCGGTCTTATACATGAGAGATGCACAGAGGGAGATCTGCCGGCTGGCATCTAGAATAAGTGCATTGTCCATTTCTGCTAGGAGAGGCTTATGGACTCGGCAGTGGACAGGGGATGCAGATTCTAAAAGGCACATGGAAGTTTTGCCTTATAAGGGTGAGGAGTTATTCGGGGATGGTCTCTCAGACCTTGTTTCCACAGCAACAGCTGGGAAGTCAGCATTTTTGCCCCATGTTCCCTCACAGCCTAAGAAAGCGCCGTATTATCATGTACAGTCCTTTCGACCCCAGAAAAACAGGCGGGGAAAAGGCGGGTCCTTTCTGTCTAGAGGCAGAGGAAGGGGAAAAAAGCTGCAACACACAGCAGGTTCCCAGGAACAAAAGTCCTCCCCCGCTTCTTCCAAATCCGCCGCATGACGGTGGGGCTCCACAGGCGGAGCCAGGTACGGTGGGGGGCCGCCTCAAAAATTTCAGCGATCAGTGGGTTCGCTCACAGGTGGATCCCTGGATCCTTCAAGTAGTATCTCAGGGGTACAAGCTGGAATTCGAGGAGCCTCCCCCCCGCCGTTTCCTCAAATCGGCCTTACCGACAACTACCTCGGGCAGGGAGGCTGTGCTAGAGGCAATTCACAAGCTGTATTCCCAGCAGGTGATAGTCAAGGTACCCCTACTTCAACAAGGACGGGGTTACTATTCCACACTGTTTGTGGTACCGAAACCGAACGGTTCGGTGAGACCCATTTTAAATTTGAAATCCTTGAACACATACATAAAAAGATTCAAGTTCAAGATGGAATCGCTCAGGGCGGTAATTGCAAGCCTGGACGAGGGGGATTACATGGTATCCCTGGACATCAAGGATGCTTACCTGCATGTCCCCATTTACCTTCCTCACCAGGAGTACCTCAGATTTGTGGTACAGGATTGCCATTACCAATTCCAGACACTACCGTTTGGACTGTCCACGGCACCGAGGGTGTTTACCAAGGTAATGGCAGAAATGATGATACTCCTTCGAAAAAAGGGAGTTTTAATTATCCCGTACTTGGACGATCTCCTAATAAAGGCGAGGTCCAAGGAGCAGTTGCTGGTTGGAGTAGCACTATCTCGGGAAGTGCTACAACAGCATGGCTGGATTCTAAACATTCCAAAGTCACAACTGGTTCCTTCCACACGCTTACTGTTCCTGGGGATGATTCTGGACACAGAACAGAAAAAAGTGTTTCTCCCGCAGGAGAAAGCCAAGGAGCTGTCATCTCTAGTCAGAGACCTCCTGAAACCAAAACGGGTATCGGTGCATCACTGCACACGAGTCCTGGGGAAAATGGTGGCTTCATACGAAGCAATTCCATTCGGCAGGTTCCATGCAAGGACCTTCCAGTGGGACCTCTTGGACAAGTGGTCGGGATCGCATCTTCAGATGCATCGACTGATAACCCTGTCTCCAAGGACCAGGGTGTCTCTACTGTGGTGGCTGCAGAGTGCTCATCTTCTAGAGGGCCGCAGATTCGGCATACAGGACTGGGTCCTGGTGACCACGGATGCCAGCCTTCGAGGCTGGGGGGCAGTCACACAGGGAAGAAATTTCCAGGGACTTTGGTCAAGTCAGGAGTCGTCCCTACACATAAATATTCTGGAACTGAGGGCCATTTACAATGCCCTAAGTCAGGCAAGGCCCCTGCTTCAAAACCAGCCGGTTCTGATCCAATCAGACAACATCACGGCAGTCGCCCATGTAAACCGACAGGGCGGCACAAGAAGCAGGATGGCGATGGCAGAAGCCACAAGGATTCTCCGATGGGCGGAAAATCACGTACTAGCACTGTCAGCAGTGTTCATTCCGGGAGTGGACAACTGGGAAGCAGACTTCCTCAGCAGACACGACCTACACCCGGGAGAGTGGGGACTTCATCCAGAAGTCTTCAAACTGTTGGTAAACCGTTGGGAAAGGCCACAGGTGGACATGATGGCGTCCCGCCTCAACAAAAAGCTAAAGAGATATTGCGCCAGGTCAAGGGACCCTCAGGCGATAGCTGTGGACGCTCTAGTGACACCGTGGGTGTACCAGTCGGTTTATGTGTTCCCTCCTCTGCCTCTCATACCAAAGGTACTGAGAATAATAAGAAGGCGAGGAGTAAGAACGATACTCGTGGTTCCGGATTGGCCAAGAAGAGCTTGGTACCCAGAACTTCAAGAAATTATATCAGAGGACCCATGGCCTCTACCGCTCAGACAGGATCTGCTACAGCAGGGGCCCTGTCTGTTCCAAGACTTACCGCGGCTGCGTTTGACGGCATGGCGGTTGAATTCCGGATCCTAAAGGAAAAGGGCATTCCGGAGGAAGTCATTCCTACGCTGATAAAAGCCAGGAAAGAAGTAACCGCAAACCATTATCACCGTATTTGGCGAAAATATGTTGCGTGGTGTGAGGCCAGGAAGGCCCCTACAGAGGAATTTCAGCTGGGTCGTTTTCTGCACTTCCTACAGTCGGGAGTGACTAGGGGCCTAAAATTGGGTTCCATTAAGGTCCAGATTTTGGCTCTGTCGATTTTCTTCCAGAAAGAACTGGCTTCACTGCCTGAAGTTCAGACTTTTGTAAAGGGAGTGCTTCATATTCAGCCCCCTTTTGTGCCTCCTGTGGCACCTTGGGATCTCAATGTGGTGTTGAGTTTCCTGAAATCACATTGGTTTAAGCCACTTAAAACTGTGGATTTGAAATATCTCACGTGGAAAGTGGTCATGTTATTGGCCTTGGCTTCGGCCAGGCGGGTGTCAGAATTGGCGGCTTTGTCATGTAAAAACCCTTATCTGATTTTCCATATGGATAGGGCAGAATTGAGGACTCGTCCCCAGTTTCTCCCTAAGGTGGTATCAGCTTTTCACTTGAACCAACCTATTGTAGTGCCTGCGGCTACTAGGGACTTGGAAGATTCCAAGTTACTGGATGTAGTCAGGGCCTTGAAAATTTATGTTTCCAGGACGGCGGGAGTCAGGAAGACTGACTCGCTTTTTATCCTGTATGCACCCAACAAAATAGGTGCGCCTGCTTCTAAGCAGACTATTGCTCGCTGGATTTGTAGCACAATTCAGCTGGTGCATTCTGCGGCTGGATTGCCGCATCCTAAATCAGTAAAAGCCCATTCCACAAGGAAGGTGGGCTCATATTGGGCGGCTGCCCGAGGGGTCTCGGCTTTACAACTTTCCCGAGCTGCTACTTGGTCAGGGGCAAACACGTTTGCAAAATTCTACAAATTTGATACCCTGGCTGAGGAGGACCTTGAGTTCTCTCATTCGGTGCTGCAGAGTCATCCGCACTCTCCCGCCCGTTTGGGAGCTTTGGTATAATCCCCATGGTCCTTACGGAGTCCCCAGCATCCACTAGGACGTCAGAGAAAATAAGAATTTACTCACCGGTAATTCTATTTCTCGTAGTCCGTAGTGGATGCTGGGCGCCCATCCCAAGTGCGGATTGTCTGCAATACTTGTATATAGTTATTGCCTAACTAAAGGCTTATTGTTGAGCCATCTGTTGAGAGGCTCAGTTATATTTCATACTGTTAACTGGGTATAGTATCACGAGTTATACGGTGTGATTGGTGTGGCTGGTATGAGTCTTACCCGGGATTCAAAATCCTTCCTTATTGTGTCAGCTCTTCCGGGCACAGTATCCTAACTGAGGTCTGGAGGAGGGGCATAGAGGGAGGAGCCAGTGCACACCAGATAGTACCAAATCTTTCTTATAGAGTGCCCAGTCTCCTGCGGAACCCGTCTATTCCCCATGGTCCTTACGGAGTCCCCAGCATCCACTACGGACTACGAGAAATAGAATTACCGGTGAGTAAATTCTTATTTTTTTTCCGAGTCCTCTTTGGTGGAGCCTTAATAGAATGCTCTATTTTTGTACTTATTAAAGAGAATTGAACAGATTGGAACATCTGATGTAATAAGGGTAACTGATGGTATGCCGGTACAGGCATGAGGCAGGGGGTTGGTGATTCTGGAGGCACATGTCCTGAAGTTGCAAGAGAGGTGCAGCCATGCCACCAATTTGGGGGGTAATTCAGACCTAATCGCTGCTGTGCGTTAGCGGGAGATCAGATCTGAACTGCGCACACGTATGCACCGCAATGCGCCAGTGCGTCAGATGACTGCACCAGGCACTGGTGCTTAGCAACGGCATGGTGCGAAAAAAAGCGATCACACGGACGATCGCAAGGTGACTAACGGAGGAGGCCATTCGTGGGTGGCAACTGACCGTTTTACAAGAGTGTCCGGAAAAACGCAGGCGGGACCAGACGTTTTTTAGGGAGGGTGTCCGACGTCAGCTCCGGCCCCAATCAGGATTATATTGCAGAGGAAGAGTAAGTCCTGGGCTGAGCAGAGACTGCACAAACTGATGTTTGTGCAGCTCTGCTACAAATGCAATTGCACACCTGCACAGTCCTATCCCCCTCCCCCTGTAGGCAGCTGATCGCAGGGCTGCAAAAGAGGCACCCTAGCGATCAGGTCTGAATTACCCCCTTGGTGCAGCGTGTCTCAAGGAGTGCCTGTGAATAGACCTGGTATTAATGATACATTGTATTGTAACCTAAGCTAAAGGGCCCCATACACTAGAACGATAATGCCCGATATCCGATTTCGGGCAATTGGCCCAATATATCGGATGAAATAGGGCATTTTGGAGGTGTTTCTGATCCAATCCGATGCGCATTCCCGTGAGCATCGGATCCTCCAGATTGACCATGCTGCACTAACGATCATGTCCGACCCCGCAGGCATAGCTGGGATCGCACAAGATACATCATATGCTGTCCTTTTGCATACGATGTATCTTGGGCAATCCTGCCGCTTGGGTGATCGCCTGCGACATGACGGTCAGACATGTCGCATTAGTGTATGGGGCCCTTTACAGTGCTTTTTTTTTTTTTAAATTTTCTCTTTATTCATCAGAGCATAATCATACATACCATCGCATTATCCCAAACATCAAAAATATTAGGTACATTGGAACAATGGGCATAGCAGATTGCCAAACCTGTCATGTGGCCATTACAAAAAGACACATTAATGTAGATATTTAGGTTTAGTATAAAGCCCTAGGTCCCCTATTGGGGCATGGTCGGTAGTCCCCCTCTCCATCCCCCCCACCCCCCCATCCTTCCGGAGATTCCTCCTAGAAAGAGAAAAAATCAATGTGGTTGAGTCAAAGCTATTGGAGGGTCTTCCAAGAGCATACGTGTTTCATACCAGGAGGTGTATCTAAAACAAGTGTGTATCTGACGTTTGAGCTCCGGGTTCAGCGAATCTATAAAGCCCTCCCATAGTTGAAAAAAAGAAGACGTATGGGATTCCTTATGTAGAGTTGTTTCCAACCAATCCATATGGAAGACATAGTACAATTTGTTTCTAAATAAAGAAAGGGATGGGGGTTGCGCATTAGCCCACACCTGTAATATGCATTTTCGTGCTACAGCTGAGATAATCAATAGTAGTTTTTTACTTTCACCTGAGACCCGAATTGTCGTAGGTAGTATCCCCAATATAGCCCACTCCGCTGAAAGCGGAAGGTAGCTTACCAGGCATGTAGAGGCAAAGCGGTTAACTGAGGTCCAGAATTGCCTTATCAAAGGGCACTCCCACATACAATGGACAAAGGTGGCATTGGACCTGCCACATTTAGGGCAGCTATCGGTGTCGGACAAACCCATCACGAACCTGCGGTGGGGGGAGATATACCGATTGTGGTATATATTGTAGAACATTTCCCTATACATACTTGAAGAAAGTACAGAATGGGAATAGCATAAGGACTTTAGTAACTTATCAATGGTAACATGAGGAAAAATTGCTTTCCAAGAAGAAAGTCCCGTACTAATAAGATCATGGTCTAGTGGGGAGTTCAGAAGCTTATAGTGTAGAGATATAGTCTTTCCCCCTCTCATTGGTCTAGCCAATAATAAATCTAGGGAATTCGACCAGTCATTGGGAGACAAAGTTCGGATCACTGAGCTCACGTAATGTTGAGCTTGGTAAATTGGCAAAATGTTAGATCTAGGTAACTTATATGTAGTCAGTATTTCCTCAACCAACAGGGGCCTATGATCGTTCACGTCAACCAATGCACGAACCCATGGAACCCCAACCTCCGCCCATCTTATAAAGGGTGTAGAGGCATTGCCATTTTGGAATTCCGGATTTAAAACAAACGGCAGAAAAAGGGAGTGGTGACAGTTTAACTTATTTTGTTTCCGTGTATAGTGCCATATTCGCCATGTAACCATAAGCAGAGGGTTCCTAACAATCTCATCTACCAAGTCCTCTTTCTGCGAGTGTAAGAAAGTCAAAAGATGTTGTTTGGGTAAGAAGGATTGGTCGATCGAGGAATCAGTGTAAAGATCTGTCCTATGTAGCCAGTCCCTTTACAGTGCTTTAAACGGTGAGATTTCAAAGCACAAGGGGGGTAATTCCAAGTTGATCGCAGCAGGATTTTTGTTAGCAATTGGGCAAAACCATGTGCACTGCAGGTGGGGCAGATATAACATGTGCAGAGAGAGTTAGATTTGGGTGGGGTGTGTTCAATCTGCAATCTAAATTGCAGTGTAAAAATAAAGCAGCCAGTATTTACTAGAGATGAGCGCCTGAAATTTTTCGGGTTTTGTGTTTTGGTTTTGGGTTCGGTTCCGCGGCCGTGTTTTGGGTTCGACCGCGTTTTGGCAAAACCTCACCGAATTTTTTTTGTCGGATTCGGGTGTTTTGGATTCGGGTGTTTTTTTAAAAAAACACTAAAAAACAGCTTAAATCATAGAATTTGGGGGTCATTTTGATCCCATATTATTATTAACCTCAAAAACCATAATTTCCACTCATTTTCAGTCTATTCTGAATACCTCACACCTCACAATATTATTTTTAGTCCTAAAATTTGCACCAAGGTCGCTGGATGACTAAGCTAAGCGACACTAGTGGCCGACACAAACACCTGGCCCATCTAGGAGTGGCACTGCAGTGTCACGCAGGATGTCCCTTCCAAAAAACCCTCCCCAGTCAGCACATGACGCAAAGAAAAAAAGAGGCGCAATGAGGTAGCTGACTGTGTGAGTAAGATAAGCGACCCTAGTGGCCGACACAAACACCGGGCCCATTTAGGAGTGGCACTGCAGTGTCACGCAGGATGTCCCTTCCAAAAAACCCTCCCCAATCAGCACATGACGCAAAGAAAAAAAGAGGCGCAATGAGGTAGCTGACTGTGTGAGTAAGATTAGCGACCCTAGTGGCCGACACAAACACCGGGCCCATTTAGGAGTGGCACTGCAGTGTCACGCAGGATGTCCCTTCCAAAAAACCCTCCCCAATCAGCACATGACGCAAAGAAAAAAAGAGGCGCAATGAGGTAGCTGACTGTGTGAGTAAGATAAGCGACCCTAGTGGCCGACACAAACACCGGGCCCATTTAGGAGTGGCACTGCAGTGTCACGCAGGATGTCCCTTCCAAAAAACCCTCCCCAATCAGCACATGACGCAAAGAAAAAAAGAGGCGCAATGAGGTAGCTGACTGTGTGAGTAAGATTAGCGACCCTAGTGGCCGACACAAACACCGGGCCCATTTAGGAGTGGCACTGCAGTGTCACGCAGGATGTCCCTTCCAAAAAACCCTCCCCAATCAGCACATGACGCAAAGAAAAAAAGAGGCGCAATGAGGTAGCTGACTGTGTGAGTAAGATTAGCGACCCTAGTGGCCGACACAAACACCGGGCCCATTTAGGAGTGGCACTGCAGTGTCACGCAGGATGTCCCTTCCAAAAAACCCTCCCCAATCAGCACATGACGCAAAGAAAAAAAGAGGCGCAATGAGGTAGCTGACTGTGTGAGTAAGATTAGCGACCCTAGTGGCCGACACAAACACCGGGCCCATTTAGGAGTGGCACTGCAGTGTCACGCAGGATGTCCCTTCCAAAAAACCCTCCCCAAACAGCACATGACGCAAAGAAAAATAAAAGAAAAAAGAGGTGCAAGATGGAATTGTCCTTGGGCCCTCCCACCCACCCTTATGTTGTATAAACAAAACAGGACATGCACACTTTAACCAACCCATCATTTCAGTGACAGGGTCTGCCACACGACTGTGACTGATATGACGGGTTGGTTTGGACCCCCCCCAAAAAAGAAGCAATTAATCTCTCCTTGCACAAACTGGCTCTACAGAGGCAAGATGTCCACCTCATCATCACCCTCCGATATATCACCGTGTACATCCCCCTCCTCACAGATTATCAATTCGTCCCCACTGGAATCCACCATCTCAGCTCCCTGTGTACTTTGTGGAGGCAATTGCTGCTGGTCAATGTCTCCGCGGAGGAATTGATTATAATTCATTTTAATGAACATCATCTTCTCCACATTTTCTGGATGTAACCTCGTACGCCGATTGCTGACAAGGTGAGCGGCGGCACTAAACACTCTTTCGGAGTACACACTTGTGGGAGGGCAACTTAGGTAGAATAAAGCCAGTTTGTGCAATGGCCTCCAAATTGCCTCTTTTTCCTGCCAGTATAAGTATGGACTGTGTGACGTGCCTACTTGGATGCGGTCACTCATATAATCCTCCACCATTCTTTCAATGGTGAGAGAATCATATGCAGTGACAGTAGACGACATGTCCGTAATCGTTGTCAGGTCCTTCAGTCCGGACCAGATGTCAGCATCAGCAGTCGCTCCAGACTGCCCTGCATCACCGCCAGCAGGTGGGCTCGGAATTCTGAGCCTTTTCCTCGCACCCCCAGTTGCGGGAGAATGTGAAGGAGGAGATGTTGACAGGTCGCGTTCCGCTTGACTTGACAATTTTCTCACCAGCAGGTCTTTCAACCCCAGCAGACTTGTGTCTGCCGGAAAGAGAGATCCAAGGTAGGCTTTAAATCTAGGATCGAGCACGGTGGCCAAAATGTAGTGCTCTGATTTCAACAGATTGACCACCCGTGAATCCTTGTTAAGCGAATTAAGGGCTCCATCCACAAGTCCCACATGCCTAGCGGAATCGCTCCGTGTTAGCTCCTCCTTCAATGTCTCCAGCTTCTTCTGCAAAAGCCTGATGAGGGGAATGACCTGACTCAGGCTGGCAGTGTCTGAACTGACTTCACGTGTGGCAAGTTCAAAGGGCATCAGAACCTTGCACAACGTTGAAATCATTCTCCACTGCGCTTGAGACAGGTGCATTCCACCTCCTATATCGTGCTCAATTGTATAGGCTTGAATGGCCTTTTGCTGCTCCTCCAACCTCTGAAGCATATAGAGGGTTGAATTCCACCTCGTTACCACTTCTTGCTTCAGATGATGGCAGGGCAGGTTCAGTAGTTTTTGGTGGTGCTCCAGTCTTCTGTACGTGGTGCCTGTACGCCGAAAGTGTCCCGCAATTTTTCTGGCCACCGACAGCATCTCTTGCACGCCCCTGTCGTTTTTTAAATAATTCTGCACCACCAAATTCAAGGTATGTGCAAAACATGGGACGTGCTGGAATTTGCCCATATTTAATGCACACACAATATTGCTGGCGTTGTCCGATGCCACAAATCCACAGGAGAGTCCAATTGGGGTAAGCCATTCCGCGATGATCTTCCTCAGTTGCCGTAAGAGGTTTTCAGCTGTGTGCGTATTCTGGAAACCGGTGATACAAAGCGTAGCCTGCCTAGGAAAGAGTTGGCGTTTGCGAGATGCTGCTACTGGTGCCGCCGCTGCTGTTCTTGCGGCGGGAGTCCATACATCTACCCAGTGGGCTGTCACAGTCATATAGTCCTGACCCTGCCCTGCTCCACTTGTCCACATGTCCGTGGTTAAGTGGACATTGGGTACAACTGCATTTTTTAGGACACTGGTGAGTCTTTTTCTGACGTCCGTGTACATTCTCGGTATCGCCTGCCTAGAGAAGTGGAACCTAGATGGTATTTGGTAACGGGGGCACACTGCCTCAATAAATTGTCTAGTTCCCTGTGAACTAACGGCGGATACCGGACACACGTCTAACACCAACATAGTTGTCAAGGCCTCAGTTATCCGCTTTGCAGCAGGATGACTGCTGTGATATTTCATCTTCCTCGCAAAGGACTGTTGAACAGTCAATTGCTTACTGGAAGTAGTACAAGTGGGCTTACGACTTCCCCTCTGGGATGACCATCGACTCCCAGCAGCAACAACAGCAGCGCCAGCAGCAGTAGGCGTTACACGCAAGGATGCATCGGAGGAATCCCAGGCAGGAGAGGAATCGTCAGAATTGCCAGTGACATGGCCTGCAGGACTATTGGCATTCCTGGGGAAGGAGGAAATTGACACTGAGGGAGTTGGTGGGGTGGTTTGCGTGAGCTTGGTTACAAGAGGAAGGGATTTACTGGTCAGTGGACTGCTTCCGCTGTCACCCAAAGTTTTTGAACTTGTCACTGTCTTATTATGAATGCGCTGCAGGTGACGTATAAGGGAGGATGTTCCGAGGTGGTTAACGTCCTTACCCCTACTTATTACAGCTTGACAAAGGGAACACACGGCTTGACACCTGTTGTCCGCATTTCTGGTGAAATACCTCCACACCGAAGAGCTGATTTTTTTGGTATTTTCACCTGGCATGTCAATGGCCATATTCCTCCCACCGACAACAGGTGTCTCCCCGGGTGCCTGACTTAAACAAACCACCTCACCATCAGAATCCTCCTGGTCAATTTCCTCCCCAGCGCCAGCAACACCCATATCCTCCTCATCCTGGTGTACTTCAACACTGACATCTTCAATCTGACTATCAGGAACTGGACTGCGGGTGCTCCTTCCAGCACTTGCAGGGGGCGTGCAAATGGTGGAAGGCGCATGCTCTTCACGTCCAGTGTTGGGAAGGTCAGGCATCGCAACCGACACAATTGGACTCTCCTTGTGGATTTGGGATTTCGAAGAATGCACAGTTCTTTGCTGTGCTTTTGCCAGCTTGAGTCTTTTCATTTTTCTAGCGAGAGGCTGAGTGCTTCCATCCTCATGTGAAGCTGAACCACTAGCCATGAACATAGGCCAGGGCCTCAGCCGTTCCTTGCCACTCCGTGTGGTAAATGGCATATTGGCAAGTTTACGCTTCTCCTCCGACAATTTTATTTTAGGTTTTGGAGTCCTTTTTTTACTGATATTTGGTGTTTTGGATTTGACATGCTCTGTACTATGACATTGGGCATCGGCCTTGGCAGACGACGTTGCTGGCATTTCATCGTCTCGGCCATGACTAGTGGCAGCAGCTTCAGCACGAGGTGGAAGTGGATCTTGATCTTTTCCTAATTTTGGAACCTCAACATTTTTGTTCTCCATATTTTAATAGGCACAACTAAAAGGCACCTCAGGTAAACAATGGAGATGGATGGATACTAGTATACAATTATGGACGGACTGCCGAGTGCCGACACAGAGGTAGCCACAGCCGTGAACTACCGTACTGTACTGTGTCTGCTGCTAATATAGACTGGTTGATAAAGAGATGTCGTAGTATGTATGTATGAAGAAGAAAGAAAAAAAAACCACGGTTAGGTGGTATACAATTATGGACGGACTGCCGAGTGCCGACACAGAGGTAGCCACAGCCGTGAACTACCGTACTGTACTGTGTCTGCTGCTAATATAGACTGGTTGATAAAGAGATGTCGTAGTATGTATGTATGAAGAAGAAAGAAAAAAAAACCACGGGTAGGTGGTATACAATTATGGACGGACTGCCGAGTGCCGACACAGAGGTAGCCACAGCCGTGAACTACCGTACTGTACTGTGTCTGCTGCTAATATAGACTGGTTGATAAAGAGATGTAGTAGTATGTATGTATAAAGAAGAAAGAAAAAAAAAACACGGGTAGGTGGTATACAATTATGGACGGACTGCCGAGTGCCGACACAGAGGTAGCCACAGCCGTGAACTACCGTACTGTACTGTGTCTGCTGCTAATATAGACTGGTTGATAAAGAGATGTCGTAGTATGTATGTATAAAGAAGAAAGAAAAAAAAACCACGGTTAGGTGGTATACAATTATGGACGGACTGCCGAGTGCCGACACAGAGGTAGCCACAGCCGTGAACTACCGTACTGTACTGTGTCTGCTGCTAATATAGACTGGTTGATAAAGAGATGTCGTAGTATGTATGTATGAAGAAGAAAGAAAAAAAAAACACGGTTAGGTGGTATACAATTATGGACGGACTGCCGAGTGCCGACACAGAGGTAGCCACAGCCGTGAACTACCGTACTGTACTGTGTCTGCTGCTAATATAGACTGGTTGATAAAGAGATGTAGTAGTATGTATGTATAAAGAAGAAAGAAAAAAAAACCACGGGTAGGTGGTATACAATTATGGATGGACTGCCGAGTGCCGACACAGAGGTAGCTACAGCCGTGAACTACCGTACTGTGTCTGCTGCGACTGGATGATAAATAATGATATAAAAAATATATATATATCACTACTGCAGCCGGACAGGTATATATATTATATAATGACGGACCTGCTGGACACTGTCTGTCAGCAGAATGAGTTTTTTATAGAATAAAAAAAAAACACCACACAAGTGAAGTCACACGACGAGTGTTTAACTTTTTCAGGCAATCACAATATAGTATACTACTAACTATACTGGTGGTCAGTGTGGTCAGGTCACTGGTCAGTCACACTGGCAGTGGCACTCCTGCAGCAAAAGTGTGCACTGTTTAATTTTAATATAATATGTACTCCTGGCTCCTGCTATAACCTATAACTGGCACTGCAGTGCTCCCCAGTCTCCCCCACAATTATAAGCTGTGTGAGCTGAGCACAGTCAGATATATAATATATACATAGATGATGCAGCACACTGGGCTGAGCAGTGCACACAGATATGGTATGTGACTGTCTTGTACTCCTGGCTCCTGCTATAACCTATAACTGGCACTGCAGTGCTCCCCAGTCTCCCCCACAATTATAAGCTGTGTGAGCTGAGCACAGTCAGATATATAATATATACATAGATGATGCAGGCATGCAGCACACTGGGCTGAGCAGTGCACACAGATATGGTATGTGACTGAGTCACTGTGTGTACCGTTTTTTTCAGGCAGAGAACGGATATATTAAATAAAACAACTGCACTGCTGGTGGTCACTGTGGTCAGTCACTAAACTCTGCACTCTCTTCTACAGTATCAGCCTCAGGTCAATCTCTCTCTCTCTCTCTCCTAATCTAAATGGAGAGGACGCCAGCCACGTCCTCTCCCTATCAATCTCAATGCACGTGTGAAAATGGCGGCGACGCGCGGCTCGAGTCCTTATATAGAATCCGAGTCTCGCGAGAATCCGACAGCGTCATGATGACGTTCGGGCGCGCTCGGGTTAACCGAGCAAGGCGGGAAGATCCGAGTCGCTCGGACCCGTGAAAAAAAACATGAAGTTCGTGCGGGTTCGGATTCAGAGAAACCGAACCCGCTCATCTCTAGTATTTACCCTGCACAGAAATAAAATAACCCACCCAAATCTAACTCTCTGCAAATGTTATATCTGCCTCCCCTGCAGTGCACATGGTTTTGCCCAATTGCTATCAAAAATCCTGCTGCGATCAACTTGGAATTACCCCCAAGATGCAGCTAACCACTGACAACTTTCTAGCAAGTTGGGGTTTTAGTTTTTCTCTTATATCCTAGAGGATACTGGGGTCCATTTAGTACCATGGGGTATAGACTGGTCCACTAGGAGCCATGGGCACTTTAAGAATTTGATAGTGTGGGCTGGCTCCTCCCTCTATGCCCCTCCTGCCAGACTCCATCTATAAAATGTGCCCGGAGGAGCTGGTCACGCTTATGGAAGCTCCTGAAGAGTTTTCTGCATTTATTTTATATGTTTGTTCTTTTCAGGCAGGACTGGATGGCACCAGCCTGCCTGCTTCATGGGACTTGAGGGATGGGGGGGGGGAGGGGCGAATGGCCCAATGTCTTGAAGGGTTAATGGTCTCAATCCCCGCTGACAGGACACTGAGCTCCTGAGGGACCTATTCGCAAGCCCATCACAGCGTGCGTACAGTCCCGCAGCACGCCGCCACCCCTAACAGCCAGAAGAATGAAGAGTGGCGAGTATTGAGCCGGCGTCCCGGTTGGCGGGGCGCCGGCCATTATGGCAGCATGAGGGTACGGAGACGCACGGCTTCTAAACGGGGCGGGATGCGTCTCCGTACACAATACCCATACTGGCACAACAGCCGTAAAACGTTTTTCTCCATTTTAAGCACCAGATTCCTCAGCCAGTATACAAAAAAAAAAGCGGGAAGACCGCGCCATTGAAGGGGCGAGGCTTCACTATGAGAGGATCCAGCAGCTCAGCTTCGCCATTTTCCCTCTGCAGTGGACACAGATGCTGACATGACAGGGACGCGCAGCTCCTCCAGTGTGACTCAACATTACCTCAGCGGTACCAGTGGGTCATAGCAGGGGGGGAGAGTGATTACTAGTGTACTAAGTCCCCTATCAAGGTACTTAGTCTGCAACCCGGCTAAGCTTGGCATTAACGGTGGGGGCTGGCTCCAAACAACTGTCTCTCCCTGAAGGGCTCTTTGTGGGTTAATTGTGCTTAACCTATCGTGTGTGTTGTCACATTACATTATGTCAGGCAAAGAGTGTGTGTCTTGTACCGCAGAGTGTTCCTCTTCACCAGGGGGCTCACTACTGGGTACTCGGGGTTCACAGACTAGCGGGGCTGAGCCGGAATGGGTTAATTCTCTTAAGGGAATGATCTCCACTCTTTCTACAAAACTGTCCTGCAATGAGAAAGAGACGCAATACTTAAAACAGACTGTGGATGAGTTTATGAACGAGACTCAATCCCCAGGTCAGTGTCACAATCCCCTCCCATTTGTCCGCAAAAGCGATCTCTGGCCTATATCCTGCAGTCTGACTCTGACAGGTCAGACATGGAGGAGGGGGAGGTGGACTCAGAGGGGGTGGATGCAGCTCTGTCACAGGGAATAGAGGCTCTTAAGGGGGGTACTCACGGAGCGATATTCTAAGCAATCTGACTAGATTGCTTAGAATTTGAGCATTATCGCTCCGTGTGTACCCCCTACAGCGATAGCGATGCGCAGGGCTATTGCTGGTGCTAGATTGGCCTGCATTCAGGCCAATCTAGCGGGTCGCTCACTTCACCCGCTGGGTGAAGTGAGCGGCCCCCCCGTCTCCCCCCGCACGCTCAGCACAGATCGCGCTGTGCTGAGCGGCGGGAGAGATGTGTGCTGAGTGGTACGCTCAGAACACATCTCTCCCGCATCGGCCAGTCTATATGGGCATTTATAGAAGCTATCAGATATGTTCTGCATATTCCTGATAAGGTGTCAGAGGAGTGTGAGGAATCTTGGTTTAATGTAAAAAAGAAGTCCTCAGTCACTTTTCCTGCGTCAAAGGAATTGAATACCCTGTTTGGAGAACCATGGGTTAATCCTAATAAGTTTCAGATCCCTAAAAGGTTGCTCTCATCTTTTCCTTTTTCTACCGATAGTGGATGCATCAGTCTTCTAGGTTGTCACGTAAAATCGTTTTGCCTGTTCCTGGTGCAGCCTCCCTGAAGGACACGGCTGATCGTAAATTTGAGAATACATTCAAATCATTGTACACAGCTGCTGGGGTGGCCCAAAAACCCACTATTGCATGTGTGTGGATCACTAAAGCCATTGCAAAATGGTCAGGTAACCTAATTGAGGGGTTAGATTCCTTATCTAGGGGGGATGTTGTCTTACTCCTGCAGCATATACAGGACTCTGCGAACTTTATGGTGGAAGCCATAAAGGAAATAGGCGTGCTTAACGCACGCACCACCACTATGGCAGTGTCGGCATGCAGAGGCTTGTGGCTACGCCAGTGGACTGCTGACGCGTATTCCAGGAAAGGCGTGAAAGGCCTACCATTCACAGGAGAGGCCTTGTTCGGAGATGAATTAGACATGGATCTCCACGACTACTGTTGGTAAGTCTACGTATCTTCCCTCCGCAGCCCCCCAACCAAGAAGACTTATTCAGCTTCTAAGTTACAGTCCTTTTGGACGGCCAAGTTCAAGGGCAAATCCAGAGGTGCTTCTACGTCCTCCAGCGGTGCAAGGGGTAAACCACGCAAACCAGCAATAGCAGGTGCTCAGGAACAGAGCTCAGGCTCTACTTCCTCAAAGATTGCAGCATGGCGGTGCACCGCAATGCCTAGAAGGCTGTCAGGTGGGAGCTCGCCTACAATTCTTCAGTCAAATCTGGTCAAATTCGTGCCATGATCCCTGGGTTATAGATCTTATTTCCCAGTGCTAAAGACTGGAGTTCCAAGAGCTCCCACCTCACAGATTCTTCAAATCAGGCTTGCCAGTTTTTCAAGAGGCAAGTATAACTTTACAACAGGCCATCCAAAAACTGGTACAGACTCACGTCATTGTTCCAGTTCCACCTCATCAGCTAAACAAGGGGTACTATTCCAACTTGTTTGTAGTATCGAAACTGGACGGTTCGTTAAGACCAATTTTGAAACTCAAGTCATTGAACCCATACTTACCAGTGTTCAAATTCAAGTCTCTGGAATCTGAGAGTGGTGATCTCAGGTCTGGAGGAAGGGGAATTCCTAGTGTCTCTGGATATCAAGAATGCGTACCTTCACATTCCGATCTGGCTGCCTCGTCAGGCTTACCTACGGTTTGCACTGCAGGACTGTCACTACCAGTTCCAGACCCTGCCATTCGGTTTCTCCACGGCACCAAGGGTGTTGACCAAGGTGATGGCAGAGATGATGTTTCTACTCAACAAACAGGGAGTGAACATAATTCTGGACGATCTCCTGATAAAAGCACCGTCCAGGGAAAGGTTGCTGGACAGCATTGCTCTCTCAACCAAACTTCTCCAGGATCATGGGTGGATTCTGAACTTTCCGAAATCTCACCTAGAGCCAACACAGAGGCTCCCATTCCTGGGAATGATACTGGATACGGAGTTGCAGAAGGTGTTCCTTCCGTTGGAAAAGGCATTAGTAATCCAGTCGATGTTTCAGGATGTCCTGAAGCCAACCCGGATATCGGTGCATCTATGCATTCGCCTTCTGGGGAAAATGGTGGCCTCTTACGAGGCGCTTCAATATGGAAGGTTTCACGCAAGACCCTTCCAGCTCGATCTGTTGGACTAATGGTCCAAAAGCCAGGATCTCCTTTCTGTGGTGGCAACAGACTTCTCACCTCGTCGAGGGTCGGAGGTTCGGAATTCAGAACTGTATTCTGCTAACCACAGACGCAAGCCTCAGAGGTTGGGGAGCAATCACTCAGAGGGTGCAGTTTCAAGAAAGATGGTCAAGTCAGGAAGTCGTCCTTCCAATCAACATTCTGGAACTCAGGGCCATATACAACGCCCTTCTGCAGGCCTCACATCTTCTTCAAGATTGGGCCATTCAGGTCCAGTCGGACAATGTGACGTACATAAACCGTCAGGGCGGAACGAAAAGCAGAGCAGCAATGTCAGGTTGTCAGCGGTCTTCATTCCGGGAGTAGACAACTGGGAAGCAGACTTTCTCAACAGACACGACCTGCACCCGGGGGAGTGGGGACTTCACCCGGAAGTGTTCAGGTGCTTGATAAGTCGATGGGGATATCCACAGATCGACATGATGGCCTCTCGTCTCAACAAGAAGCTCAAGTGGTATTGTTCCAGGTCGAGAGACCCACAGGCGGTGGCGTTAGACGCCCTGATGACTCCATGGGTCTATCAGATGGTGTACGTGTTTCCTCCACTTCCTCTGATCCCAAGAATTCTAAAGAGAATAAAAAGGATAAAGGTTCAAGCACATCTAATTTCTCCAGACTGGCCAAGAAGGGCCTGGTACACAGACCTTCTGGAGATGCTCCTCGAAGATCCGTGGCCTCTACCTCTTCGCGAGGATCTTCTGCAACAGGGCCCGTACGGCTACGTTTGATGGCATGGAAGTTGAACAGCTCATTCTAGCCAGGAGAGGGATCCCTAGCAAGGTTATCCCGACTATGATCCAAGCCAGGAAGGGGGTAACATCTAAGCATTACCATCGTATTTGGAAGACATACGTCTATTGGTGTGAGAGCAGAAAATTTTATGCGGTGGAATTCCATCTAAGATGTTTCTTTCTTTTTTTCTACAAGCAGGAGTGGATGTGGGCCTACGTCTGGGCTCCATGAAAGTCCAGATTTCGGCCTTGTCCATTTTTCTTTCAGAAATTGGCTTCTCTCCCTGAGGTCCAGATGTTCTTGAAAGGTGAGAGAAAAACATTTTGCTGTCCCTAATGCACATCAAGTGAGAAATAACACTACATAATAATCAGGTAATACAGAGATCTTAGTTGCTTATATCTGCAGATATAGAGTTAAGCCCCCAGGCCGAACGGCAAGGCGTCTGTCACTGGGGGTCCCTAATACTAGGTGTGGGTCCGGGGTGCGGGAACCCATCATGTCTGCACAGGCCTGCCACCCCAGGGAAGCACACAGGTGAAAATTAATAGGGGTTAATAAGAAGCACATAAGTGCTATGTAAGTCAGGTGTGATTAAAATAATACAAAAATATATACAATGTGATAAGGAAAAACAAAGTGTTAATAAAGTGTTAGGGTGTGACAACCTGAAGCAACTCAGCCGCTCCAACACAGGGGAAATCGCACCCCAAACCCACCCCATAAATAATGACAAATATGTCTGGGTCTAATAGCCTAGTGTAAGGCCACATGATAATGGCTCCTACAGCATCTGAGAGCCAATTTACCTGGAGACACCCCTAGCTTCTCCAATGGCACTCTGGAGTCAGCAATCCCAACTAATGTTGACCCATCCATGCCTCTCTGAAAGTGGCGGGCGCAATGGACAGGAGGACAAAAATGAGCACACACTGCGATCGCCGATACTGCAGCAGCAGCAGGTGTGTTTGAGGGGGTTACAGACATTAGGGGGTGCCTGTGCGCACCAGGCACCCCCCCCTGCGCACGCCTATGCCTGAGGTTCAAACTTTCTTGAAAGGTGTTCTGTAAATCCAACCTCCCTTTGTGCTTCCCATGGCACCTTGGGATCTCGATGTGGTGCTGCATTTCCTCCAATCGGACTGGTTTGAGCCGTTACAGGAGGTGGATGTAAAATTTCTTACGTGGAAGACCGCCATACTATTGGCCTTGGCTTCAGCAAGACGTGTGTCGGAACTGGGGGTTTTGTCTCACAAAAGTCCCTATTTAAATTTACATGAGGACAGAGCTGTACTCAAAACTCGTCAGCAATTTCTTCCCAAGGTGGTGTCTGCGTTTCACATCAACCAACCTATTGTGGTTCCGGGTGTCACTGACACCTCTGCTACTTCAAAGTCTTTGGATGTTGTGAGGGCTTTGAAGGTGTATATGAAAAGAACAGCTCGTCACAGAAAGACGGTCTCGCTGGGGGCGTGGCCTGGCTGGCAATGGGAGAGGAAGCACTTCCTAGGAGCTCCTGCAAACTGGCCAACATAAATAAATAAAACAACTTTATTTAGTACCCTGGTGCCCCCTGCACTTACCCCACTGCCTCTGCCCACATCAACCCGACCAGGGGAAGCGTGCTGCGGAGTCGGAGGGCGGCCTTGGCTGCCCTTGCGGATTGTGGCCTTCCCCCTCCTGTGAAGCCGGGGCCTCGATTTCACCGCCTCGCGGGGCCGGGCTCCGGAGCTACCCGCGGGACCTGGGACCCTCCTCTCCACCCCTCCGGACCGTTGGCAGCGGCTTGTGGTGGCCTCACCCCTCCTGCGGACCCCTCCGGCGGAGCTGTGCAGCAGCTGAAGCGGGCCTGCGGCCCCCCTGCTACCTACGGCCGCCGCGGCCTACCACGCGCCCAAAAGCCGGGACCTCGAGTTCGGGGACGACCCGGCCGTGAGCTCCGGGATCGGAGCGCGGCCGCGACGGGCTCCCCGAGCCCCCGGATCACCCCCACATGCGAGGCTGGACACTCTTAAGCACCCCCAAAGAGCCTCTGTGCCACAAGCAGCCCCACAAGGGATAAAAGAGGGGAAAGAAGCAGCCCTACAAGTGCTGCGGTGGCCATCTTGGATTCCTGGAGATTTAGCTGGAGAAGGCTGAGCACACCTGCAGCTCTAGAAATCTCTACAGCACATCCAAAAAGGCTGCATTACCTTTAGCACCCAACCATCCTGGAATATTGTGAGTACCTGCTGCTGCCACAGCACTCATTTCTTATTTGCACCCCTGCTCCATAGAATCCCACGACAGGAGCCCAGAGTCACCATTTTACTTTCTGGCACCCAGCCAGGGTAAAGATAACCCGCACTATACCACACACTCCTCACCCCCGCAGGAGTACAGATTCTATTTACACTACCGCCAGTATCGGCGACGGCTATGGAAGTGCTTTAATACCACCCAAGTGCGCCCGGGCCACTGAATAGGGGATCGAACCGCGATCTGCCCCGACGGCGGAGTTGGCGCCTGGAAGAGTCATGGCCTCAGCGTTATGATATTCGGATCCACACATCCCAGACCTATCCTTAAGATGACTCTCAAGATGATTTAACGCAAAATAATAAAATACTACATGTGCCATAGCTAAATGATCAGACCCCATATATAATACTCTGGCACCCTACCCCCCAGCTCCGCGGTTGGAGGATCGGATCTGACCGGATTACCTGTTCACTAAACGGACTCGGGCCTGTGTCCCCCCAGCAATAATTTTTCCTTCCTTTTTCTTTTTTACCCCCACTCCTACCCTACCTCTTCCGGATATAAGCCACTATGTCCAAAAACAAAAAAACATCGCAAGCTCCGACTAACTTCTTTGGCTCAAAGTCCAAGGGCTCACAGAACCCCACCATGGCCGCAAGCTCCCCCCCCTCTCCATGTTCGTCGGAAGCAGGTATCGATCCCCAGATACAGGCGGTCATGTCGAGCCTATTGGAAGGAGTGCAGTCCGCGTTCAAGCAAGAACTCTCGAACGCTATAGCCGAATTTAAATCGGACCTTACAGATCTCGGCAACCGGACGGATGCACTGGAAACAAAGACGGACGATCTCTGCCGCTCCCAACACCGCATTGACAGTGAACTCGCTAGATTGCACGAGGAAATGGAGTCCCTCAAGGAGCGACAAGAGGACCAAGAAAATCGCTCGCGTAGAAATAATCTGCGCATACGTGGCGTTCCAGAAACGGTCCTCGGCCCATCACTACCAACATTCTTGAGAGAATTCTTCATACACTTGGTACCAGACCTCACAGTCGAAGAATGCCTTTGCGATAGGGCACATAGAGCACTCCGGGCAAAACCATCTCCCGCCCAACCGCCCAGGGATGTTATTGTCCGTTTCCATTATTTCCGTTCGAAGGAGAAAATTATGTCCTCCGTTCGAGACACATCGGAGATCCTGTTTAAAGGCACGCAGCTGCAGATCTTTCAGGACCTTGCACCCTCCACTATCCAAAAACGGCGAGACCTCCAACCGGTCACCCGGATCCTACGACAACACCAGATCAGATACAGATGGGGATTCCCCTTCCACTTACACGTTTCGGTCAATAACTCTGTTCACTCGGTCAAGACCTTACCCCAAGGACAGGAACTGCTGGCAAAGCTAGATCTCCTCCCAACATCAGCAGTAGATGACATGGCGGCTTCATCATCCCAACCGCCACATCCTCAGCCCCCTCTTCCCGACTGGACACGGGTGACCCGACAGCGCAATGTGGACAAGGACCCTCCCTGACCTGGGGAAACTCCCCGATGTGTATAGTGCATGAACTGTCGGTGCAACGCCTCCACGACTCGAAACGAGTGTGAACAGTGGAGGATTCGACCTCAGTTCAACTACCAGTATCGTAACTATCCTTGGTTAATGCTGTTATAATCAAGTTATAACTGTTTGAATCCCCGTGGTATTCCCCCCCCCCCTCCTCCCTCCTCCCTCCCTTTCCTTCAACCCCCCCCTCCCCTTCCCTCCTTTCTCCCTCCCCAAATTTTTTTTTTCTCTCTCTTTTTTTGTTTTTATGCTTGCATTTTTGTTGTATGGACACAGTTCTCAATGTCCTATATTATATTACGTTTGCTATAAATGTAAAAAGGTCATAGCCATTCCCAGCCTTCATGGCCCGGGTGACGCACACCCTCTCACATGGTAGCTCAGTTACCCCCCTACAATCCCTTACTGTTGTTTATAATGTTACTAACTCGATGCTTTTTCCTAGCGGCCCCTAAATGGGACCCACAACCTCAGGGATGTTTCCCCGTTTGGGGTACTTCTTCTTCTTCTTTTCTATGTTCTTTCTTTTCTCTCTTTTCTTGTGGCCTCTGCTTGACTTCCCTGCTCCTTCTCTTGCTTGGCCCGGAGGGGTGGCCTTCGCCTGGCACAAATTGTACCTCGCTGGACTATACCTGGCAACATGCCGTACTCCCCCACGTAAACAATCATGTCTCTTAAAATATTCTCGGTCAATGTAAATGGCCTGAACTCCCCTAGGAAGCGTACCGTGTTCCTGAGTGCTTGCAGACGTGAGAAAGTTGACATAGCATTCCTGCAGGAAACACATCTCACCGGTCCCCACACTCGGCTTAAGGGCAAATGGTTCTCCCAGTCCTATTTTGCCTCAGCAGACTGCAAAAAACGGGGTGTGGCCATCTTAGTTCATCGTAATATCCCGTTTATTCATTCCAGGACGGTGACAGACCCAGACGGACGGTTCCTTATGGTAAGGGGTACCCTCCGCTCTAAGGCTTTCACTCTGGTCTCCGCCTACGCCCCCAACCAAGACCAATCTTTGTTTTTTGATTCTCTCTCCAAACGCCTATCACGAGAAGCACAGGGAAGCATTATCATGGGTGGTGACTTTAATACCATAATCGACCCCTTGCTGGATAGATCTGGTCCTCCGCCTCATGCTTCCATGACGACCCTCCCTCGGGCTTCCCGCACACTTACCGCCACCATGAAACTCCACGGTCTCTGTGACACTTGGCGTTCCCAACACCCCCACACCAAAGATTTTACGCACTTCTCAGCTCCACATCAACACTATTCCAGGATTGATATGATCCACATCTCCACTGCCCTAGTGCCACTGATCTCGGACACGGGCATTACACCACTGACTTGGACGGACCACGCTGGGGTCTACCTCCTCATAGATATATACCGCACACCTCATAGGAAATTTAAATGGCGTCTTGATGACTCGCTTCTACAACACCCCTCTGCACTAGAGGAAACTAGACTAGCGATCACACACTACTTCACTGAAAATATATCTCCCGACATTCCACTTAATATCCTTTGGGAAGCCCACAAAGCCACGATTCGCGGCACCTTATTAGCAAAATCGTCGGCAATCAAGAAAAAAACCGCACAGGAAATAGTCTCCCTCGAATCAGAAATAGCCACCTTACTACCCAAACACAAAGCATCCCCCGACCCCTCTTTACTCACTCAGATAGACTCCCTCCGAGGACAACTCAACACTCTCCTATCCAACCGCGCGGCAACAATTCTTCGGAAATTGCAACAACGCTTTTACGACAAAATGGATAAAATAGATACCCTACTAGCCAACAAACTACGTCGTAAGCAGGCGCTGGGTGCAATAGATAAACTGTACTCGTCACAAAGGGGAACCTATACATATGACCCTGAATTGATGGCTGAAGATTTCCGCCTGTTTTATAGCTCCCTCTATAACTTACCTGACCCGCCCCTGCTGTCTCCTGACGGATCCGGGGGAGTGCGCTCATATTTATCCGATACCCCCCTCCCAACCCTATCCGACAATCAATTGGAAGCCCTAAATAGTCGAATCTCGGAGGAGGAGACAATAGCTGCCATACGATCGATGCGCTCGTCGGCTGCTCCGGGTCCGGACGGTTTCACAGCCCAATATTATAAACTCTTCGCGAAGGAACTGGCCCCACACCTAGCCTCCCTATTTAACGGTATCCTCGAGGGAGCCTCCTTCCTGCCGGAGACGACTCGGGCCGATATAGTGGTAATCCCAAAGCCTGACAAAGATCCGACTAGCTGCTTAAATTACAGACCAATCTCATTATTGAATGTTGACTTGAAAATATACGCGAAAATACTAGCTAACCGTCTGGGTCCCCTGATGCCCGGCCTGGTCCACCCGGACCAGGTCGGCTTCATTCCTGGACGCCAGGCGTCTGACAACACCAGAAGGGCAATAGATCTAATATACTCAATCCAAAAACGGAAACCTCCCTCTCTCATTTTGGCTCTCGACGCGGAGAAGGCCTTCGACCGCATATCGTGGTCTTTTGCCTTTGCAGTCCTCGACAAAATGGGATTCTCCGGAAACTTTCTAGAGGGAATTAAAGCACTCTACCACTCTCCGTCGGCCCAGGTTATGGTTAATGGTGTCTCCTCCTCCAGTTTCGGGATCACCAATGGTACCAGGCAGGGATGCCCCCTCTCCCCTTTAATCTTTGCCCTAGTCATGGAGCCCCTAGCAGCAAGGATCCGTAATAACAATGCTATCCATGGAATAGCCACAGGCCTATCCGAACACAAGATAGCGTTATATGCCGACGACGTCCTGATCTCCCTCACTGACCCAGCCCAATCTCTCCCCGCGCTTTTATCTGAGATCAGCTCATACTCACAGCTCTCAGGTTATAAAATAAACGTGAACAAAACAGAGGTCCTCAACTTTTATATCCCGGCAGCTCTCAAACAAGAACTTCAAACTATCCTCCCCTGTAACTGGCATACCAAGAAAATTAAATACCTTGGTGTGTACTTGACCCACCATCACCACCAACTTTTCCAAGCAAATTATCCCCGTCTATTACAGACAATTAAGGAGGACTTGGTGGACTGGTCCAGTTATTTTATATCATGGATAGGCAGAATTAACTCTGTCAAGATGAGCGTGCTCCCCCGACTCCTGTACTTATTTCAGACCCTCCCGATCTACGTCCCTACCTACGTCTTCAAGACCCTACAACGCCAATCCTCCCTCTTTATTTGGAATCACAAACGCCCTCGAGTCAGACTTAAACTGCTTCAACGCCCCTCCAGAGGCGGCGGCCTGGGTATCCCGGATTTTAAGAAATACTTTTATGCCGCGCAACTCGCTCAATGTGCACAATGGTGCAACGAAGGCGGGACACGGAAGGTCTGGGTGGGGATAGAGGCGGAGGAGACGGGCCTAGCTACACTATCCTCTCTACTGTGGCTTCACCGGAACCAGCATCCCCGTGCGGCCCTATTGCACCCTGTAGTAAGTCGCTCCCTGGCAACATGGGACCTGACAAATAGACGGTTCAGTTTGGCCCCATACCCGTCCCCGCTAATTCCGTTATTTAACAACCCAGCCTTCCCACCAGGTATGAGCAGAGCCACGCACACATCTTGGCGCATGAGTGGTATTTTCTATGTTAATGATATCACCTCCACAGCTATTTTCCCACAATTCGCAGATATCCGTGAAGGAACAGTAATCCCCTCATCGGACTTCTTCCGCTATCTACAAATTAGACATTTCCACTCCACCATCACCACCACCCTTCTCCACAGACACTTATCCCCCTTTGAACACATTAGCTGGAAACGCACCAACACTAAAGGCCTCATATCAGACATCTACACCCTCCTGGACGACCTCCCCACAACATCCCGGGCCCCTCATGAAGTGGCATGGGAAAAGGAACTGGGATTCACTATAGACAATGAGGACTGGGTAGATATATGGGACAATGCGGCTTCCAGCTCCATCTGTGTAAGAATTAAAGAAAATATCTATAAATTACTCTACCGATGGTACTATGTCCCTTCCCGTCTACATACTATGTTCCCCGATACTCCAGATAGATGCTGGAGGGGCTGTACGGACATTGGTTCATTCTTACACATATGGTGGGCCTGCCCTAAAATCTACACAATATGGGGTGAACTCATCACCATGCTTTCGCGTTTATTCGACACCTCCATCCCCTCCGACCCCCAATACTTTTTGCTCCCCATGACTCTTCCTACCCTCAACAGACATCAAAACAAACTATTCCGACATATAGTCTCGGCAATGACATGCCAAATTGCCACAGACTGGAAGAGCCCGACCCCCTCACCAATGCAGGGGATAATTTCTCGGATATGGTATGTCCACAAAATGGAATACATGACCGCAGTTATTCGTAATACTTCGAAGCAATTCGATAAAGTATGGTCCCCATGGCTAAACCTACAACAGGCTTCCTCCCCATTCATAATCTGACACGGCATGCCAAGGTCCTATCCACCTCTTGCCCCCGAAGGCTACCCCTCCACCTCTCCTCCCTCTCTCTACTCCCCCCCCTCTTTTCTTCAACCGGAGGTGCCCAGCCTCCTATGCTTTTCTGTCCCCTTCTGATCGCTCTCTGAGCACTCTCTTTTTCTCATTTCCTTTGCTGACTCTCTTGACGGAAGGCCACTCCGTTGCCGAGAGTTTCCCACTTTTTATGCTCTAACTTGAATCTCTAAACACGGGAAAACACAAAAACAAAAAAAAGGATCCATGCTGTTGTAGCAACAATTTACTGTACCTACATTTGTATTTTAAGCACCCAAAATGTTCGGGTGCTCTGCTATGTTATCATTGTACCTATTTCATGATCCATTCAATAAAATGTGTTTAAAAAAAAAAAAAGAAAGACGGTCTCGCTGTTTGTCCTTTATGATCCTAATAAGATTGGGTATCCTTCTTCAAAGCAGACTATTGCACGCTGGATCAGACTTACTATTCAGCATTCTTATTCCACGGCAAGTTTGCCATGTCCAAAATCGGTACAGGCCCACTCGACTAGGTCGGTAGGTTCTTCCTGGGCGGCTGGCCGGGGTGTCTCAGCTTTACAGCTCTGCCGAGCAGCTACTTGGTCTGGTTCGAACACGTTTGCAAAGTTCTACAAGTTCGATACTTTGGCCTCTGAGGACCTTCAGTTTGGTCAGTCAGTTCTGCAGGAACCTCGGCACTCTCCCACCCAGTTTGGGAGCTATGGTACATCCCCATGGTACTAAATGGACCCCAGTATCCTCTAGGACGTAAGAGAAAATAGGATTTGAATTACCTACTGGTAAATCGTTTTCTCGTAGTCCGTAGAGGATACTGGGCGCCCGCCCAGTGCTTCATTCTTCCTGCACGTTTACTTGGTTAAGTAATGTTGGTTCAGCCGTTGCTGTTCCTGTTCCAAGTTTGGTTAGCTTGGCTTTCCGCTTGTTCTGTGTGCTGGTTTGGAATCTCACCACTATTCTTATCTATCCTTTTCTTGAAGTATGTCCGTCTCCTCGGGCACAGTTTCCTAGACTGATTCTGGTAGAAGGGACATAGAGGGAGGAGCCAGACCATACTATCAAATTCTTAAAGTGCCCATGACTCCTAGTGGGCCCGTCTATACCGCATGGTACTAAATGGACTCCAGTATCCTCTATGGCCTATGAGAAAAGGATTTACCGGTAGGTAATTAAAATCCTATTTATTTATTTTTAACCTTGTCATCCAGTTCATTATCAAATTTTTCTTTCTGGGATCCATCCATCTGCCAACACTTCATCCCTGATTTCCTTCTGCCCACTTTCTCTCCATCCTACACTCTCTATCCATCCCTAAACCTCCCCACACTCCCTCCATTACTAAATCCTGACACTCCCTGCCTCCCAACTCCCACCCTCTATCCTACCCACCCTTCCTCCAACATTCCCAAAGTACCATCCACTTTCCCTCTTTATCCCTTCTGCCCACTTTCCTTCCCGTCTACACTCCCATCCATACATCCCTAAATACTTCCCACCTACACACCCTCTCTCATGCCTACTTTGCCTCCTTTCCACAATCTCTCCCTCTCTCAATACCTCACGCCCTCCCTTCCACACTTCTTCCTTCTGTCCCTAAATCCCTCGCACCCTACCTATCACACTCCCTTTCAGCCAGACTTCATACCTCCCACCCATACTCGTCCCTTTCAAAATTCCTCCATCTCCCAACCCACACTGCCATTCAACACTCCACCCACACTCTTCCCACAACTCCCATCCCATCTGACAGTATTTCACCAAACAGCAACAGTTACAGCAAAGCTGATTGTTTATGATGTAAGCCTGTCACATGATCAACCTACTAAACAATGGAAGGCTTGACATCACAATGGCAGATTATAGTGTAGCCTGTCACATGATAATTCTACTGAAGGGATACAGTTCAAACTGCAAGTATTTTGCCACTGAATTTCTTCTTTCTACCGTATTAAATATCATCTATTTGTATATATAGCCAGTGTTGTAACTACCATCGGTGCAGGTGGTGCAGCTGCTATGGGCTCCTTCCACTGGAAGGAGCATGTAAGGCAGCACTTGGTGCAGCAGAGCCAGGGGGCTAAAATATGCAGGCTCTGACTGGTGAGGTGGGGCTCCTGGGAGGTTCCCGGTGGTCCCATCGGACTTGTAGGTCTGCCCTCTGCCAGGGTGGAGGAGCTATGCCTGCTGCCCGCCATCCACAACCCTGCTAGTGGATTTCTTGCATTAAGGAGCCAGCCCTGCAGCACACGGCAAGTAAGAACCCAGGGGGGTGAGTGTGTATCTCGCAGTGTGTGTGTGTGTGTGTGTGTGTGTGTGTGTGTGTGTGTGTGTGTGTGTGTCACACTGTACCGTGTGTGTGTGTGTGTGTGTGTGTGTGTGTGTGTGTGTGTGTGTGTGTGTGTGTGTGTTCACCCGTCTACACCATTTGTATGCATATAGCATACGTGATGGCCAGCAAAGTATTAGTCTATCATAGAACACTGTGTGTGTAGGAATAGAGTCAGAGAATAATTCATTATATAGATTATTTATTAACAGTTTCTTATATAGTGCACCAAATACTGCTGTGCTTTACAATTGGACACAATGATAAAACAAAACTGGGTAATAAACAGTTATAGAGGTAGGAGGGCCCTATTCGCAAGCTTACAATCTATAGGGAAATAGGTATTGATACACAAGGAAAGGCACTATCTATTGCATATTTGTCCACTGGATTGCAAAGATTCTAGGTGGGTTGTATAATATCACATCACAGCAGTGATTAACCATGGTCAGAAAGAGGGGAAAGTGAAGAAAGAGAAAATATGTGGAGGATATGTGCGGACTGTACAGTGGGGATATAATCGGATAGGAAAGCTTATGAAGGTTGAGTGAGCGGTTCTGGAATGTGATAAGCTAGCCTGAAGAGATACGTTTTCAGGGAACGCTTGAAGGTTTGGAGACTAGGGGAGAGTCTTATTGCGCGTGGTAGGGCATTCCACAGAGTGGGTGCATCCCGAAGAAAGTCCTGCAAATGTGCATGGGAGCACATGGGAGTGTGGATGAGAGACATAGATCTTGTGAAGAGCGGACAGGTCGTGTTGGGAGATATTTTGAGATGAGCGGAGGGATGTACATTGGTGCAGTATGGTTAATGGCCTTGTGTGTGAGTAAAAGTGTTTTATATTGAATACGGTAGAATACAGGTAACCAATGGAGGGACTGACAGAGTGGATCTGCAGACAATGAAGGTCTAGCAAGGAAGATTAGCATTGCAGCTGCATTCAGAATGGATTGTGGTGAGAGTCTCTTTTTGGTAAGTCCAGTAAGAAGACTATTGCAATAATCAACGCGGGAGATAATGAGAGCATGGATTAGAGTTTTTGCAGTGTCTTGTGTAAGGTATGGTCGTATTTTGGATATGTTTTTTAGATGCATGTAACATGATTTTGAGACCGATTGAATGTGGGGAGCAAAGGACAGTTCTGAGTCAAGTATGACATCTAGGCAGCGAGCTTGTGGGGTAGGATTGATTGTTGAGTTGTCAACAGTGATAGAGATATCAGGCTGTTAACTACTATTGGCCGGTGGAAATATAAGTAGCTCTGTTTTGAAAATATTAAGTTTGAGGTGGCGAGATGACATCCAAGATGAAACAGCAGAAAGGTATTCTGTGACCTTAACCAATACAAATGGTGACAAATCTGGGGAGGATACGTAGATTTGAGTATCATCTGCGTACAGATGATACTGAAATCCAAAAGAGAGGGTTAGTTTCACAAGAGATGTGGTATAGATTGAGAAAAGCAGAGGACCTAAGACCGAGCCTTGTGGTAATCTAACTGAACGAGGTAGTGAAGAGGAGGTGGATTCAGAGAAGCGAACTCTGAAGGAGCGATTAGATAGGTAGGATAGGAACCAAGAGAGGACTGTGTCTTTAAGACCTAGGGATTTATAATTATTAGTGTTCATTAATAAGGAGATTTATGGTAAGAAATTACCTTTGTTAAATATCTTTTTTCGAGGTATACTGGATTCCACAGGGAATAACATCGGGGTGTAGAGTAGGATCTTGATGCGAGGCACAAACAGGCTAAAAGCTTTGACTGTTCCCAAGATGCTCAGCGCCGCCTCCTCTATAACCCCGCCTCCGTGCACAGGAGCTCAGTTTTGTTAACCAATCCAATGTAGTAGCAGGTAAAAGAGACGACAACAGTTAGTAGCCACAGACATCACATTCTCACGAAAGGAGAAGGTATCAGCGGCTAATGCCATACCAACCCAAAGAAGCTAAGTGCGTCAGGGTAGGCGCCCTGTGGGATCCAGTGTACCTCGCAGAAAAAGATTTAACAAAGGTAAGTTCTTACCATAAATTTCCATTTCTGCAGCGGGGTACACTGGTATTCTACAGGGAATAACATCGGGGATGTCCTAAAGCAATTCCTTATGGGAGTGGACGAATTGTAGTGGGCACAAGAACCCAGCGTCCAAAGGAAGCATCCTGGGAGGCGGAAGTATTGAAGGCATAGAACCTTATGAACGTGTTCACTGAGGACCACGTAGCCGCCTTGCACAATTGTTCAAGGGTCGCACCACGGCGGGCCGCCCAAGAAGGTCCAACTGACCAAGTAGAATGGGCTTTGATGATAGCAGGAGCTGGAAGGCCAGCCTGTACATAAGCATGTGCAATTACCATTCTAATCCATCTGGCCAGGGACTGCTTGTGAGCAGGCCAGCCACGTTTGTGAAAACCAAACAGTACAAAGAGAGAATCAGACGTCCTAACGGAGGCTGTCCTCTTCACATAGATACGGAGAGCCCTTACCACATCCAAAGACCGCTCTTTGGAGAATAATCCGGAGAGACAAAGGCCGGAACCACAATCTCCTGGTTAAGGTGGAAAGAAGACACCACCTTAGGTAGATAACCAGGGCGCATCCGAAGAACCGCCCGGTCACGGTGAAAAATCAGATAGGGGGACCTACAAGACAAGGCACCCAAATCTGATACCCGTCCAGCAGAGGCAATAGCCAGCAGAAACAAGACCTTGAGAGAAAGCCACTTAAGTTCCGCAGATTCAAGAGGTTCAAACGGAGACTCTTGCAAAGCCTCCAGAACCGCCAACAAATCCCAAGGAGCCACAGGAGGGACATAGGGAGGTTGAATCCGTAAAACACCCTGAGTGAATGTATGAACATCAGGCAGAGTCACAATTCTTCTCTGAAACCATACCGACAAGGCAGAAATATGAACCTTGAGGGAGGCCAGCTGAAGGCCCAAGTCCAGGCCCTGTTGTAGGAAGGCCAAAAGTTTGGCTGTACTAAACCTGTAAACGTCATGATTGTTAGAGGTGCACCAAGCAAAGTAAGAATTCCAGACCCTATGGTAAATCTGAGCAGAAGCCGGCTTACGGGCCTTCAACGTAGTTTGAATGACCGCCTCAGAAAATCCTTTGGCCCTCAGTACGGAAGCTTCAAGAGCCACGCCATCAAAGCGTCGGCCCAAATCCTGGTAAACACAATGGCCCTGAACGAGGAGGTCTGGTCATTGCGGAAGCAGAAGAGGACGCTCTAGCGAGAGACCCTGTAGGTCTGAGAACCAATGCTGTCTGGGCCACGCTGGAGCTATTAGAAGAAAGATTCCTCCTTCTTGCTTGAACGTCCTCACTACTCTGGGCAGGAGTGACACCGGAGGGAACACGTACGGCAGACGAAAGTATCATGGAATTGCCAGTGCGTCCACGAACGCTGCTTGAGGATCACTTGTTCTTGCTCCGAAGACCGGAACCCTGTGATTGTGTCGAGACGCCATCAGGTCTACATCTGGTAGGCCCCACTTGTCCAATAGGAGTTGAAATACTTCTGGATGAAGGCTCCATTCTCCAGCGTGTACGTCCTGATGACTGAGGAAGTCCGCTTCCCAGTTGGGGACCCCCGGAATAAACACTGCCGATGTGGCTGGCAGATGGCGTTCTGCCCATTGAAGAATCTTTGACACTTCCATCATTGCTATGCGGCTTCGAGTGCCACCTTGATGATTTATGTACGCCACCGTGGTGGCGTTGTCTGACTGTACTTGAACAGGCCTGTTCAGTACCAGATGCTGGGCCAGTTTCAGAGCATTGAACACTGCCCGCAATTCCAGAATTCCAGCAACTCCTGAAAAGAGTGTTGCTCCAACACCGCGCCCCAACCTCTCAGACTGGCATCCGTCGTCAGAAGGACCCAGTTGAAGATCCAGAAGGGACGACCCCTGCTCAATCGTTGGTCCTGTAGCCACCAGGTCAGTGACAGACGGACCTCGAGAGACAAGGAGATCATTTGAGACCTGATCCGGTGAGGCAGGCTGTCCCACTTGGCAAGAATCAGTTTCTGCAGAGGGCAGGAATGAAATTGAGCATACTCCACCATGTCGAAAGCCGACACCATGAGGCCTAGTACTTGCATCGCCGAGTGTATCGACTCACGCGGACGAGAGAGGAAGCAACGTATCTTGTCCTGAAGCTTCAGGCCTTTCTCCTGTGACAAAAACAACCTCTGGTTGTGTGTGTCCAACAACGCTCCCAGATGCACCATGCTCTGGGCAGGGACCAGGGATGATTTCTTCAAGTTGATGAGTCACCCGTGGGCTTGCAGAAACTAGACCGTCAGATCCAAATGATGGAGGAGAACTTCTGGGGAATTAGCCAGGATCAGCAGGTCGTACAGATATGGCAGGATACGGATGCCCCGATGGCGGAGTGAAGCAGTCATAACTGCCATGACCTTGGTGAAAATTCGCTGAGCCGTGGTCAAACCAAACTGTAAGGCCTGGAATTGGTAATGGAGATTGCCAATAGCAAACCGCAGGTATTGCAGATGTGACATGGCAATAGGGATATGCAGGTAAGCATCCTGTATATCCAGGGATACCATATAGTCTCCTGGTTCCAAAGCCATGACAGTAGAGCGACGGGTCTCCATACGAAACTTGGAGACCCTCACAAACATTTTCAAAGATTTGAGGTTGAGAATGGGCCGGGAGGAACCATTTGGTTTGGGGACTAGGAACAGTGTTGAAAAGCACCTCCTGCCCCTCTGAGCCAGAGGCACCGGCACTACCACTCCGGTGTCCAGGAGGGATTGTACCACTAAACGATGAGTTGTTGCCCTCACCTGATCCGAAGGGATGTCTGTCAGGCAACAGCGAGGAGGGGGACGTGTCTTGAAGGATATAGCGTATCCGTGAGTGACGACTTTCCATACCCAAGCGTCTGAAGGGGTCTTCAACCATACCTGGGTGGACTGTAGAAGTCGGCTTCCCACCCTGGGATCCCCCAGGGGGGAGGCCCGCCCTGTCATGATGCAGGCTTGTCAGATTTGGAAACAGGCTGACGGGCAGCACTGGCACGTTTAGGCACTGGGCATGGTGGTTTTGGAAGTGCAAGATTGTTTCGGGTACGCCTGACCCTTTGCTTTACCCGGAGGAGTAGTCCTAGGTAGACATGCAGTCTTAGCAGACGCCAAGTCAGCGACAATCTTGTTGAGATCCTCACCAAAGAGGATGTTTCCCTTAACCGGGAGCACCTCCAGGGTTTTCTTAAAGTCCAAGTCCACCGACCAGGACCGTAACCAGAGAATATGGCGAGCCAAAATGGATGCCGTGGCAGACTTGGCCGCCAGAACACCGGCATCTGAAGCTGCCTCTTTAATGTAATGAGATGCCGTGACAATATAAGAGAGACATTGCCTGGCATATTCAGGAAAATCGGACAGAATCTCAGTCTCCATTTCCTGAGCTCACGCCTCAATAGCTTCTGCGGCCCAAGTAGCCACAATGGTGGGCCTATGCGCAGCCCCTGCAAGGGTATAGATAGCTTTTAAGCAGCCCTCCACACACTTATCCATCGGCTCCTTGAGAGAAGTGACGGTAGTGACAGGCAGAGCAGATGACACCACCAGCTGAGCGATTTGTGAGTCCACCGGCGGTGGCGTTTCCCAATTTTTACTCAATTCTTCCGCAAGGGGATAGCGGGCTAGCATCTTCTTGTGCGGGGTGAATTTCTTTCCTGGGTTCTCCCAGGATTCCAGACGTATGTCAACCAAGTGATCATAATGAGGTAAAACCAATTTAGTAACCTTCTGACGTTTGAACCTGTCCGGTTTCTTAGATGTAGTAGCAGGCTCACGATCATCATCAATGTGAAGAATGAGCCTGATAGCCTCTAAAGGGGGGTACTAACGGGAGAGATGTTTGCTGAGCGATCTTAACACAGACCCAGAGCCGGCCATAGGCATAGGCAAACTAGGCAATTGCCTAGGGCATTTGATATGCCTAGGGGCATCAGCAGATTCTGCTGATTAAAATGATATGCGGCATGCCTATATTCTGTGTGTAGCATTTCATATGCAGATACAGCCACAGTCTCGCACAGTATATAGGCATGCTGCATATCATTTTAATCAGCAGAAGCTGCTTGTGCATCCTAGCCAGATAGCAATGCAAATAAGATGCATTTTCATTAAAAAAAAGGTGCCCGACATTAGCATTGAGGCAAGATTTATGAGGACACATCTGTATCCAAGCAGAGGCAGAGGTCACAGTGTTAGTGGCAGTGTGAGTGCTGTGTGCATGTGAGTGGGTTGGTTGTGCAGTAGTGTTCAGAATACGTGTAAGGAGCATTATGTGTGTCATGTAAAAATGCATTAATAATGTGCAACATATGTGTAAGGGGCACTATGTGTGTCATTATGTGTATAAGGGCATTAATAATGTGCGGCATATGTGTAACAGGGTACTACTGTATTTGTCATGTGTAAAGGGGCACTAATAATGTGCAGCAAATGTGTAGGTGGCACTATGTGTGTCATTATGTGTAAAGGGGCACTAATAATGTGCAGCAAATGTGTAGGTGGCACTGTGTGTGTCATTATGTGTATAAGGGCATTAATAATGTGCGGCATATGTAAGGGAAATTATGTGCAAAAGGGCATTAATAAAGGTGTCATAATGTGTAAGGCGCATTATGTTTATAAGGACATTAATAAGGTGTCTCATATGTGTAAGGGGCATTACTGTGTGGAATTATGTGTATAAATGCATTACTAATGTGTGGCATTATGTGTATAAGGTACTCTACTATGTGGCATTGCATATAGAAAGGGCACTACTGTGTCGTCTATTGTGACTAAAGAGCAATAGGGTGTGGTGTAATGTGAATAAGGAGCAATTCAGTGTGATGTAATGTGAATAAGGGGCTCTACTGTGAGGAGTAACGTTTATAAGGTAAAGTGATACTACTGTGGGATGTAATATGAATTATGGACACTATTGCATGATTAAATGTGAATAAAGTTGCAGTACTGTGTGGCGTAATTGGAATTGGGGTTACTGTTGTGTGGCCATGCCCCTTGCCAGCAAAAACACACCCCTTTTTGGGCTGTGCACCAAATTTGCGAGCTGTTCCTATTTAAAGTATAGAGGGTACAAACACCAAAATAAGGACTGCTATGGGTGAGGGGTGATGGTGCTGGGAAAGAGGTGTAAGGTCAGAGGCGGAACCAGCGGTGGTGCTAGGGGGCACCAGCCAAAATCTTGCCTAGGGCATCATATTGGTTGGGGCCGGCTCTGCACAGACCGCTCAGCACACATCTCTCCCCCCCCCCGCTCAGCACAGCGTGATGTGCTGAGCGAGGGGGGGCAACGATGGGGGGCTGCTCACTTCACACAGTGCTGAAGTGAGCGACCCGCTAGATTGAGCCTGCATGCAGGCTCAATCTAGCACCAGCGATAGCGATGCGCGGGGTATACACACGGCAGACCCGTGCTTAAAATCTAAGCAATCTAGTCAGATTGCTTAGATTTTAAACATAGATCTCTCCGCGTGTACCCCCCTTAAGAGATCAGGAACATCCACCTGTGAAACAGATTCCACATCAGAAACGTCATGATCAGCATCTGTGGGGTCAGTATACACACCATCTTCATCGGAAGAGGTATCTGGAACATGCGTGGATTGAGAGGAAGTAACATCACGCTTAGAGGACTGCTTAGGCGGGACAGGGTAAGAAATACGTTTATCCAAAGAGTTATTCAAGTGGTGTAACTGAGTGGACAGAGTATCTGTCCATGGCGGATTAACCGCAGGGACCATATAAGGCTGATAAGGGACAGGAGGTCCCATAGGTGGCGCAAGTTTAGTTACCAGCATAGTCAGTAAATTAGAAAAGGCAGACCCAAGGGTATATTTACTAAGATTCGTAATTGTAGGGATTTGGTGGGAGATTAAACACAAATGACATCTGCAGTGTGAATTTGCAACTTTTTGGGTTTTTTACGTCTCATTTACTATGCTGTCGTATTCTGCATTTTCGTAATTTCCAATGTCGATGTCATTCGTAATGTCAGGCAGTGTATTACGGGAGTGATTAGTGAAACACTGCTTGACAAAATACAATGAATCCCGGCCGGATCTGTGAGACCCGTGCAGGGCTTCATTGTGTATATTATGAGTGCAGAAAGTGTTAAAAATAAAAAATAAAAATTGCGTAGGGTCCCCCATCCTAAGCGTAACCAGCCTCGGGCTCTTTGAGCCGGTCCTGGTTGTAAAAATACAGGGAAAAAATGGTGTAGGGTTCCCCCATATTTAAACAACCAGCACCGAGCTCTGCGCCTGGTCCTGGTGCAAAAAATACGGGGGTCACTAAACGTAGGGGTCCCCCGTATTTTTAACACCAGCACCGGGCTCCACTAGTCAGAGAGATAATGCCACAGCCGGGGGACACTTTTATATTGGTCCCTGCGGCCCTGGCATTAAATCACCAACTAGTCACCCCTGGCCGGGGTACCCTGGAGGAGTGGGGACCCCTTAAATCAAGGGGTCCCCCCCTCCAGCCACCCAAGGACCGGGGGTGAAGCCCGAGGCTGTCCCCTCCCATCCGTGGATGATGTATGGGAGGCTGATAGCCTTTTGTGTAAAAAAAAGAATATTGGGGGTAATTCCAAGTTGATCGCAGCAGGAATTCTGTTAGTAATTGGGCAAAACCATGTGCACTGCAGGGGAGGCAGATATAACATGTGCAGAGAGAGTTAAGGTGGCCATCCACTACTCAGACTTGTCTGAACTGCAGATAGCATCAGATTTCTCTTGAACTCTCCCGGGAGCGTCCCGGGAATTGAAACAGACCCTGGCTTTAAGTTTAATTACATTCACTTCAGATATATCTGATGCGATATATCATGTGCCAGATCGCATCAGATATATCTGATGCACACATGCTACATGCGATTGATCTGATGCTGCTGCTGCCGCTGTTCCCCCTCTTGGTGGGTGGGAGTGGTCAGGGAGATGCCAGTTAAGTGACGCTTCAGATGAATCTGATCAGATACATCTGAAGTAAAAAAAACAATCCGATGTGCACCTGCTTTCTTCAGATTCAGATAAATAGTTGAGGCAGCCTCAGGGATCTGTAGTTCAGACATATCTGACACGGGAGTGAGCATTGGATCTGAAGAGCCATCCAATGTGACACTTTTCTTCAGATATGACGGTCAGATGTGTCGAAATCTGAAGAAAACTGCCCAAATCGGACTAGTGGATGGGGGCCTTAAGATTTGGGTGGGGTGTGTTCAATCTGCAATCTAATTTGCAGTGTGAAAATAAAGCAACCAGTATTTACCCTGCACAGAAATAAAATAACCCACCCAAATCTAACTCTCTGCAAATGTTATATCTGCCACACCTGCAGTGCACATGGTTTTGCCCAACTGCTAAAAAATTTCCTGCTGCGATCAACTTGGAATTATCCCCATTGTGTTTTTGTAGCAGAACTACAAGTCCCAGCAAGCCTCCCCTGCAAGCTGGTACTTGGAGAACCACAAGTACCAGCATGCGGGGGAGAACGGGCCCGCTGGTACCTGTAGTTCTACTACAAAAAAATACCCAAATAAAAACATAACACAGACACCGTGACAGTACAAGTTTAATGTACATACATGCACACTTACATTCACACATACTTACCTATGTTGACCTGAAGCACTCTGTCCCCTTGTCCAGTAGAATCCAGGGTTACCTGTAAATAAAATTATACTTACAAAGAATCTGGTGTAGATCAGTCCTCTTCTTAAAAGTTACAATCCAGGGACTTGGCAAAAAAAACAAACCGCTCACCCGACCCACGAACTGAAAGGGGATCCATGTTTACACATGGATCCCCTTTCCCCGAATGTCGGGACCCCCCATGACTCCTGTCAAGAGGGTCCCTTCAGCCAATCAGGGAGCGCCACGTCATGGAATACCCTACTACACCCGCCTGCACTGCAGGCACCAACTTACAAACTGAGCTCCTGTGCACGGAGGTGGGGTTATAGAGGGGGTGGCGCGGAGCATCTTGGGAACAGTCAAAGCTTTTAGCCTGTTGGTGCCTTGGATCAAATTCCTACTCTACACCCCAATGTTATTCCCTGTGGAATACCAGTGTACCCCACTGCAGAAATTATATTTCCATTGTGAGGGTTGGTATGTAATCATGAATGTGGGTAGGGAGGTGTCAGGTTGTGGGTTGGTATGTAATCATGAGGGTAGTTAGAGTATTAGTGGGTAGAGGGGTGTTGGTGGGTTTTATTATTCTTTATTTATATGGTGCCACAAGGGATCCACAGCACCAAATTACAGAGTACATAAGCAAAACAAGAAAACAATGACTGACAGTTCAATACAATATAGCACAAGTACAGGGTATATAAACAAAGCTGCATCAGCTGGTGGTGTATTGGTATGTAATCATGAGGGTAGTTAGGGCAGCAGTGGGTAGGGAGGTGTCAGGTGGTGGGTGGTATGTAATTCTGAGGGTAGTTAGGGCAGCAGTGGTTAGGCGGTTGTCAGGTAGTGTACTGTCTTTTTTTAATATGGGGCCACAAGGGATCTGCAGAGTACATAAATAGGCAAAACAAGAAAACTGACTTCCAGTTCAAGACAATATAGGAAAAGTACAGGGTATATAAACATAGCTGCATCAGCAGGTGGTAGGTTGTTATATAATCATGAGGGCAGCAGTGGATAGGGAGGTGTCAGGTGCTGGGTACTCATTAACATATTTAGGGCAGCATTGGGTAGGGGGGTGTCATGTGGTGGGTTTTATTATTAATGCTATTATCCTTTATATGGCACCACAAGGGAGCCGCAGTGCCCAATTACAGAGTACATAAATAGGCAAAACAAGAAAACTGGCTTACATAGCTGCATCAGCAGGTGGTAGGTTGTTATGTAACGATGAGGGTAGTTAGGCCAGCAGTGGGTAGGGTTGTATCAGATGGTGGATTTATATGTAATCATGGGGGTAGTTAGGGCAGCCTCCCCCTCTCCTGCTCCCATGCTAAGGCAATTACAGAGTCATCCCCTACCTTTTGTGGAGACTTTAGCAGGCAGCCCTGGTCTCTGCAATCAGCATTGTCGTCACATGAACCTGGCTAGGCTGCCAGAGTCTACAGAAGTAACACAGATGCCTCTGAAATCATATGGGTCCATGCACTGTTGCACAAGCAGAAACAAAATGTTGGTATGGGGCCCACAAATTTCTGGTAACCAGAGGAACTGTTAGGAGGGCTATACCTGTTGCACAAATAAGGAGACGTATTACTATAAAAATCTACACATTTGTTTACAGATTCTGTATTTGGATTTTTACAAAAAAACACAATGTTATTTAGGGGACTCTATCAATTTAATATTTGCGGCACTGTAAAATATATACCCCCTGGATGTATCTACAGGAGACTGCAGCAGATATTGGTGATATCGCAGGGTGTTCAAGCTGAAATGCAAATGCTGGCAGCCATCGCACCTGAATGGAGCTACAATTGAATAGCTCCGCTAAGGTGCCATCTACTGGTTGCCGGCGGAAACAAATTGATAACCGTAACAGCAAATAACCGTGGGAAGCACTAAATTAGGGCTGGCCAAACCAGTCCTTGAGATCTACCAACAGTTCATATTTTCCAGGCCTCCTGGAGACCTGTAGAATGGTCAGTTAGGAATGAATGCAGCACATCTTAATTAGAAATGACTACACCTGTGCACCAGCTAGGTGGTCTGGAAAATGTGAACTGTTGTTAGATCTCGAGGACTGGTTTGGCCAGCCCTGCACTAAATCATACTGGGTACAGTCCTGATCCTACTTGCTATTTGTGCCCAACTATAAATATCTGTATGTATAAATGTGTGTGTATGGTTAAAACTCTAAATAAGTTCATTATGTACATATTTATTTTACTACCTTCAAACTATAATGATCTGCTTAGTTAAACATTTTTCGGCAACCTGATATGCAGCGGATTCTGCTCAGCTGCATAATCTACATATGGGTTATAATATGTTCTCAATACTGTAAGGCTTGTACTTCCTATATTTCCTAATTTGGTGCCAAGGTCATTGGAGGAGAAAAACACATACACAGTTCAAAAATGCAGTTGTGGGTGAACCCGCTAATTAAGTCAGGGTGTGGTAAAATGATTGGGAAACTCCTGCTCAGAATTTTACTGGGAAACAGATTACTACCTTGTTTGCTCTTACCTAACTAAGGATAGTAATTTTATATGGCTGGATGTTCTTGTAACTGATATTGGCACACTAACCTGTAACTTTACTGTGATATATACAAATAATATTCCTTCTCTTTCCCATTTCCATCAACGGCATCAAACCCCAGGGTTCTGCCGCCTCAGCTTTTATGGGTATTATGACTGAATGTGCAGCAGTGCTTTAATAGCTTGTTTCCTATGTTCTGCAATCTTTTTTACTGTTTGTTATGTTTTGTTTGCACTGCTTCTGTTATGTACTATGGCAGGTGCTGCAAAACCCTTGTGGAGCCATGTTAATAAAGGATAATATAATCTTGCTCGACAGCTAATCCGTCTTGGAGTAAAAACTTATATTGTGGAAGAACGCTGGAAACTATAGTATTCCCGTTTTGATTCCATACTCTGCACCAACACCAGGGCTGTGGAGTCAGTAGAGATGTTCTGACTCTAGCTTCAAACATAAAAACATAGACGTATCAGTGATCGCATTAACACATTCATAAGTGTCAGTAGTGGTACAGGGATATAGACTGTACTAATGATGGGCTGATTTAAAGTTGGTACAAATTGCACTTTTGAAGAAATCATGTAGCACTGCAAGCAAGGTGTGCAAATGCTTTGGGTTTTTCGTTTTTTTTTTTTTTTGCTTAGTGAAAATACTGGCTTTACTTGCTGTTTAGGCTAGTCTGCGCCCCCACAACAAGTTATATTGTGCAAGTAGCCTGATGAGTTATGTGATGGAGATGACAATACCTTGTACTACCATTTTACTGCAGTACATTTTGTTGGTTTGTTGTGCAGACTACACAGCCCTAACTGACATTCCAGCTTATCAAGGCACATACTGCCCATCACTGTGTGTTTCTGGGACCTTATAATAATAGATGATGGTGACTATTATTTCTCTAGAGGACAATGTGGCTAATTCAGCATGGATCGCACAGCGATCTCCTTAGCATTTTTCCAATCATGGTATGTGCAGAGAAGGTCCTGTGTGAAGCTCGTACTTTTACAACAGCCTCTGTGTTTGGGGGCGGAGATGGCCAGCGTTTACGGAAATGGAGGCCCACGGTTTCCGGGAGTGGGGAGGCCAAGGTATGCTTGTTAGACACAGAATTGTCCTTGCAAGGCCCCCTGCGATGTCCAGCCCGAGTAAGCAGAGAAACATCGTGAACATCAGTTGCAATGTTGACTCCAGTCTGCAACATGATCACAACGCTGGGATTGCAAATGCAGCAAGGAGGTGTTTAACGCCTCCTACTGTATTTGCATTACTATGGATGGCATTTGCAAGGCTGCCTGAGAGCAGCTTTACAAATGCAATCCATGCTGAATGAGGGCCAATGTTTCCTATTTTCAGTTTTCTGAATGCAGTGTAAGACGGCGAATGCAGTAAAACAGTTTAAGATCCTCTACTTACCATGGCAGTGTAGTGCAGGTGGGTACAGGTCCTGAGACACTCTGGATTCAGTAACCCTAAGTCTGCAACAACGAAGATCAAATATCTCTACAGCACTGGGTTATACCTAATGTGTGTGTGTGTGTGTGTGTGTGTGTGCGTGTGTATATATATAACTGCATATTATTTTTTTATTTTAAAAAAAAAATTATCATGAACATAGCTTGTATGAACCCTTCATCTACATGTATCAGTATTTTTAATTCTATATTATTGATGAAGTTTATTTCCCTAATATGGTCAGGGATTCATATGGCCATGGATTGTGTTCACCTCTATAGTTTATGAATGGCTGTTACATCAGGTTACCATAGTGAAAATCAAATGTACAGAGTAAGGCAAAAAACCTCCCAGATTTTAAAGGTTAACCAAAAGAGGAATGGTAAATGGTTTCAGAATGTTAGTACATAATCTAAAACTGCATGGAATACACTTTATTTTCAATTGGATCTGAATATGATATCGTTATTTCTTGGTGTATACCAGCCTTCAGTTCATTAATCTTGGTCGATGTTAGTAGACCTGTTAGGATCTCCTGTTCTGTACTGTCACGTCGCCATGGCAACCGGGAGGCAAGTGTTAGCGAAGTAACCTGAGCGCAGCTGATACTCCGGTCCGGGTTTTTACTGTGTAGTGGTTACAGGCTCTGTGCACGGCAGGGAATCCGGCGCTGGTTTTGTGCTCACAGTCTGTGAGGTCTGAGTGGGGCGTGGACAGCACCTGCTATATAAACCATCCTCTCAGGCTAGGCAAATGCTGCTGAATCTTTGTTTGTTAGTCAGTTCCAGAGAGTTAGCTAGTACTGTGTGACTTTGTATTTACTTGTTGCTTACTGCGAATAGGCCTTGGGATTCGGTACTTCATTCTGCCAATCCAGACCTAGCAGTAAGACTGGAGTCAGTTGTTTAACCTGCTGGGGTTCTTTTGCTATTCTGTGAACCCAGCAGGTTTGCGGCTGTACTCTCAGACCTGCTTGCTTAAATCCTCCCTCACTGTGCAGGGCGTCCAGGTGTCAGTTTAGTGGCAGTAAGCTGAACCTGTGCCCTGCAAGTGGGGGTTAGGATTGTGGATACTCTCCTTGTGTCTATATTTCTATCTCTGACCAAGGAGTTTATTCCCACACCCGTTGGTAACCCTTTGGGGTTTTTCCTGTTGCTCTTAGCAACATCATTTTGGGTGCTCCACATGTTAAATCACTACATCTCGCTTCATTGTCCGCTCTATTCCATCTGAGCATTCCTGACACTAGGGAGACACCCAATTCCTGAGCCTTTGGGCTTCCCCGTTCATTTTGTGTTTAATAGTTATTCCATCACCTCCTGTGTATGTTGTGTTATACTGTCTGTGAGTTCGTTTTGCCTCGCATCCCTCTCTGTTCATACACCGGTATACTCCTGTTAGCACTGGTGTGCGTAACATATTCAGCAGCCCTACTCCTGTTGAAATTTTGTGGGAATATGGAGCATACCCCTCAAAATACTTTGCAACAGGTGGTCGATCAGGTGCAGGTCCTGACTCGACAATTTAATGAGATGTCCATTAAAATGAACACCCCGCAGGCCGCTAGCGGAGCTCCCGCAGCAGCAGCGGCAAGTTTAGGGATTAAGGAGCCGAAAGTAAATCTCCCGGATCGTTTTTCTGGAGATCGCTCGCAGTTCTTTTGTTTCAAGGAGAGCTGTAAACTATATTTCAGGCTTAGGCCCCAGTCTTCTGGGTCGGAGATTCAGCGGGTGGGCATGGTGATTTCCTTGCTACAAGGAGACCCACAGGTCTGGGCATATGGGTTGCAGCCTGACTGTCCGTCGCTTAAAAGTGTTGATGCTTTTTTTACGGCACTGAGCATTTTGTATGATGACCCTGACAAGATGGCTTCAGCCGAGGCTCAGATTACGGTCCTAAAGCAAGGGCGACGGCCAGCTGAGGTTTATAGTACGGAGTTTCGGAGGTTGGCTCATGATACCCAGTGGAATGACCCAGCCCTGAGAAACCAGTACCGAAGGGGCCTTTCTGACCAGATAAAGGACCAACTGGTACAATATCCCTCGCCTGATAGCTTAGATCAGCTCATGCAGTTATCCATCCGGGTGGATAGACGGCTGAGAGAGCGTAGGCTTGAAAGGGAGACCGCAGTTTCCTTTTTTCCCAAGGGAACCTCAGACTCTGAGGAATATTCCGAGGAGCCTATGCAGATTGGGGCTACCCGCCTCTCCTCGCGTGAGAAGACGCGGAGGAGACAGCAGGGTTTGTGTTTGTACTGTGGGAATAAAGGTCATGTCGTAGTATCATGCCCAGAAAAGCCGGAAAACTTCAGGGCCTGAGGGTGATGGGAAATATCCTGTCAGGCCAGAAGTCAGATTTTCCCAAAAAGACTTTTCTCATTCCGGTGACTTTGGAGAGCCTCGGTCAAACTGTCAAGACTGAGGCCTTTGTTGACAGTGGGGCCGATGGGGTTTTCATGGACCGTCAATTCGCCCTGGAACACTCTGTTCCCTCAGTACCTTTGGCATCAGAGATTGAGATCTGTGGGTTAAACGGGGAACCATTGTCCCAGGGTAAAATTACCTCCTGCACCAGCCAAATTCCTTTGTTTATTGGAGCCACACACTCTGAAAAATTGTCTTTCTATGTGACTGTCTGTTCTTTTGCCCCATTGGTTTTGGGGTTACCCTGGTTAAAGGCCTATAACCCTCAATTTAACTGGGTCTCTGGGGAGATTCTTAGTTGGGGTAGTGATTGTTTCAGGAGTTGCTTGAGCCTTCCAGTCAGGCTCTCGCAGCTAAGTTTGCCAGGATTGCCAGGATGTTATGCAGATTTTGCGGATGTGTTCTCCAAAAAAGTTGTGGAGGTACTACCTCCCCATCGCCCCTATGACTGTGCCATTGATTTGTTGCCGGATGCTAAGCTTCCCAAGAGCAGGTTGTACTCCCTGTCACGTCCTGAGACTCAGGCTATGGCAGAGTACATTCAGGAGAACTTGGCTAAGGGATTTATCAGACCCTCACAGTCCCCAGTTGGGTCGGGGTTCTTCTTCGTGGGTAAAAAGGACGGTTCGTTGCGACCCTGCATCGACTTCAGGGAATTGAACCGTATCACGATTAAAAACTCGTACCCACTGCCTCTCATTTCGGTTTTGTTTGACCAGCTTCGTACTGCCACCATTTTTTCTAAGATTGACCTACGCGGTGCTTACTATCTAATCCGAATAAGAGAGGGGGATGAATGGAAGACTGCCTTTAATACCCACTCAGGGCATTATGAATATTTGGTGATGCCTTTTGGGCTCTCGAATGCCCCGGCAGTCTTCCAGGAATTCATGAACGATGTGCTCAGGGAATATTTGGATAGATTTTTAGTTGTTTATCTAGATGACATCCTAATCTTCTCCCATTCCCTGGAGGAACATCGGAAGCATGTACGCTTAGTCCTCCAGAAACTCAGAGACCACCAGCTTGGGGCGAAGCTGGAGAAGTGCGAATTTGAAGTCCAGCAAATCGCATTTCTAGGGTATATTATCTCCTCAGAAGGTTTCCAAATGGAGGGTTCTAAGGTACAGGCAGTCCTGGATTGGGTGCAGCCCACTAGTTTGAAGGCGCTTCAGCGTTTTCTGGGCTTTGCAAATGTTTATAGACGGTTCATCGCTGGATTTTCGTCTATAGTGGCCCCCTGGTGGCACTCACTAAGAAAGGGGCGGATGTTGCTCACTGGTCTTGTGAGGCCAAAGCGGCCTTTGCCCGTATCAAAAGGGCATTTGTCTCGGCCAAGGTGCTGCGACACCCAGATCCAGAGCGTCCTTTTGTGGTAGAAGTGGATGCCTCTGAGATAGGTATTGGGGCAGTGCTCTCTCAGATGGGGGTGTCTGATAATCGCCTTCATCCCTGTGCTTACTTTTCCCCGTAAATTTTCGTCTGCCGAGATGAATTATGATGTGGGTAACCGGGAATTGTTGGCTATAAAGGATGCACTCGGGGAGTGGAGACACTGGCTTGAGGGGGCTAAGTTTGTGGTCTCAATTCTCACCGACCATAAGAATCTGGCATATTTAGAGTCAGCGAAGCGGCTCAATGCCAGGCAAGCACGATGGGCTTTGTTTTTTGCGCGCTTTAATTTTTTGATAACATATCGCCCTGGGTCAAAAAACATCAAGGCTGATGCGCTCTCGCAGAGTTTTGCTCCAGTCCAAGAGACCACCGAGGAGCCATTGCCCATCATGTATTAAAGTGGGCATTACCCAGGACCTCTTGTCATTAGTCCTTAGAGCACAGGAGCAGGCTCCTCCAGACCTTCCGGTAGGTCTCTTGTTTGTGCCTCCTAGGTTAAGACAGCGAGTGTTCCTGGAATTCCATGCCAAGAGGTCGGCAGGGCATCCGGGTATTGCCAGAACTCGGGAGTTGCTGTCTAGGGCGGTGTGGTGGCCCTCGGTGGCTAGGGATGTGGATCAGTGGGTTCGGGCATGTGACGTTTGTGCCCGAAATAAAACTCCTAGAGGGGTTCCTGTCGGCCCATTACATCCACTCTCTATTCCATCTAAGCCATGGACCCACATTTCCATGGATTTTGTGGTGAATTTGCCCAAATCCTCGGGGATGACAGCCATTTGGGTTGTCGTTGACAGGTTTTCGAAGATGGCGCATTTCGTTCCACTGGTTGGGTTGCCATCGGCCAGACGCCTGTCTGAGTTATTTATGCAGCATGTTGTGCGCCTCCACGGGTTGCCACTTGATGTGGTCTCTGACCGTGGATCCCAGTTTGTGGTCAAATTCTGGAGGGCATTTTGTTCTGATCTCCAGATTTCTGTGAGCTTGTCGTCAGGCTACCATCCACAGTCTAATGGGCAGACTGAGAGGGTGAACCAGTCCTTGGAGCAGTTCCTTAGGTGTTATGTCTCCAAGTGTCAGACTGACTGGGTTGCTCATCTGTCCATGGCGGAGTTTGCCTATAACAACGCGGCTCACTCTGCTACAGGGATCTCTCCCTTCCTTTGTGTGTATGGGCATCATCCTAAGGCCAATTCTTTTGACCCCCTGGATTCCACGCCTGGTGGTTCCTCTGTGGTTTTGGCCCTTAGGGGTATTTGGAGGAAAGTTAAGAAAGCCCTTGTGTCTGTGTCATTAGTGACCAAAAGGGTTTTTGATAAGCGGAGAAGACCCTGCAGCTTTAAATTAGGAGACTTCGTCTGGTTGTCCACCAAGAATTTGAAGTTGAGACAGCCATCTCATAAGTTAGGCCCCCGGTTCATCGGCCCTTATAAGATCACCAGGGTTATCAATCCGGTGGCATTTCAGTTAGATCTGCCCCGTTCATTGGGTATCAATAAAACATTTCATTGTTCCCTTTTAAAACTGGCGGTTAGTAATCCTTCTTCCAGCGGAAGACCTTCTCCTCTTCTGATACGGGGTCAGAGGGAGTTTGTGGTTGAAAGGGTTCTTGACTCCAAGATGGTTCGGGGTCGGCTGTCATTTTTGGTGCACTGGAAGGGGTATGGCCCGGAGGAGCGGTCGTGTGTGCGCAGTTGTGATCTTCATGCCCCCAGACTGATACGCTCTTTCTTCTCGCAGTTCCCCGATAAACCCGGTGGTAGGGGTTCTTTGACCCTTCGTCAGAGGGGGGGTACTGTTAGGATCTCTTGTTCTGTACTGCCACGTCGCCATGGCAACCGGGAGGCAAGTGTTAGCGAAGTAACCTGAGCGCAGCTGATACTCCGGTCCGGGTTTTTACTGTGTAGTGGTTACAGGCTCTGTGCACGGCAGGGAATCCGGCGCTGGTTTTGTGCTCACAGTCTGTGAGGTCTGAGTGGGGCGTGGATAGCACCTGCTATATAAACCATCCTCTCAGACTAGGCAAATGCTGCTGAATCTTTGTTTGTTAGTCAGTTCCAGAGAGTTAGCTAGTACTGTGTGACTTTGTATTTACTTGTTGCTTACTGCGAATAGGCCTTGGGATTCGGTACTTCATTCTGCCAATCCAGACCTAGCAGTAAGACTGGAGTCAGTTGTTTAACCTGCTGGGGTTCTTTTGCTATTCTGTGAACCCAGCAGGTTTGCGGCTGTACTCTCAGACCTGCTTGCTTAAATCCTCCCTCACTGTGCAGGGCGTCCAGGTGTCCGTTTAGTGGCAGTAAGCTGAACCTGTGCCCTGCAAGTGGGGGTTAGGATTGTGGATACTCTCCTTGTGTCTATATTTCTATCTCTGACCAAGGAGTTTATTCCCACACCCGTTGGTAACCCTTTGGGGTTTTTCCTGTTGCTCTTAGCAACATCATTTTGGGTGCTCCACATGTTAAATCACTACATCTCGCTTCATTGTCCGCTCTATTCCATCTGAGCATTCCTGACACTAGGGAGACACCCAATTCCTGAGCCTTTGGGCTTGCCCGTTCATTTTGTGTTTATTAGTTATTCCTTCACCTCCTGTGTATGTTGTGTTATACTGTCTGTGAGTTCGTTTTGCCTCGCATCCCTCTCTGTTCATACACCGGTATACTCCTGTTAGCACTGGTGTGCGTAACAAGACCTCAGCTTTCAGATGGCCCTGTTGGCTGTGTAGAGGCCTCCCATGAAGCTGATGAGGATTGTTTTCCACCTAGTAAAGAAAACTCTGCTTGTTAATGTAGCCAGACAAATAATAGTGAGCTTCGTCAGGAAATTGAAGCGATATGACCCGCCAAGCAGTGGCGTAACTACTGCCCCCACAGCCCTCGCGGTGGCTTGGAGGCACAGGGCTGCGGGGGCGCCGCCACTGATTTAGCGCAGATTGACATGCTGTGATGGAGGGACACGGAGGGCACAGCGCGCGCCTCTCCTGTGTCCCTCCTGGGTCTCCAGCGGGTCTTATAAATGAAGTGCCGTTCGTGAGCTCTGATTGGCTCACGAACCGGCACTTCCTTTAACAGACCCACTGGAGACGCAGGAGGGACACAGGAGAGGCGCGCGCTGTGCCCTCCGTGTCCCTCCATCACAAAACAGCGGGGGAGCGCAGGGAAGTGGGGGAGCGGGGGGGGGGGATTTAACTGGCACTGGGGGAGCATATTCGACACAGGGGGAGGGGGAGCAATTCGGGGGGCATATGTGGCACTGAGGGGGCATATGTGGCACTGGGGTGGGTATTTGTGTACCTGGCACATGGGGGGGCTATATTTGGCACTGGGGCATGTGAGTACCTGGCACTGTGGGGGAATATCTGGCACTGGGGGCATATGTGGCACTGGGGGGGTATATGTGTACCTGGCACATGGGGGGGCTATATTTGGCACTGGGGGCATGTGAGTACCTGGCACTGTGGGGGAATATCTGGCACTGGGGGCATATGTGGCACTGGGGGGGTATATGTGTACCTGGCACATGGGGGGGGGCTATATTTGGCACTGGGGGCATGTGAGTACCTGGCACTGTGGGGGAATATCTGGCACTGGGGGCATATGTGGCACTGGGAGCACAGCCCTAGCAACAAGCACTACCCCCTAGCAACGAGCATGACACCCAGTGCATGAAATCCCTGGCAACGAGCATGACACCCAGTGCATGAAACCCCTGGCAACGAGCATGACACCCAGTGCATGAAACCCCTGGCAATGAGCATGACACACTGAGCATGAAAACCCCTGGCACCGTGCATGGAACCAAGAGCATGAAACCCCTGGCAACGAGCAGGTAATTTAAAAGTAATTAGAAGCCTTACTGTAGGACTTAATGTGTAATGGGCATTACGGTGTGTGGCATAATGTATCACGGACATTGCAGTGTGTGTCATAATGTGTCAGGCATTACGGTGTGTGTGGCATACTATATCACGGCATTGTGGTATGTGGTATAATGTCTCAGGGGCATTGCAGTGTGGCATAATGTATAACGGGCATTGCGGTGTGTGGCATAGGGTATAACGGGCATTGTGGTATGTGGTATAATGTCTCAGGGTCATTGCAGTGTGTGGCATAATGTATCACGGACATTGCGGTGTGTGTCATAATGTGTCAGGCATTACGGTGTGTTGTATACTATATCACGGGCATTGTGGTATAATGTCTCAGGGTCATTGCGGTGTGTGTCATAATGTGTCACAGACATTGTATGTGCTATAATGTATCAGGGGCATTGCAGTGTGTAGCATAATGTATAACGGGCATTGCGATTCCTGTCATAATGTGTCACAGGCATTACGGTGTGTGGCATAATGTGTCGGGGGCATTACGGTGTGTGCATATTGTGTCATGTGCATTATTGTGTGTGGCATAATGTCTAAGGGCCATTGCAGTATGTGGCATAATGTATACTGGGCATCTCTCCCCTAAGTCCCTCGTAGCAGTGAGCCTGTTGCCAGCAGGACTCACTGAAAATAAAAAACCTAACTTAAACTTTTATTCTAAGCAGCTCAGGAGAGCCACCTAGATTGCACCCTTCTCGGCCGGGCACAAAAATCTAACTGAGGCTTGGAGGAGGGTCATAGGGGGAGGAGCCAGTGCACACCACCTGATCCTAAAGCTTTTATTATTGTGCCCTGTCTCCTGCGGAGCCGCTAAACCCCATGGTCCTGACGGAGTCCCCAGCATCCACTTAGGACGTTAGAGAAATGACAAATAATGTAAGGGGCATGAATCAGGATTATTTTTCTTTCCTGTGGTGGCTAACGTCTGGGCGTGCAGGTTGCAAAACTGGGGTATAAGGTAGTCTTTTCCTGCAATGTCATGCCCCTTTATGTGAAGCCACGCCCATTTAAACGAAGCCACACACCCTTTTTTGCGGCGCGCGCGCATGTTTGTCCCTTTACTAGTGACAATTATGGGGGACGGGAGATTGGGGGGGGGGGCGCTGAAGATTTTTTTGGCTTGGGGGAGAAAAATTTCTAGTTACGCCACTGCCGCCAAGTGATGCGAAACTTCAGAAATCGACTACAAATGTGTATCACCAATGAAGGCCACCATCTGGACGATATCCTGTTTTGAATAGCATATACCATGGCTTTTTTGTTAACCTGAGTAAACAAGAGACATACCAACTGTATGCAATACTAGTAACTTTATTCCATCTAGTCTTCTTGCTGTGTATATGGGTATAAATTGTTAATTTACAGGTCCACACATCAAAGACACAAATTGATTTACATAAGAAAGCTTCTAGTAACATGCACAAATATACACATATACAAGTTTGACAGAACAGGGTTTGGGGGGCTGGACACCATAGTAGCTGTTAAGTGCCATCGTTCGTTCTCTCTTATCAGTCTGCAAGGGATCTAAAATAGGCTAACTGGATATTTCCTTAATGGGATTAATGTCTGGAAGTCTGTATAGAATTATCCCCCCTCCTGCCATCACTTTATTGCAAATATCGTCTGGTTCTTCTGTTAAGGAAACTTTTGCATGTAGGATTGAAACCTCATCAGAGCCCCTATTATATAAGCCAACTTAATATTTTAGTTTAATGGTCTTCTAAAAATGTTGAACTGTGTGAACCTTGTTATAGCAACAGAGAATGATCATATAGCTCAGTGGTTCCCAAACATTTTTGTATCACGGCACCCTAGAGCATAACAATTTTTTTTCATGGCTCCCTTAGGCCAAAAGTTTCTTATTGAGAAACTTAGAAAAACATATTAAATTAAGTAAATTGTGTTTATATGTCATCCTTGGGTTGAATTATGTGGTGAGGGACAAGATTTGCTTCTGTTTGTCCACATATTTTATGATTGACAGCCACCAGCACTGGTTTTGCCTATCACAATGACCATAAATAATTTGAATTGGTTATGGACCACCAACCGAGGGCACCCCAGGGTGCCACGGCACACAGTTTGAAAACCACAGCAAAGGAGGAGCAGGAACAACTGTTGGTGGTGTAGAACCCCCCCCCCCCCCTCCCCGATATATATTAAAAAAAAAAATAGCTTTCTTGAAATTACTGCATGTTCAAGAAAAACAGGAAATGTTATCCTTTTACATATTAAAATTGAAAGGACGCCCAGATGCGCTACAGTTGTTCCAATGTTGGTTACGTGCATGCTTCTTTCACTGCTAGGTATGATCTTTCCCGTCACAAATGCTATTGTGTTTTTCATCTTCATTGATCCAATATTCACCAAAATCAACTGAGGAACACAATTTTCCAAGAAGTGTCTTTTGTTATCAGAGTCTGTACATCAGCCACTTTGCATGCTGCGATCTGGGCACTGGTAGATGCACATGTAAATGTCTGAAAAAAACCTCTTAGACAGGGCATCCATCTTTGTGAAGTCCACAGCACTGAATTCTTCCTCAGACATAGACAGATAGTCTCCCAGTTGTGGGCAGGTGCGAACCACAGGAACATTTGTACCAATTTCATTACCTAAGGTAAAACAGAGTATTGAAAATTCACAATGGGAGCTTGTTATTTTGCCTTCTACATAAAAAGGTGAAAGAGACTATAATAAAGAAAAATAAATCTCTTGCATTATAGGCATTTGTAAATAAAATTAAAAAAATTTAATAAAAAGGCAATCCTCGCAGGTAGATGCAGTAGATTCTCTACCCTTTTGACTCCTGTTCAAGGGAAATACAGATGGCAATCTAATAATAACCTCAGTTTGGGAGAGTGTATTGAGCATTTATGACACTGTTTTAGGGGGGTATTCAATTAGGGACGTTTTTTCGCCTAGGCATAAAAACTGCTCTTTTCGCTATTTTTTAGGGCAAATGGGGATTCGTCCTATTAAATAACAGGGACTTTTTTTTGCCTAGGCGAAAAATTCAGCAGGAGCGAAAAACATGTGGATCCACGTGTTTTCGCATTGGCAAATATGCGTGCCTTTTTCGCCAATTTTGAGGCATTTTCATCAATGCCTTTTCACACAAAAAAAAAGAAGTGAAAAGACAGTGAGGAAAATGCATTAAAAACAAGCGAAAACGGCCCGCAACTGAATATGCAGGGGGTTATTTCAATAGCTCTGAAATTGTCAGAGCTGCTTAATTACCCCCCTTAGACTCTTCTAGATTGGTCAGCCAAAGCAAGTAACTGCACATTGGCCATGTTAGACTGCAGGTGGGCAGATTTAAAATGTGCAGATTTGGGAGGGGCGTGCCAAAAATAAATGTATTTGCACCCCTTGCAGTGCAACACAATTTGTTCAGGAGCACAGAATCAGATCCAATGCGTTTGGCCTGAAGTCATAGCCCACTAAACTAATTAATATAGGTGGTAAGCTTTAAAGAAAAAAAAAAACTTGACCAGAAATGTTTAATTTTTTTATTTTATTTTATTCACTACCGATTGCTCACTTCAAATTCCCATAATTCTCACTATAGGCAGCCGCAAGTTACTTTCTGGATGTGTGGTAAGACCGCTGAACATACTGTGGCTGATGCAGGGTAGATGCCTGTTTGAAGAGTGTATCTTCCTTGTTTGTACACAGTGGGCCTAATTCAAGGTTGATCGCAAAAGCAAAATCTTCCTCTAATAGGCAAAACCATGTTGCACTGCAGGTGCCGCAGATATAGGGGGGTAATTCAGAGTTGACCGCAGCAGCAAATTTGTTAGCAGTTGGGAAAACCATGTGCACTGCAGGTGGGGCAGATATAGCATTTGCAGAGAGAGTTAGATTTGGGTGGGTTATTTTGTTTCTGTGCAGAGTAAATATTGGCTGCTTTATTTTTACACTGCAATTTAGATTTCAGTTTGAACACACCCCACCCAAACCTAACTCTCTCTGCACGTTATATCTGCCCCCCTGCAGTGCACATGGTTTTGCCCAACAAATTTGCTGCTGCGATCAACTCTGAATTAGGCCCATAATGTGCAGAGAGAGTTAGATTTGGGTGGGGTGTGTTCAAACTGAAATCTAAATTGCAGTGTAAAAATAAAGCAGCCAGCATTTACCCTGCACAGAAACAATATGACCCACCCAAACCTAACTCTCTCTGCAGAGCCGGCCATAGGCAAACTAGGCAATTGCCTAGGGCATTTGATATGCCTAGGGGCATCAGCAGCTTCTGCTGATTAAAATTATATGTGGTATGCCTATATTCTGTGTGTAGCATTTTATATGCAGATACAGCCACAGTCTCACACAGTATATTGGGGGTAATTCTGAGTTGATCGCAGCAGGAACTTTGTTAGCAGTTGGCCAAAACCATGTGCACTGCAGGGAAGGCAGATATAACATGTGCAGAGAGAGTTAGATTTGAGTGGGTTATTTTATTTCTGTGCAGGGTAAATACTGGCTGCTTTATTTTTACACTGCAAATTAGATTGCAGATTGAACACACCACACCCAAATCTAACTCTCTCTGCACATGTTAAATCTGCCTCCCCTGCAGTGCACATGGTTTTTCCCAACTTCTAACAAAATTCCTGCTGCAATCAACTTGGAATTACCCCCATGGGCATGCTGCATATCAGTTTGATCAGCAGAAGCTGCTTGTTCATCCTAGCCACATAGCAATGCAAATAAGATGCATATTCATTAAAAAAAGGTGCCCGACATTAGCATTGAGGCAAGATTTATGAGGACACATCTGTATCCAAGCAGAGGCAGAGGTCACAGTGTTAGTGGCAGTGTGAGTGCTGTGTGCATGTGAGTGGGTTGGTTGTGCAGTAGTGTTCGGAATATGTGTAAGGAGCATTATGTGTGTAAAAATGCATTAATAATGTGCAACATATGTGTAAAGGGGCACTATGTGTGTCATTATGTGTATAAGGGCATTAATAATGTGCGGCATATGTGTAAGGGACATTATGTGTTAAAGGGCATTAATAAAGGTTGTCCTAATGTGTAAGGTGCATTATGTTTATAAGGACACTAATAATGTGTCTCATATGTGTAAGGGGCATTACTGTGTGGAATTGTGTATAAATGCATTACTAATGTGTGGCATTATGTGTATAAGGTGCTCTACTATGTGGTGTTGCATATAGAAAGGGCACTACTGTGTCGTCTAATGTGAATAAAGAGCAATAGCGTGTGGTGTAATGGGAATAAGGAGCAATTCAGTGTGATGTAATGTGAATAAGGGGCTCTACTGTGAGGAGTAACATTTATAAGGTAAAGTGATACTACTGTGTGATGTAATATGAATTATGGACACTATCGCATGATCAAATGTGAATAAAGTTGCAGTACTGTGTGGCGTAATTGGAATTGGGGTTACTATTGTGTGGCCATGCACCTTGCCAGCAAAAACACACTCCTTTTTGGGCTGTGCGCCAAATGTGCGCACTGTTCCTATTTAAAATATAGGTGGTACAAACACTAAAATAAGGACTGCTATGGGTGAGGGGTGATGGTGCTGGGAAAGAGGTGCAAGGTCAGAGGCGGTACCAGCGGTGGTGCTAGGGGGCACCAGCCAAAATCTAGGGCATCATATTGGTTAGGGCCGGCTCTGTCTCTCTGCAGTGCACATGGTTTTGCCCATTAGAGGGAGATTTAGCTTTTCCAATCAACCTTGAATTAGGCCCAGTGCATTCTCTGGAACAAGCATATGCATTCAGGGGCACCGACAGGTGTGGCAGGCCCAGGAAATCTGAGGGGGAGGTGGTCAATGCAGGGAGGTGTGGTCAGTCTCCCTCGTCTAAAAATATTTTAAAATAAACTTTCTGGAGGTTGGGGCGCTGGGCTAGCCTATGTGAAGGCATTGGGGGGAGCAACAGGCCCGGGACCAAGTAAACAGTACCTGCTCTCCGCCCCTCTTGGCACCACTGTATGCATGTGCGGGCATCTCCAGGTACATAATCCCCGATAAGCAGCCCTCAAAGCCGGCGATAACACATGGGTCTGGATACTTTTCCTGGATCCCATGTGTTATTGCACGAAAATGGGACATTTTTCCCCCAAAAAAAACAGGACTTAAGTGAATAGCCCGATAATGATCACTGGGGGAAAAAACGCAAAAAAAGGCTGTTTTTTTTTGTTTTGTTTTTTTTTTGTTTGTGGGGGGGGGGGGGGGGGGGACAGTGAAAAATGGTTGGGGCTAACTGAATATCCCTCAGTAAATAGGCAGATCTAGTTGCTCAACAAGACTGACTGAATTTAATGTATGTCAAACTTAGCTATAGAAGGGCACTGTGGTTTGGGTAACTACAGTTCTTACCGGCATACACTGTGTGTGAGGTGACGTTGATGGGGTTTTATATCAAATTGGTATTAGAGTGGCATTTAAAGAAATCTGAAGGGTATTTTCAGTTCTAAGGCCATGTAGTGTATTTTTTCTTTGCCTGTATTTATTGTTTTAACTTAAAGAGTAAAAAAAGCTATCTTTTAAGTTAGGGGGCCTGAAAAATGGCTCTTGAAGTGTATTAAGTTGCCATTCAAGGCTTCGATAATAAAAGCCTTGTTGAAAAGTAAACAAACAGAATGCATTCCGGAATGATGGAGCATTGTAAAGATTTTGTGATGGGGCATGTACATACAACTAATTTAAAGGTGTATGAAGACAGAAGCCTCCTTTAAGTATACTCTGGTCTGTAGCAAACACCACAGATATCTGTGTTACTTACCTATTTTTCCCGCCATGCTGTCAAAGAACACCCAGGAGTTTTTGCCTGGTCCATATTTAACAAATGAGACAAAGTGACTGGTTTTTATGCAGAGAACTGCCAGCAACTCAAGTTTTTGTCTTGGGACTGCACCACTATTTTGTATTTCCAGTCTAGTAGGCCTGTGATCATGCATTTGTTTGTTTGAATGAACCTGTGAATGCAAAAACAGGCAAAGTATGAGAACCTACCTTACAGACAGAGGAAGTATGTCTGGTACATATTACAAGGGTAAATATCCACAAACCATTGCTACTTTCCCATAATGCTTCATATTATTATTATTATTATTATTATTATTATTATTATTATTATTATTATGATTATTATTATTATTATTATTATTATTATTATCCTTTATATGGCGCCACAAGGGATCTGCAGAGCCCAAGTACAGAGCACATAAACAAAATAATCAAAACAGGAAAATAGTGACTTACAGTTGAAGACATTATAGGACACCTACAGGGTCTATACACATAGCTACAGCAGTAGATGATACTGACAAAAGTATCAGGGTGGCAGAAAACCATGGGACTTGGTGCCGTTGAAGATAGTTTAAGTTAGCGAAGGATAAGCACATGAGGGTTGAAGACCCTGCTCGTGAGAGCTTACATTCTAAATGGATGGGCAGACAGACAGGGGAGACACAGATGGGGTAGACAGTGAGCATGGAACAGTAGGGTTAGAATGAGATTAGGCTGGGTTTGGTAAAGAAGTGGATCTTAAGAGCCCATTTGTAGTTCTGTAGAGAAGTGGAGAATTCCAAAGAAAGGGAGTAGCAAATGAAAAATCCTGAAGGTAGGAGTGGGAGGAAGTAATCAGTAGGCAAGAGAGGCGGCGTGGGAGTGTAGAGAGAGATAAGGTCAGAGATGTAAATGGGAGAGGAGTGGGTGGGGGATTTGTAAGTGAGTGTGAGAAGCTTGAAATGGATTCTGAAGGGGAAGGAAAGCCAGTGATGGGCTTTTAGGGGAGGGGAGGTGGACGTAGTGCTTTTGGTGAGGAAGATGAGCCGGGCTGCAGCGTTGAGGATAGATTGGAGTGGAGAGAGGCATTTGTCAGGGATGCCAAGTAGTCCAGTCTGGAGATGACCAGTGAGTGGATAATGGTCTTAGTAGCATCCTGGGTGAGAAAGGGTCTGATCCTGGAAATATTTTGTAGATGAAAATGGCAGGTTTGCGAGAGGTGCACCACACCTATTTGCACCACATAAATTTAAGGTACAGTGTGACGTCTATATGAGTGGGAGAATGTCATCTTTAAATCAGTGATAACAATTGCCCACTAACTGATATAATTAGTATTTTTTGTGGTTTACTTTGTATATGTTTATTCCCAAGTTTAGTTAATGTTGACTGGGTGGATATGTCCACAGTTTCCTTTACTCTGCTATAATCAGTAGGCTGATATTGAATTGCAGCATCAATTGTGCTGGCCACTGCTCACCTGTTTCTCGCAAAGTTGGCAGAACTGGCGAATGTGTCCATCAGTGGTAAGTGGGTCTGCTAGGCACTGAGCACATTCATAATCGGCAGGACTCAGGCAGAGGCAACAAACACGGCTTCCTGCAGACAAACATATATAGAGATCACATTTATATTGTGACAAGAGGACAGAGTAAAATGCCCTATGTACCACACAGGAACCTATTTTATGTATTTACTAGCTGGAGTACCGGGCGTTGCCCGGGATTTTAAGAATGTCTGCTTATGAAAATAAGTTTAAATATTAAACACACAGTATAAATAACATTGTAGATAGCTGTGCTTCGCTATGGGATGAGGATGATAAATTAGAATGATAGTTGTTCATTAATTTATGTTGGTTGGAGATCTAGTCTATAGGCATATCTTGCTTCCCTGACGCACTTTGTGTAGTGGCCAGTCCCCTTTTTGGTCCGCCAAGGGACCCTGCTCTTCCCACTATACAACTTTCAGTCTGTGGCTTCCTGCTTCCTCCATTCCCTTCCTCACATCATGTCAGTGCCCCTGTGAAATTATCGATTTTTTTACAGTTTCTTATATAGCGCAGCACATTATGTATCTCCTGATATACTCTGTGCTGCTGGGGGTCCGTGCTACTTCCACTATATAACTCTCAGTGTGTGGGTTTGTGCTACCTGTCCTGCATTCCCCTCCTCACATCATGTCACTGGCCCTGTCACATGCAGCCCTGTCATCACTGACATATCATGCATGTCCTGATATAGTCTGTGCTGCTGGCCCACCCCTAGGGGTGCTAGTGGTGTGTTAGCCCCACAGTGTTTGTTCCCAGAGTGTAAGTCATATGTGTAGCAAGTTTGGTGTAAATTGCTCCAGGCATTACAGAGTTATGCTGTCTGCTGGTAAAAAAAAACCCTGTGCTGCTGCCTCACCCCTAGGGGTGCTAGGGGTGCCTTACCCCCACAGTGTTTGTTCCCAGCTTGTAAGTCATATGTGTACCAAGTTTGGTGTAAATTGCTCCAGGCCTTCCACAGTTATGCTGTCTGCTGACATACTCTGTGCTGCTGTCCCACCCCTAGGGGTGCTTGGGGTGTCTGACCCCCACAGTGTATGTTTCCAGAGTGAAAGTCATATATGTACCAAGTTTGTTGTAAATTGCTGCAGGCATTCCAGAGTTATGCTGTCTGCTGAAATACTCCGTGCTGCTGCCTCACCCCTAGGGGTGCTAGAGGTGTCTTTTCCCCACAGTGTTTGTTCCCAGATTGTAAGGCATATGTGTACCAATTTTTTAGTACATTGCTCCAGCAATTCCGGAGTTATGCTTTCTCCTGATATACTCTGTGCTGCTGCCCCCCCCCCCCCCCTCTAGGGGTGCCAGGGATTTCTAATTGTTTTAGTTGCCCCAGCCGTGTTTTAATAGGCTCGTATGTAAAATTTCACGATCTTCGCTTGTAAACTGTGGATTTGTATAGAATGACAGAAGGACAAATTTTCGCTTTTATATAGTAGATTATGCTCCAATGTTTCTCTTATCTATTCAGTTCATTTGTCTATACTAGGATGCTCTACCAGCACAATATGTAAAATCTTGAGTCTGACTATTTGTTTTCCTGTATTAGCTTTTCTATATCCATTTGCATAATTTTCTTTACAATAATAATTACTTGTGTATAGCATATTAGAGATGTCCAGTTCAAGGGAAGGAAAGATATAAGGAAACATCTTAAACTTCTTTCCAAATCTCGGCATCTGAAGGATAAGGCAGCAAGGAACCTAAAAGGAGACAGGATGCATGAGATGGCGGCACAGACAGGTGTAAGCTACATGTCACAGGGTTAGATAGAGGGTACATAATGGCCTGTTGCTAATGTGACTTATACCCCTTTCAGACATGCTCCAAATTCCCGGGATTTTGCACATGAACGCGCACCAACCCGGGAATTTGGTATGTCTGAAAGGCACTGACCCGGGAACGTGATCCGGGTCGCCAACCCTGCAATTGACCTGGGTTTTTCCCGGGACTTGAGTCCCGGGAAGACGACCTGACTTAGGTCTGAAAGGTGCGACCCGGGAATTTGCTCCCAGGTCGCACCTGATTGGCGGGGCAGGCTGGAGGCCGGAGTGAAGAGGGGGCGTGCGCCGGCTGCTGTAGTCCATGCTGCTGTAAGTAGCTGAAGCAGCCGGCGCAGCCAAAAAACAGAGAGGCGGCCTGTTGGAGTGAGTGAGAGTGTGTGTGTGTGCATGCGTATGAATTTGGCATGTGTGTGTATATGACATGTATGTGTGTTTGAGTGTGACATGTTTATGTGTAAGACGTGTGTAAATGTACGAGTGTGATGTGTGTGTGTGTGTGTGTGTGTGTAAGACGCGACATGAGATTAGCCTGGTCTGACCTGGCTGCCAGGGCAGACAAGGCTTATGTCTGAAAGGGGTCGACCCGGGAATTTCCCAGGTCTCAGGTTTAGTGTGAAAAGGGGGTCCCAGCAAAAACCCGGGATTTTTCAGAGGTGAAAATCCCGGGTCTGAAGCAGAGAAATTCCCGGGTCCTATGTCTGAAAGGAATATTAATGACACATAGGGACTGGAAAGAGGAAGGTATAGAGCCATTTTTAAATACCACGATAACAACCCATGCCCACAGTGGGATCCAGGCTTTAGGTCAACAGCACTTAGGTCAACACTCATTAGGTCGACCACTATTGGTCGACATGCATTAGGTTGACACATGAAAAGGTTGACATGAGTTTTTCACATTTGTTTTTCTTCATTGTTTGAACTTTATCATACTTTACGGTCCACGTGGACTACGATTGGGAATAGTAACCTGTGCTGAGCACAGCGAGGCACCTTGCCCGAAGCTCGCTTGCCATGCAAGGGGACATGGTACACTAATTGGGGTTCCCAGTCACTTTACAAAGAAAAGGACACAATTTAAAAAACAACAACTCATGTCGACCTAATGACCATGTCGACCTATTTCAGGTGTCAACCTAGTCACTGTCGACCAATAGGTCGAACTAATTACTATCGACCCTATGATCCACATCCCTTACAGCAGTGATTTTCAACCTTTTTTTACTCGCGGCACACCGAACAAAATGTTCAAATTGCCAAGGCGCACCATCAGTTCCCCACAGAAAAAAAACAAAAAACAAACATTGGCCCTCACAGTAAAAAACAACAACACACATACTGTACATTGGCCTACACAGAAAAAAACAATCAATCACATTGCTCCCCACATAAATCATGTTGCTCCCTACATAAATCCTATTGCTCCCCACATAAATCAATCACATTGCTCCCCACATAAATCATGTTGCTCACACACAAATCAATCACAATTCTCCCCACATAAATCCTATTGCTTGCTCATGAATTATTCACATTATTCCCCCCCATAAATCCATAAATCCTTATTCTCCCCACATAAATCTTATTGTTCCCCACCTGAGAAATAAAATAACAAATATTAGTCCCTACCGGTCAGCTGTCCTCCTCCCTGTCTCTCAGTGGCGGGGGTTGTTCATAGTGGAGTGCTGCGAATACTGAGCAGCGGGCGGTCGGGCAGGTGTGGAAGTGGGTGGGCAAGGAAAGCTGTGTATGCAGGCAGGAACTGGAAGATGTGTATGCAGACGGTAGGCAGGCTGGGTGGCGAGACGCAGCGTCCGTGACCTATGATATCACACCGCCGCGTCTTCAAGGCATAGGTCACGGTCGGAGCACGACTGATCCTCTAAGAAGAGCCCGAGCCAATAGTTCACTCTGAAGGTGCAGGAAGCTGCTCTGGCTCCGCGGCACACCTTGCAACTGGTCGCGGCACACTAGTGTGCCACGGCACACTGGTTGAAAAAGCCTGCCCTACAGTATGTAACGATGTCCTTGGTAACCACTAACTAGGTAGATCTTTCTACTATATATATATATATATATATATATATATATATATATATATATATATATAGTAACTTTAAAAAGCAATTTTTAAAGAACCAATCAGGCGCAATATAGTATTATAGTTATAATATTCTGGATTAGAAATATTTCTCTATAAAGGACAAGTAAAGCTGCTCCCAACAAAATAATCTGCAATTATTTAAATTATACAAAAATATAATACATAGAGCGCTATTTTGTCATATATAGATAGAAATGTATTCGTTTCAACAGTTACTATTATAATGTCATAATACATATATATAAACATTGGATAGGTGAAGTAACAGATGTGTAGATCCACCGCTGACGATCTAAATCATGGGTCTTCAACCTGCGACCCTCCAGCTGCTGTGGAACTACACATCCCAGCATGCCCTGCCTCAGTTTTAGCATACCTTAATAGCAAAACTGTGGCAGGGCATGCTGGGATGTGTAGTTTCACAGCAGCTGGAGGGCCACAGGATGAAGACCCATGATCTAAATGAAGTACCCAGATGAGTTAACAGGTAAATGTTTGGAGTCTCATATTAACAGGAGCTGAAGCTCTTGCGTTATGCTAAATATATACCGTATATATGTATTTACTGCTATGTGCAATGTTCCAGACTGATGCCGTTTTTAAAATACATATATATTTAGTTATAATATTTATTTGATGGTTATTTGCACTTATTGCTAATAATAGCAAAAACAAAACAAAATAATCCTTTTAAAACCATCTTAATATAAAGGATTAAAACTTGTATTTCTGGATAGGGTAATCACCAGGTGAATCTCTAATTAAAGAGATCACACCTGTGTTATAATTAGTAGCTGTTTCATGATTGAATACTTGTTATTTAAATACCTGTCCTTGTGAACATTGAGAATACCTTCTGAGGAAACCGCATATTTTTTTTGGGTGTGGTTCATCAAATCGACAGTGTCTAGGTCGACAATGTTTAGGTCGACCACTATAGGTCGACAGTCACTAGGTCGACATGGATGGAAGGTCGACAGGGTTTCTAGGTCGACATGTGATAGGTCGACAGGTCTAAAGGTCGACATGAGGATATATTTTTTTTTTTGTCGTTTTCTTCGTAGAGTGACCGGGATCCCAAATTAGTGCACCGCGTCCCCTCGCATGGCTCTCTTCGCTCGCCATGCTTCGGGCATGGTGCCTTCGCTCCGCTACCGCTTCGCTCGGCACACTTTACCGTTCCAATCGTAGTCCACGTGGATCGTTAAGTATGAAAAAAATCAAAAAAAAAAATGTGAAAAACTCATGTTGACCTTTAGACCTGTCGACCTAGCACATGTCAACCTAGAAACCCTGTCGACCTTCCATCCATGTCGACCTAGTGACTGTCGACCTATAGTGGTCGACCTAAACATTGTCGACCTAGACACTGTCGATCTTCAGACCGGATCCCTTTTTTTTTTAGCGGAGAAACGCGTCATGGTTCTCCTATTCATCTATTTCTGATGTGCTGATCCTGACCGCTATACCCATTGCTGTGCTAAGCAAATACTAACTTTACAGCCGACAATGGAGCTCCACTACAGTTTGTGAGTCTTTCACTACCCAAGCACTGCACTGGTTCCTAGTAGCCCGTCTCACACAGTAGCCGGTAAAACGGAGCCGTTTAAAGAAGCCTCTGTAAGGAGCCGTCATCAGCTGCTGCCTCTACGCTGCTATTGTGCCGGACAGCCAGCCCTCTATAGGAGCTGTTAAACTGAGCTTTTCTAAGGAGCCTCAATAAGGAGACACCATCAGCCGCAAACACCAGCTGCCAGTCCGTATAAGGAGCCGCTGTATAGAGCAGATATTTGAAGCCGCTGTATCAAGCCAGTATCAGCTGCGTCCTCCCTTACTCTCACCGACGGGACTCATCCCTCTGCAGCCACACAACTTATAACACTATAGACTGCAACTTAACGTGAAAGCTTCACGGAGCGGTGAGTTAAGGTGATAGCATAACGCAAGAGCTTCAGCGCCTGTTAATATGAGACTCCATACAGTTACCTGTTAACTCATCTGGGTACTTCATTTAGATCGCCAGCGGTGGATCTACACATCTGTTACTTTTTTTAATTAATTTTTAGATATTTTTTTAGGAATTCACCTATCCAATGTTTATATATATATATATATATATATATATATATATATATATATATAAAATGAAATTATAATAGTAACTGTTGCTACTAATAAATTTCTATCTATATATGACAAAATAGCGCTCTCTATGTATTATATATTTAGAGCTTTCTTTTACTTTGAATTCTCCAGTCAGTGATGCCTGGAATATTCCACATTTGGGGTAAGGGGTGGGTACAATTCAGGAACAGCCCTCTTTATTTACCAACTTATGACATAAATGTTAGTGTATAGCATAAGTTCATAGAATTTTACAGCCCATCTAGTCTACATCACACACTGGGGTTAGTTGTAGTTGGCAGCCAATTATACCAGTATATTTTTGGATTGTGTGAGGAAACTGGAGTGCCCGGAGGAAACCCACGCAAGTACGGGGAGAATATACAAGAGCCACAGAGTTAGGACCATGGTGGGAATCAAACCCATGACCTCAGTGCTGTGAGGCAGCGATGCTAACCATTACACCATCCGTACTGCCCTATGTTGGAAAATGCAATAAGTTTGCTTCCTGGTTTTTACTGGAGAAATATTGCTATTGAGTACCAAGTACATGGAGTTCAGTATAGTGACATCTGGAGAAGGGTTGGGGTTAATACTTTGGAAAGTGATATCACCTGGTTAAACTTGAGGTCTTCATATGATCGAAATGATCTTTCCATCAGTGTCTGGATACTGGGAACTTTTGCTGTTCCCTCTCTCTCCACAATGATTTGATAGCTGTTACTTTCCTGAATCTTATTATTACACCTGTGGAATGGAGAAATAATAACACTTTCAGTAATTTGTCATATTTTTACAATCAATGATGGTATCACTTTCTTTGCTATCCACTGTTATTTGTCTGATTTACACCACATTGTGATTCATGTAGAAGGATTCAAGGTACTGCACACAGTATTTCTATTAACTCTGCCAATTTGTGACAGCACTGAATATGACAGTTACCAACACTGCAATCAGTCTGGAATCAATTATCCAATTATTGTACAGTCTGCATTAAAATCACTTTACTCTCTCAGGCTTCTTTCTCCCCCAAGCACACTCTCTCTCTCTCTCTCTCTCTTTCTTTACCCAACTTTTTCCTTTCTCACCTAAAGGGGGGTACACATTAGAGAGATGTGTGCTGAGCAATCTATCACAGACCGCTCAGCACACATCTCCCCCCTACTCAGCACAGCGCGATGTGTGCTGAGCGAGGGGGGAAGCCGCTCACTTCACACAGCACTGAAGTGAGCGGCTCGCTTGATTGAGCCTGCATGCAGGCTCAATCTAGCACTGGCGATAACGATGCCTGGGGCCGCGCATCGCTATCGCTGGGGGGCATACACACGAGAAATCTGTGCTTAAAATCTAAGCAATCTAGTCAGATTGCTTAGATTTTAAGCAGGGACCTCTCCGTGTGTACCCCCCTTTAGATTCTTTCTCAACCAAGCTATCTCTCTCTCCTCACCACCGCGTGCTCTCTCTTCTGCCCCAAGCTCTATTTTCCCACAATCTCTCCCCTCACCACCACCAACAAAGCTCTCCCTCTTCTGCCTCAAACATCTCTCTCCACCACGCACTTTCCTTTCTCTTCCTAGCTCTCTTTTTTTCATCTAAGCTCTTTTTAATTTCTCCTAACTCTCTCCTTTTTCTCCCTAGCTCTTTCTTTCTCCACCAAGTTCTCTCATTTCCATAGCGCTCTCTTTTCCCGCAAGCTCTCTCCTTTCTCCTCCTGTCTCTCTGGGGCAGATGTATTAACCAGGAGAAGGGATAAAGAAGTGATAAAGTATTGATAAGTGCACGGTGAATAACGCACCAGCCAAACATTACAGATTTGAAAATTGACAGTTAGGAGCCGATTGGCTGGTGCGTTATCACCTTGCACTTATCACTGCTTTATCACTTCTTTATCCCTTCTCCAGGCTTAATACAACTGCCCCTCGCTCTCTCTTCACCCCAGTTGTCTTTTCCTTACAACCAGCCCCAAGCTCACATTTTATAACCTTGCTGCCAGTCAGCTAGCATGTGCCTGTTCACAGCACATCTTTAGCTCCACAGTCAGATACTACAAGGCTATACCATGTGGATCAATCAGATCATCACATGATCAATCAGATGCATGTTCTCTGATTGAATAGCATGGTATGCCATGCACACACCATGCCTCCGAATCAGACTAGAGTTGGAGAACACAGTGTCCTCTCTGATTGGTCCTTATGATGCAATGGGCTGTCCTGGTGGTAATTCTTCTCTGCAATAAGTTTGCTGAACTAGAGCATGGTTGTTATAGAATGGCGGTAAACTAGAGGTAGACGCAAAGAGGCAAATTTAAAAAATAAGAATGGTGGTAGTTACGCCTCTGATCCAAGCATGCCCAGAGTCCATGGGTTCTCAACCACTACTGGAATATTAATCTATCCAGACAGATACAGGAAAACAAGAAGCAAAAAAAAAGCAGTTACTGTATAGAGAGAGCTGTGAAATTTAGGAAACGTTACCTGATTTTTAAAAGTGGCTCTACTGCTAGCACTTCATGTAGTAATGCACTTAGGAATTCTTCAGGATCTGAGAGAAAGAGTCTGAGATTAATGGCAAGATAATGTGTACAAAGGTGATACGTCTCCCATTAAATGCAAAATGTATAGTCTGAGCTGTCCATAAGATAATGATTGACAAACCTTTTTCTTCTGTAACAAATGTATCACATCGCAGCAGTTTTCGGAGCTTCATGACATTGGCAGCATGTACAAATCCAGTCCTGTAATGTGACAAGATACATGACATGTAGTAAGGCTCTCACATCTCCCAAACGGGTATTGCTGATCATAGACATGATTGTAGTGTCATAAGTCTCACTCCAAGATACTAACAGGTTTTTAGTGAGGTAAAATGTCTTATTCTTAGTGTAACGCCTTCAGGACTGGGGGTATTTCACACCTTTATGTCCACATGTCATTTCACATTTTTGCTATGTCTAACTAAAACTGTTTCGTGTAACTGCGCTGGGTACCCTAGGATAGCTTGTTTTGAACAGATAAGTCTGCTCACTGAATTGTATTGTGAAATATTTTTTTTTATATATAATTGATTTATTAAGTACATTGTACTACAGAAAATATTAATTTTCACTTTTCCCAAATCAGTGCAGATACATTGCTAATAGGACACAGAGATGCACCTTTCAGCAATGTAATAAATAGCATTCATTGTCTCAGTATAAATCTCTAACTGTACTCGAGATAGCCTACAGTACAAGCCAGCCGTAACAATGACTTAGACTTGTGTGCCGAGCACAAGCTCACCGTCTCAGTGGGTTCACGATGTCTTGCCTCAGGATACGTTGTACTTTGGCATCACAGATATCTGGAGAACGCAAGATGTGATCCAGAACAGAGGAGAAGGCAAACAGGCTATCGGAAGGATAAGAGATATGTTAGAATACAAATGTTCATTCTTGGGCAGATTCTGTATGTCAATGTGAATCTTTTTGGCTTTACCTGAAAATGGTGGTATCCAGATAGCAGGAGTTGTAGTGCCCCTGAATGCCTTTTCTCAATCCAACCATCTGCTCTAGAACATCACATTCACGCACAGGAGGGTGGTCTTTTAATATGTCCTCAAGGACACTGTGAATGTCTGTGGATGCACACAAATGTCAAATTCTTAGCAGCTAACTAATTCACAATTTAATCCTACCTAATAATGTAACATTATATCTGTTAATATGAGTGATTATTTTACTTTATTTATATTAAACCAACAAACATTCTAGTGCTGATTGTGAGTCGGATACAAACGTATCCGTGTCTGCGTCTATTGGCTGGCACCAGTCTGCGACTTCATACAAATGCTGCTACAAAGTCGTTCCCTGGTGTACACCCATGCATATGAATGTGCAAAGACTGAGCCACCCACTTTCAGTATCCGGAGACGCTAAAATACCGATTGGTGCGTTTTTTGGTGCACCATCAGTAACACCACTGAAACTTGCATCAGTCCTATGGCAGGTGCATTTTTTCCTATGTGAGCAGTTGAGCATCGGTGTACGCAACCACATTCACCAACATACCCGCAACACTCCCATAACATGCCGATAAGGCAGACTATCCCTGTGTGTGCACTAAACTACCTTCCTGTCATCGCCTAGGAACACCCACTACATTTCCCATAGACTTATCCATGTGTGTGCATCTGAAATCCCAACTGTGACTGTGTACGGACACAATCGCTCCGCATGCACAGTTTGACTTCGATGAATGCACAGTTGCAAAACAATTGCTCCAATGCGTGTGTTTAACATGGTGCCACCAGCGTATGTCTAACAGCTGCCACTGGTGGGTAGATTTATAGACACATTAATCCCCTCTTCTATCTTCTCCCATAGTGCTATTAGAACAGGATGTGTACATATCACCTTGAATTCTTTTGGGAGGTAAATATAATAAAACAGTAATAAGAATCTATTCTTAAAAGCTCTGAATATAAATAAATTAAGAATATCAATATGGAAAAAATAATACTGCAAATCGAAGATCCTGGAACCAACACAAGTAATACAGACCCTCTGAGCCCACTCTTAATATGTTAAATAACTTCCAGACAAGGGCGTAGCTACCACAGGTGCAGGGAGTGCAGCCGCTATGGGGCCCACCTTCCCTGTCAAAGTTACACGTGTTACATACATTTTTCTAATATGTCTCAGAAAATCAACTAGGGCACTATTATGGGGCATAGAATTGACAACTGCTGCGGAGAGATGTGTCTCTAGAATTATTATGACAGGGGCCCCTTCAAAATGTTGCTATGGGGCCCTCAAAGTTCTGGCTACGCCCCTGCTTCCATATATGCATATAGCTATGAAGGCTGTATTTACCAATTTACTGTGGTTAAACAACTGATACAGCGATAGTATGAACAACAAATAAATATTAAATATCTTCCTAGGTGCTTGACAACAACAAAAAACATTCAAAGAGTTGCCTAACGTGTATGACTGCCACCACACAATTTAGCGAGAAATGAAGAGTGGATTAGACATAATTTAAGAATATATTTATCCTTCTGAAGTGTGCAGCACATCTTATTATTGTTCAAGCAAGAAATGACTTCATAGAAGTAGGCCACAAAGTAGACAGGGTAGTAAATATTTTCAGTATAATACATACGTAAAATTAGTTATTGTGCAGGCCAGTAACAGTAATAACAGACATAAATTTAGTAAATATGTAATTAGTGATAATTATCCCTCAAACACGTGTGTGGTCTCTTACAGGGAAAAATACAGGTTTCATGGCATGACATGACACAATCGGATCAGATTCCGGGATTGCTTACATTGACGTGCGTTCTGCGCACGATTGCATCACGGTAATTGCTGTACGGATCAACTGGGACACATTCATGTTACGTCAAAGATCTTGCACCTTTTCCAAAATATTAGTTTACCACTATATACAGTATATGTTTACAATATCCAAAAATGCCCAGACCTTTAAAACTACTTTTCTACACATCCCCTTAAATACTGTAATTGAATGTATTTAAACCCTCACCTTCTTCATCCAACCTGGGTCCCAATTCCCTGTAGTGAGGATGGTGCTCTACACTAGAGCTCACAGCCAGCACTTCACCAACATCTACTTTTAACAATGGGGTGACATTATTGCAGCATTCGCCATCCTGTAAAATAGTAACACATCTTGAAAACAATTGTCATTCAAAATACTTATTGACCATAAGTGTTTTGCTTAATCTACCAAGGTAATCAGCAGACCTAAACTTGAGCAAGTTGAAAAAGGATTGATTTTAGTTACACTGTATCTAATGCATAAACCCAATTTCCCATAATTGTATCTTAGATAGCCTAATTTTTGGTATAATGCATGCAGAAAAACAATAGCAAAGGAATACTATTAAAAATTCCAATATAGCAATCATCAGTTCTGTAATTCAGGGATTCCCAACCATGGTCCTCAAGGCACACTGACAGTCCAAGTTTTAAGGATAGCCATACCTGAGCACAGGTGACTTAATAAGTACCTCAGTTAATTTGATTTAACCATCTGTGCTCAAGCATGACTACCACTAAAACCTGGACTGGTGTGCCTTGAGAACCGAGGTTGGGAAACACTGCTGTAATAGGAAAACATTATTTTCAAATAATATTTTAAGGGACTGAAAATGTATAATCCTATATTAAAATATGTATTTATTGAGCAGTGCATTACTTTAGACACACAACCACCCACATAAATCCTATATAACAAAAGGCTAATGTTGCTTCTCACCTCTATGGGGGGAATTCAAGTGTTTTGTGTACCGGCAGCCACTACATGGCACCCGATGGAGCAATACCAGTGTTGCACTGCTCAGCGCACACAGCCACCGACGCTGCCATTACTGTTATTTTGTTCCGTCATTTTGATGGGCTGGTAACTAGTGTAGAAATATTTTACTTGATCAACTGTAGTGCACTAATATATTTGTTTCACAGGTGTGCACTTAGATTTGCTGACAAGGATGACAGCATCTGTGAGGACACAAAAATCTGTACTACCGGATTAGAGAAGTAGGGCACTCCAGGGGCGTTCCTTAATATATGGTAGATTTCCACAAATGCATAAACAGGATTTTGTTCTGCAGAATGAGATTGTTTAAATAAATAAAATAGTGGAATAGGTGCATTTAGGGGTATATTCAATACCTGTCGGATCCCAACAGGTCAGTATTCAGTGCCGCGGTCAAACCCGACAGGTTTGGCCCGTTCCCGACACTGCCAATCCGACTTTTTTTAAAGTCAGATTGACATTGCCGGAAACAGGGCTAAAACCTGTTGGGTTTGGCTGCGCTTCCAACAATACATGCGGCTCGGCGTCTAAAGCCGCCGATCTCTGTGTATTCCGACAAGTCGGATTTCCCAACTTGTCGCAAAAAACAGTGCCCTAATGAATAGGTCGGAACCCCTTCCGACCTAAATCTGTCGGAAGCTGCCATCTTTACGACAAGACGGCAGTTTCCGACACTTATTGAATACAGCCCTTAGGAGAGAAATCTTGTTTTATAACATAGTGGTTCACAGTTTTTCTACTGGACTTTCTAATAAGTTTATATTCTTTTTGTTATAATAGAATCCTCTAACTAGGAAACAGTACCTAAGTCTATTTTACCTACATGAACTTCTCAGAGGGATCTGCAACAAGTGCACTATTCCTATTAGGAATCATTATAATCTAAGGACTTTTTTGAACCAATACAAATTATTAATTATTTCAGTTTGCTTACCAGCGATTCTCCAGGTCTATTAACAATTATATTGGACATATAGATGAACATTTAAGATATAATACCTTTTACATTTAGGTCTGTCTATGTCATTTTTTTATTATATGTTTTTAGCAGAAGTAAAAAAAAATGTTTCATTGATATTAATAAAAGTTTGAATTTTCTGATTAGATGCAAACCTGTATACCAGCGCTCTTCATTTTTTATTTTTCTTTCTGTAGAGGACTGGCTGGTCCTCATTAGAACTGCTGCACACCTTATTGGTTACTTTCTGAGGTTTGCACCCTTGATTTATAGCTCCAAGTAGAAGGCCACATTGGGGGCTGAGGTTCCAGCTTGTCCTAACCTTTCAATAGGAGACATTTTGCAGCTTCCATTCCCAAGTTCTGTTACAATTAATTCACACATTTAACACATAAATATAAGTTGACTCACCAAGAGTTCCACCTCAATAAGTAACTTTGTAAGCTCACATAGTCCTGATTTTTCAGTCAGCTCCCAGATAGCATTGACCACACCCACTGCAGCATAGCCTTGGTATCGCAATCTGACAACATCACTAATCTGTAACCCACATACTGCCAGAAACAGCTTTTCATTGGCCATCAGATTAAGACGCTTTTGAGTTGATCCAATCCCATACAAGAAGGCTGATTCTCTTCTCCCAAGCACTCGTAATGCATTCCTCCTCACTGAAACTTCTGGACGGGATGGGAGATCCAGAATACGACCACGGGTCTGCTCCCTGTCTAGGAAAACTCCTATAGATCCAGAGGCAACTTTGTGTCGGCCAGTCATAAACTCTCTTACAACAATAAATGGCTTCCGAGAAGTAGATGTGGAATTCATGCTGGTCATTTTGGAACCTGTAACTATAGTAAATATGATAAATGTTATTATTTTACAAACAAACAAGACACAATAACCAGTATAAACATAAGTGGAGTATTTATCAAAGCATGGGACGAGATTGAAGATATAAAGCTCTAACCAATCAGCTTCTAACTCTCATTTTAAAAATGACAGGAACTAATTGGTTAGTGCTTTATTTCTCTCTCTCCATGCTTTGATAAATACTTCCCTAAAGTGGGGTACGCACGGGGAGATGTGTGCTGAGCAATCCATCACAGAATGCTCAGTAGACATCTCCCCCCCCCCCCACGCTCAGCACACAGCACATGTGTGCTGAGCAATAGGGGGGCGGGGGGGGGGCAGGGACGCTCACTTCACCCAGCGGTGAAATTAGCGATCTGACTAGATTGTGCCTGCATGCAGACCAATCTAGTATCGGCCATAGCGATGTGCTGGGCTGCGCATCGCTACCACTGTGTAGTAATGTATGCTTAATTTCTAGTCAGATTGCTTAGAAATCAAGCAAAAATCGCTACGTGTGTATCCCACCTTTAGACTGTTTTGGGCTAAAATAACCCTGTTCTACTTTTTTCTGATGTAATCTAGTTAGTGAACTATAATGAAATCTAATTAGTTTCAAAAGTGTGGGGTTTTTTTTCAGTGTAAAATAAATGTATTGTGTATTTATGTGAATTTTGGTGTTCTTTCTTTCTTTCTTTCTAGTCTTCTAGTGTAAGCTATGACTTATGTTTATGTATACATATTTTAAGTCCATTGTACAATTGGGAGGGTGTGTTTATAGTAAGATATGTCGGTAAGTACTGACAGTTAACGATTACTTTAAGACAAACTGTAATTGTACAATAGACAGCAAAAACAGTGGTGGAGTATTTCAAATAGGAAATATTAATTATATCTAAAATGAGAGAATAATTGGAATTATGCATGTGCAAGTGTTTTGTATAGAGCAACAACATGGGTTTTAACCATATAGCTATTAGTAAGACCATCTACATTATTTGTATCTTTGTTTTAGCCATTTTGTCTACCCATGGGTCATTAAGGTACCCAATTTCACTAAAAATAAGCAGTAAGTCAGGCTGTATTGTCTAAGACAGCTAAATTTATTGATTTTTTTTTGTGTGGTTTTAGTACAGATTTGCACCATTTAGAAATGTTCATAAATAACTCTCCCTGTATTTCTTATATCAAAAATTAGATTGTTACTTAGCTCTATTGAATACAGAAAAATATGAAAGAAAACTGTTTCAACATAACTGTAAAAAAATCGTATGTACTATATAAACTTGTCATTTCAGTTATTAATAATTATCTCTAATTATTAGAACAAACGTAAAATACTTTAAGTTGTAAACAATTAGTATTAACTGCCGATTTTATGGCAGCACAATCACACATGTATTTACTTGTTGGGCACTGATGCACTTTTACAATCTCCCATCTTCCCACTGCCTCCTCTACTTCTGTTCATCCATTGTGTCAAACTGAATTATTCTATTTTACAGAATTACACCACATCAACAAGTCCCAATCATCCCCATACTGCGTGTTCTCTGTAACTCACCTGGCAAGACTGGTCCTCTGCTATCACTGTCTGTCATCAGTGCTCCAGAGAAGCTGTATTTATGCTCCAGCAATGACAGGCTGTAACTTGTGGGATCCACCCTTCAATACTCAGCAACGTGGCCACTACTAGGAGGCTGTGCTATTCAATGGCATAACTTAGCCACCTAATTATGAGAGAGGAGAATGAAAAAATGTAAATATACAAATAGACAGACATCAGATATGGTCCAAATTTACAGGGGCAAAAATGATGGAGACAAATGTTAAAAAGCAAAAAAGAACCAAACAAACAACAACAAAAAAAAAGTTTTACCAATAATGTAAACAACCATTGTCAAGTATCAATTTTGGGTATGCTTAAAAAGGTAGTCTTTGTTGAATTCCATTATGCTTTCTGTAGTTGAAAGTGTGCTGTACATACAGGGCCTTATTCCCAATCAGAGTCAGGCACTTTGAAATCTATTCAGTCAGTGGCATACACAAACCTCGAGCTGTGACGCCTTCCCCTTTGATGTGACTCCCTCGTACCTGTGTTGGATGCCGATGCGACTAGTTTGTGACTGAGGGCATGATTTCTGACATTTTCACAAATCGCAGTACCCAATAAAAAGCACATTAATCTGAGTACACACTGGGGGTAATTCCAAGTTGATCGCAGCAGGATTTTTTTTAGCAGTTGGGCAAAACCATGTGCACTGCAGGGGAGGCAGATATAACATGTGCAGAGAGAGTTAGATTTGGGTGTGATGTGTTCAATCTGCAATCTAATTTGCAGTGTAAAAATAAAGCAGACAGTATTTACCCTGCACAGAAATAAAATAACCCACCCAAATCTAACTCTCTCTGCACATGTTATATCTGCCTCCCCTGCAGTGCACATGGTTTTGCCCAACTGCTAAAAAAAATCCTGCTGCGATCAACTTGGAATTACCCCCACTATACGATCTATTATCCAGTAGATTGTTCCAACATCGCATAGTGTGTACCCCCAACCCATTGTTCCCGGCCGTCGTTCATTGAATGGTCCCACCGGATGTGCTGCACATCCACTGGGATGATTCCATGGCCGACGCAGTGTAGTAACATACATACAGCGAATAATTTAGTGTGTACGACTGATGTGATATATTGTTACAACGCAATGCCACGTTCCGGGGTCGCATCATGATCATTGAAAGGTGTGTACCCAGCTTCACAGTTGATGACCAGATAGAGCAGACAGTACGAATCCAAGTGGACAATCTGTGAAATGCAGAGTAGCAGATGCAAATAGGAAGTTTCATCTTATTTAAAAACACTTAAAAAAATTTATTTGCAGTCTTCATCTCTTCCAAGTGAATATGAAGCATTTTTTTTTTTTTACTGTGTAAAACTTACTTTTAAAACAGTGTTTGCAGCAGTTTTAGGGGTTTTGCATAAATAGGTGCGTTTTCACTGTGCGCGACCAATCGCACACAGACATCATTATCAACATTACACTTACACCTGGGAAAGAGCACATGTAATGCAGCTCCCTCCAGGAGGCTGTGTATGTTTGGGACTACTCAGTGGCAATTTTAAACGCAGTTGTGATTACACACCCCTACTATATTTTGACTGCAACTGCATGCCCACTGCCCACAACTCCACACCCACTCCAGTTCTTGTCTCCGCACCCTACACATGCTAGCAGTATTTGCAACTGAATAAAGATGCATTCTGTGGAAATTTGCACATGCACAATAAATGCTAATTGAAAAAAAAAAAAAAAGTGCTGCCCAAATTGTGTTTTTCATCTAACTTTGAATAAGGCCCACAATGTCATACAGTGGCTTTATATTGATAATAATTCTGAATACGATGACACATAATAAGTGTGAACTTTTCATTCCTAGATTCTCTTCCCTGTTGGGGTTAAGAAAAGGGGTAACACTTTTTAAAGGTGTCGGTACCATACCACATTCAGTATGACAACAGCTTAAGTCAGTGGTACCCAAACTTTTTTGAATTACAGAGTATTAAAAAAAAATTTCAGGGCACCTCCTGCCGAAAGCTTCTTATTGAGAGATTAAGAAAAATATACTGCTCAAAAAAAAAAAGGGAACACTAAAATAACACATCCCAGATCTGAATGAATGAAATATTCTTATTAAATACTTTGTTCTTTACATAGTTGAATGTGCTGACAACAAAATCACACAAAAATTATCAATGGAAATCAAATTTATTAACCCATGGAGGTCTGGATTTGGAGTCACCCTCAAAATTAAAGTGGAAAAACACACTACAGGCTGATCCAACTTTGATGTAATGTCCTTAAAACAAGTCAAAATGAGGCTCAGTATGCGTGTGGCCTCCACGTGCCTGTATGACCTCCCTACAACCCACACAAGTGGCTCAGGTAGTGCAGCTCATCCAGGATGGCACATCAATGCGAGCTGTGGCAAGAAGGTTTGCTGTGTCTGTCAGCGTAGTGTCCAGAGCATGGAGGCGCTACCAGGAGACAGGCCAGTACATCAGGAGAAGTGGAGGAGGTCGTAGGAAGGCAACAACCCAGCAGCAGGACCGCTACCTCCGCCTTTGTGCAAGGAGGATCAGGAGGAGCACTGCCAGAGCCCTGCAAAATGACCTCCAGCAAGCCACAAATGTGCATGTGTCTACTCAAACGATCAGAAACAGACTCCATGAGGGTGGTATGAGGGCCCGACGCCCACAGGTGGGGTTGTGCTTACAGCCCAACACCGTGCAGGACGTTTAGCATTTGCCAGAGAACATCCAGATTGGCAAATCTGTGCTCTTCACAGATGAAAGCAGGTTCTCACTGAGCACATGTGACAGACGTGACAGAGTCGGGAGACGCCAAGGAGAACGTTCTGCTGCCTGCAACATCCTCCAGCATGACCGGTTTGGCAGTGGGTCAGTAATAGTGTGGGGTGGCAATTCTTTGGGGGGCCGCACAGGCCTCCATGTGCTCGCCAGAGGTAGCCTGACTGCCATTAAGTACCGAGATGAGATCCTCAGACCCCTTGTGAGACCATATGCTGGTGCGGTTGGCCCTGGGTTCCTCCTAATGCAAGACAATGCTAGACCTCATGTGGCTGGAGTGTGTCAGCAGTTCCTGCAAGACGAAGGCATTGATGCTATGGACTGGCCCGCCCATTCCCCCAGACCTGAATCCAATTGAGTACATCTGGGACATCATGTCTCGCTCCATCCACCAATACCACGTTGCACCACAGACTGTCCAGGAGTTGGCGGATGCTTTAGTCCAGGTCTGGGAGGAGATCCCTCAGGAAACCATCCGCCACCTCATCTGGAGCATGCACAGGCGTTGTAGGGAGGTCATACAGGCACGTGGAGGCCACGCACACTACTGAGCCTCATTTTGACTTGTTTTAAGGACATTACATCAAAGTTGGCTCAGCCTGTAGTGTGTTTTTCCACTTTAATTTTGGGGGTGACTCCAAATCCAGACCTCCATGGGTTAATAAATTTGATTTCCATTGATAATATTTGTGTGATTTTGTTGTCAGCACATTCAACTATGTAAAGAACAAAGTATTTAATAAGAATATTTCATTCATTCAGATCTAGGATGTGTTATTTTAGTGTTCCCTTTATTTTTTTGAGCAGTGTATATTAAGTAAATTGTGTTTATATGTCATCCATAGGTTCAGTACCGTGTTGAGGGACAGGATTTGTTTTTCGCTGTTTGTCCACATATTTTCTGATTGGCAGCCTCCATTACTGGTTTTGCCTATTACATTGACCAAAAATCATTTAAACGACCAATCCAGGGGATCCCTTGAAAGTGCCCCGAGGCATCCCAGGTTCCCACTGCCTTATGCCAATAATTTTCCAACAGTGCCCATGTAATGATATTAGGCCGAGTTGCATATGTGAGGCTGTGTATAGCCTTGTTATATAATTGGTGAAGCTCTGATGAAATACTGCAAATTATAGATCTACAGTATCATCCTATTATTAATGCCTGGTTTGTGAATGTGAATATCAGTCAGGAACCACAAACTCTCTTCTTGTATCGCCCTTATTGGATTATGCCCATTCTTTAGTAAAATTACTAGTAAATGATTAGGTTTTCTGAAGTGTTTACAGAGAGACTTAGGGGTTTATTCATGAAGCAGTGAAAAGGGTGAAGAAGTGAGCCTGTGGAGAAGTTGCCCATCCATGGCAACCAATCAGCATTGAAGTAACATTTATCATTTGCATACTATACAATTGTACGGAGCAGCTGATTGGTTGCCATGGGCAACTTCTCCACAGGCTCACTTCTCCACTCTTTTCACTGCTTCATGAATAGACCCCCTCAGACTCACCAACACCTTTTGTTATAAATCATTAGATATTCACTGATATACTACACCATTTGCAGTCACTGGGACTGACCATAGGCTGTACTTGCGGCACCCTGTAAAAGTAACATTATACCATACGTTACTATCTGACAAAGCAAATTATAGTTTAAGATATCACTGAGCTCAGTAAGTTATAAAGACCATACTAGCCAGGGGTGTAGCGAGGGTGGCTCCAGTGGAGCGCGAGCTCCGGGCGCCGGAAAAGTTAGAGGGCGCGCCGCTGCCTGCCCCCTCTCTCTACCTGCTAAACCACAGGCCATTGTACAGGCAGCCACAGAGCAGGAGGAGGAGAAGCAGAGGGGACACACACTGACTTGGACTCGGAGTCTAGGTAGGGTACAGAGCAGAAGACACTAACAGCCGGTACATGCCGCAGCTCTGCCCACCCTCTTTATGTGTCTCACTGTCTGCTTGTAGCTGTGAAGCAGGGTTACTTCTATCCTACTACACCACTCTCTGCCCCTACTGCTGCATCACCTCTTTCTGCCCCAGCAACTCTATCGGTCACAACTGCTGCAGCAGCACCTCTTTCTGCCCCAGCTGCTGCAGCACCTCTTTCTAGCTCAGCTTCTGCAGCACCTCTCTCTGACCTGGCTGTCTTAGCACCCCTCTCTGCCCTGGCTGCAACAGCACCGTTCTCTGCATTAGTAGCTGCAGAGTAACATGTATTGTTGTACTGTGTGGCATAAAGAGTATAAGCGGCTCCACTGTGGTGTAAAGTGTATAAGGGGTACTACCGTGTGGTGTAATGTGAATAACAGACAATACTGTGCGGTGTAATGTGAATAACAGACAATTCTGTGCAGGGTAATGTGAGTTTGTACTATTTTGTGGCCACACCCCTTCCTCATAAAGCCATGCCCCTATATTTTTGTTGCGCGCCTTTATTGCGCACTGTCCCTATTTTAAACATGGGGGCGTCCAAAGAAAACTTTTACCCTGATCTCCACAAGGTCTAGAACCGACCCTATCACCGATTTAGTCTTTTTAAATATTTTTTCTTTTCAAATGTAACATGCACCCAATTCAGTACAGGGGAGGAGGCGCAGAAACATACTTTTGCTCCGGGCACCATGGCACCTAGCTACACCTCTGATACTAGCTGATATATTCCATTAGTTATGTGGTAAGGTGAAACAACCATATACTAGGGCTCCCAGAAAGAATCAAATCAATCTGCTTTTTCTTGTATTTGCAGGGATTTTTTTCCCCCCATTTAGGTAATGAACCAGATTTTATTATTAATATGCTGGAGGGGAGGTGGACACAGATCATTCTAATATCACAGATTTGGCTACATTTAAGCAGGGCCACAACTAGGGATGAAGGAGTGGTGCCGCTATCCAGTGCGCTCATCTTCACCCTGGTCCCCACGTCAAGTCACCACGGGCTGTATGAAGCACCTTTAGGACTCTCTTCTTCTCCCTGTTTCCAGCTGCACTGCCCCCTCATATGTGATGTCACATGTTCAGGGGAAGGAGGCTGGCACAAAGCAAACTTTCGCCCTGCTATGACCCTTAAGGTATGAGATTCAGGTTTACCAAAATGAATTCTCAAGCAATAATAGGACGTCATACAAGGACAGGCTGGGGGGGGAGGGGAAGGAGTTGGATTTTAAGGGTCTATTTACTACGCCTTGGATGGAGATAAAGTGCACGGAGATAAAGTACCAGCCAATCAACTCCTAACTGTCATTTTTCAGACCCAGCCTGTGACATGACAGTTAGGAGCTGATTGGCTGGTACTTTATCTTAAGCGACTTTATATCCATCCAAGGCTTAGTCAATAGACCCCTTAGTATGCAATACCTGCTCAAGAACTATATGAATTTTCAAAAACTTGAACTTTCGGGACCAAAATCTCAGACAACTCTGCATCCTAGCCAAGATGAGGAACAAGGTGTCACCTCGTATATCATGTAAATGAGTGTTTCTTAAAAAGAAACGTAGAAAAGAAAGCCATGAAAATTCTGGTTCTCATTCTATTCCACACGTATTCTTCTATGGGAAGCCCTAAATCCGTCTCCCCCTCAAAAGCTCATGACCCACAGAAGGTTCAGTGTTAACAGCACAATGCTCTTCCCTGAAAATCTACTAATGGTGGAAACCATTAAACTAGGACTTGCAAGCCTTTTATAGAGCATTGCGCAGAACTTGGTCTGGAACTGTTTTAAGTCTGAGGATCTTGGCATAGTTACTGTTGACCTTCTGACCACATACTGTATCTATGTTTCTTATTTTATGTATATGACAATAATCAGGTATTACCTGTTGGTTTAACTAACAATGTGGAAGTCCTTGAAAGCAAGAACTGTCAAACACATTTGCAAAGTGTACCCATTCATTAATCATTTTATTCTTGTAATTATGATTTTATGTTATTAATAACAATTTGCTTTATACTGTATGGTAGTGAATTTATGGTCACAAACTTATTCACTAGTGTGTAAGTGTCTCAAGTCCATTCGTGTCAGTCTTCTTTGAGGTCACCTGACTCGGTAAAAGACAGCTGTATACAAGTGATGTATATTTATGAACATTTATGGACGTCATGTCCCAGAGGAATCTACTACTTGCTTCATGTGCCAATAATTACTCTCAAGTATGCCAGCAAATCATATTGTAATTAGCAGAGAGTGGTTATTAATGGTTCAACTGGGGATCATGAAAACAGTATGTAACACAGATCTGTTACAGGCAGTACTCTCTATATAGTCATATATGTGTAAGCAAACAGGACAGAGCTTAAGGGGTATCAGATTCTACTTATCATTTATATAGCATCTTCGAGAAAAGCTAGAATCTGACTGGTTGCTATGGGCAACATCTCTACTTCTATAAACCCGCCCTTTAGTAAATATACCCCTAAGAGAGTGGAGTGACAGAGAGGCAAAAGAGTTAGACAAAGTGATGAGAGAGAGGGAAGAAATAGAGGGGGAAGAGATAGGAGACCAGATGCAAGGTACTTTGGGGGATATTTACTAATTATCAGGTTTCAGACCCGATAATTAGAATTTATCACTGCTATTCGCAGCAATAAGAAATCTGCATGCCCCTGAATGTACTAAAATTCACATGCAGGGACAGGAGTTTCCAACACGACCCTAACTGTGTGGAATTTGTAATTCTCCCCGTGCTTGCGTGGGTTTCCTCCGGGTACTCCAGTTTCCTCCCACATTGCAATAATATACTGGTAGGTTAATTGGCTCCTAACCAAAAATTTACTGTGGTCCTTATGTGTGTGCATGAGGTATGGAACATAGGTGGTCATTCCGAGTTGTTCGCTCGTTGCCAATTTTCGCTATGCTGCGATTTGTTGCTAAATGCGCATGCGCAAGGCACGCAGGGCGCATGCGCTTAGTTATTTAACTAAAAACTTAGTAGATGATCCTGCAGCGCTTTTCATTCGCTCTGCTGATCGGTGAGTGATTGACAGGAAAGGGGCGTTTCTGGGTGGTAACTGAGCGTTTTCCGGGAGTGTGCTAAAAAACGCAGGCGTGTCAGGGAAAAACGCTGGAGTGTCTGGAGAAACGGGGGAGTGACTGGCCGAACGCAGGGCGTGTTTGTGAAGTCAAACCAGGAACTAAACGGACTGAGCTGATCGCAATCTAGGAGTAGGTCCGGAGCTACTCAGAAACTGCAAGAAAATATTTAGTAGCAGATCTGCTAATCTTTCGTTCGCAATTCTGCTAAGCTAAGATACACTCCCAGAGGGCGGCGGCCTAGCGTTTGCAATGCTGCTAAAAGCAGCTAGCGAGCGAACAACTCGGAATGAGGGCCATAGATTGTAAAATATATTGGTAGATATTGGTAGATTAAGTGGCTCCCCCCTCCCCTCTAAAAAATAAAGAGCTCCACTGGGGCAGGGACTAATGTTAATGGCCAAATATTCTCTGTAAAGCGCTGCGGAATATGGGTACACACTAGACAACATTTTAAATGAATTTTCCGTTAAAACAACACATCATTATGACAAATTAGTTTTATCGTCTAGTGTGTACGCACTTGGGGTCATTCCGAGTTGATTGTAGCTGTGCTAAATTTAGCACAGCTACGATCAGGCACTCAGACATGCGGGGGGACGCCCAGCACAGGGCTAGTCTGCCCCGCGTCAGTGCCGCCCCCCCCCCCCGCGCAGAAATGCAAATGCATCGCACAGTGGCGATGCTTTTGCATTTCAGGAGTAACTCCCGGCCAGCGCAGCTCCTGTGGCTGGCCGGGAGAACCTCCTCGCTGCCCGGGTCGCAGTGGCAGCGTGTGACGTCACGCAGCCACCGCGGGCTGCCCCCCCAATGGTCTGGTCACGCCTGCGCTGGCCAGACCGCGTCCCCTAAACGGCGGCTTAACGCCGCCATCCAGCCCCCTCCCGCCCAGCGACTGCCTCTGCCTGTCAATCAGGCAGAGGCGATCGCTACAATACTACAGCGCATGCGCAGATCCGACCCGATCACTGCTCTGCGATAAACTGCAGCGAGCGATCGGGTTGGAATAACCCCCTATATTGCCAACGATGCGTACTCCCTCGGGGCATTAGCGATGTCCTCTGTACATGCAACTCAATTTAATTTTTTTTTGCTAACGACTAGGGGGATAATTCAGATCTGATCGTAGCAGCTAATTTGTTAGCAGTTGGGCAAAACCATGGGGGTCATTCCGAGTTGATCGCTCGCTAGCAACTTTTTGCAGCGCTGCGATCAGATAGTTGCCGCCTATGGGGGAGTGTATTTTAGCTTTGCAAGTGTGCGCTTTTGCAGCCGACGGCACAAATTTATTTTTTTGCAGTTTCTGAGTAGGTCTGGACTTATTCAGCCGCTGCGATCACTTCAGTCTTTTTGGTCCCGGAATTGCAGGCACCCGCCCTGCAAACGCCTGGACACGCCTGCGTTTTTCCAAACACTCCCAGAAAACGGTCAGTTGACTCCCACAAACGTCCTCTTTCTGTCAATCACCTTGCGATCGGCTGTGCGAATGGATTCTTCATTAAATCCATCGCCCAGCACCGATCCTCTTTGTACTCGTACAACGCGCCTGCGCAATGCGATGAATACGCATGAGCAGTTTTGCCGAGATTTAACCTGATTGTAGGGTTGCAAAAAGTTGCTAGTGAGCAATCAACTCGGAATGACCCCACATGTGCACTGCAGGGGGGGAGGCAGATATAACATTTGCAGAGAGTTAGATTTGGGTGGGTTATTTTGTTTCTGTGCAGAGTAAATACTGGCTACTTTATTTTTACACTGCAATTTAGATTTCAGTTTGCACACACCCCACCCAAATCTAACTCTCTCTGCACACGTTATATCTGCCCCCACTGCGTGCACATGGGGGGTCATTCCGAGTTGATCGCACGTAACAACTTTTTGCTGCCTGTGCGATCAACTAGGCGCCGCCTATGGGGGAGTGTATTTTAGCATAGCAGGGCTGCGATCGCTTGTGCAGCCCTGCTATGCTAAAAAAGTTTTGTGTAAAACAAGACTAGCCCTGCAGTTACTTACCCTGTGCGATGGATCCAGCGATGAAGGTCCCGGAATTGATGTCAGACATCCGCCCTCCAAATGCCTGGACACGCCTGCGTTCGGATCTCCGCGCCCGGAAAACGGTGAGTTGACGCCCCTGAACGCCTTCCTCCTGTCAATCTTCTTGCAGTCGCCGCTGCAACTGCTTTCTACTTATGCGGCGTCGCTGCCCACGGACATCCGTCGCCGGGCAACGACGTGCCTGCGCAATGCGGCCGCCAGGCATGCGCAATTCCGACCCATTCGCACCTCTGCGATGAACTGCAGCGTGCAAACTGGTTGGAATGACCCCCATGGTTTTGCCCAACTGCCAACAAATTTGCTGCTACGATCAGGTCTGAATTAGGCCCTAGGTACAAATCGTCCAGTGTGTATGCTACCAATGACGAACGATATGTTAAATTAGGCTGAAACCCAACAAGTTGGTAGTGTTGGAAGACTCATGTATATTGTTTGGTTGTTTATATCGTTTATTCGAGAGCTCCAGGAAAATCGTTAGCGGCATTGTATCGTTTGCATGTTGTCTAATGTGTACCCAGCTTAAAGAAGGGAAATGATCGCAAAAGCAGTCATTTCCCTTCTATATCAGAAGCCAGGGCCGTTCTGCGCATAAGCGGTCAGCAGACCAACAGATACGCAGCAGCCATAGCGGCAAAGGAACCCTCTCTCGGTAATGTTTGCACAACAGTACCCCTTAGCCCACTATAGGGTACTGCCGGAGCTTGGTAAATTGATATCTCCCAACATTTGCCGGCTGGTGATCGGGAGCTTTGCACGCATCGAAGGTGCACGTCTGATATTAGATGGAGTGGCCTTTCAGGAAGGGTGGCATGGCCTTGCAATAAATGCAGCGCCCGCGAGTCACACTCCCATTTTCAACATGGTGGAGGGCATGCCCAGTGCGCTGCGAGCTGCTGGACATGCCCCCAGTTCCTCTCTCCATGTAACAGACACTGGGCCTAATTTAGACCTGATCGCTGCTGTGTGTTTTCGCACAGCAGCCGATCAGGTCTGAACTGCGCATTCGCCAGCGCCGCAGTGCGCCGGCGCATGCCAGACAGCCGATGGCCGTCTCAGCCTTGGTATCGCCTATGCTTGATTGACAGGCAGAGGCTGTCACTGGGCGGGAGGGGCAGCCCGGCTGCGTTTGCCTGCCGTCTTAGGGGCGCGGTCCGAGCAGCGCAGGCATGCCCGGGCCGTGGGTGGGGGAGGGGGGAACCGCAGCGGCTGCGTGACGTCACATGCAGCCGCTGCGACCAGGACAGTGACCTGTAGCTCCCCGCATGTCATTGAAGCTGCTTGTAGATGTGCTAAATTTAGCACATCTACGATCAGGTCTGAATTAGGCCCACTGTGCGCATGCACATTTGCTATAAACATGGACATATGACAGAGAGAGATAAAGGGGTCTATTGATGACGCAGTGAAAAGTGTGGAGAAGTGAGCCAGTGGAGAAGTTGCCCATGGCAACCAATCAGCTGCTCTGTATCATTTTATAGTATGCAAATTATAAATTTTACTTCAATGCTGATTGGTTGCCATGGCCAACTTTTCCACTGGCTAATTTCTCCACACTTTTCACTGCTTCATGAAAAGACCCCAGAGTGAGAGGGAAGTATGAAAAAGATACACCAACTTCCCAGAGACCCATGCAAGCGCAGTCACTGGCACAGTGCCAGAGTCTACTCGCATCTGTGCTTGCGGAGAGAGGTTGGGAACCACAAGGAAGCTGAACCCCCTCCTCTCTTTAAGACATTCCATCTTTTGTGACACAAGATGTGGGTGTCACTTGCATGCATCTCTCTGAAGTGATATTTCATACATACTAGTAGGCAAGTATAGACTAATGTTTACAATATGTTCTAAAATCATTAATTCTGATCAACTAATACTAGGGCATTCACTCATTTTGGAGAAAAGTAGGTATGTTTTGATGCCAACCATCAGGCAGTTTTAGATTAACAGGTCAATTACCATGTGTGGCTTCTGTATACTATAATACACTCAGGTACAACACATACAGCCTGTCCGGCTCCTGCCCAGCAGCACCGTGTTCTTGTGTAAGGTGTATGCAAGTGTTTACAAATATGAGTGGGTTAGTCACCTGTGACAACAAACAATGTACAGTATACACCTGTGTTTTACTATTTACTTCCATGCACTGACTGAGCACCCGAGTGCTTTTCATCTAGAAGTGACTATTAATCTTATCCACGTGTAGTCCCTTTGTGCTCATTACGTCATAGGAAATGAAAGTGTACGTCTCCCCAGCCTCAGCCATGTAACCGCTGTGACTGCATCATCAGCCACTCTCACTACGTGACGCCACAAGCACCGCCTACCGTGTCATCGTCGCTGTGACATCACCCCCTCCCTCAGCAGTACCACTGACGTAACACAGCCAGGTAGAGATGGCGGAGCAGGGCCCAGGGCGATCTTTGGGCTCGTACTCCCCCGTAGACTACATGAGCATCACCAGCTTTCCCCGGCTGCCCGAAGAGGAAACCGGTGGAGAGCCAGGGCCGAGGGCCGGGGAGGACGATACCTTCCTGGGGGAGCATGACTCTGGTAACCTGCTGTAGGCATGCTACGTGGTGTATTACGTGTGTGCATATACAGGGTATATGCATGCTTCATCTGCAATAAACACACAATAGCGAGATAACCTTGTTGTGGTGATTCCATCGCATGAATCAGTGTATTTTACTTATATACCATTTAAACCATTGTATCCGTCTATCCATCACATGTACAAAATGTACCTGCCTATTCATCACATGATGTACCAATGTATCTGTGTCTGTCTCACATGTACCTGTTCCTCTGCCTATTCATCATATGTACCAGTGTACCTGCCTATTCATCATATGTACCAGTGTACCTGCCTATTCATCATATGTACCAATATATCTGTTCATTAGATGTTGCAGCGTACCTGTATATCCATCACATGTACCATTAAGTGTACCTATATGTATTTCTCACATGTACAATACACCTAAGTCTAAATCACATGTGCCAGTGCCTCTGCCTATCCATCACATGTATGGTGTCTTTACCTATCCATCACATATACAGTGTCTCTGTCTATCATCACATATACTGGTGTACCTGTCTGTATATCATATGTACCAGTGTATTTATCCATCATATGAACCAGCGTATCTGCCTATCCATCATATGTACCACTATACTTTATGTTAAAGTGCAGATGTATCTCCATTACATATATTAATGTATCTGTCTATCCATCACATATGCTAGTTTCTCCATTAAACATACCGATGTGTCTGTCCTTTCATATTGTGTACTAATATATTGCCTGTACATTCAGTGTACCAGTGTATCTATCTGTTTGTCCATCCCATGTACCAGTGTATTTATGATTCTTTGCCATGACCAGTGCATCTGTTTAACCTTCCCATGCTCTAGTATATATGTTCATCAAGTGATCCACTGTATGTGTATCCTTCCATCCATCCATCCATCCATCCATCCATCCATCCATCCATCCATCCCATGTACCCAGTGGATTGTGGATCTATCCATTCCCAGCAGATCGGTTAGCAAATCTGTTCATACCATGCATCAGTGTATTTCTTACTCAATCAGATTCTCCACTGTGAATGTCTATACACCCCATTGATCTATCTATACCATGCACCATCTATCTCATGCACCAAGGAAATCCATCCATCCATCCATCCATCCATCCATCCATCCATCCATCCATCCATCCATCCATCCAATGCACCAGTGGATCTGTCCATCCATTCCATACACCAATGGAACTGTCCATCACATGCACCCATTTATTTGTTCATCTATTCCATGCATCAGCATATCCGTCCATCCCATGTGCCAGCATATCTGTCCATCCAGCTCATGTACCAGTGGATCTGCCAATCCATCATATGTAAATATGGGTCTATACATCAATCCCATGCACTAGTGGCTCTGCCAAATCATCCCACATACCAGTGGATCTTCCTATTCATCCAGTGTATACAGAAATCACACATTTTTTGGTCCCCTACTGAGATAATGACACATATATATGTATATTATTTTATATATCTATATAATATATCTATATATACACATAATATATAATATATATGATATATATCATTATCTCAGTAGGGGACCCAAAAATGTGGGATTTTGGATAAGGGATACTCAGCCTGTAAGTGGATTTGTCTATCAATCTCTTGTACCAGGAGATATCCCTATTAATTCCATGTGTAAGTGGAACTGTCTATCAATCTCTTGTACCAGTAGATATCCCTATTCATTCCATGTATCAGTGGATCTGTCTATCCATCCAATGTACTAGCGGAAATGTCTGTACATCCAACGTATCACTGGATCTGTTTAACCATTCCATGCACCAGTGGATATGTCTATCCATCCAGTGTACCTGTGGGAATGTCTGTACATCCAACTTATCAAGGGATCTGTCTGTCCATTCCATGAACCAGTGGATATGTCTATCCATCCAGTATACCCATGAAAATGTCTGTTCAACCAACATACACGTGGATGTGTCTATCCATTCCCTGCACCAGTGGATCTGTCTATCCATTCAAAGTACCACTGAATCTGTCTATCTTTCTCATACGTCCTAGAGGATGCTGGGGTTCCAAAAGGACCATGGGGGAGGGGGGGTATAGACGGGATCCGCAGGAGACATGGGCACACTATAAGACTTTGAATGGGTGTGAACTGGCTCCTCCCTCTATGCCCCTCCTCCAGACTTCAGTTAGACTCTGTGCCCAGAGAGACTGGACACACACTAGGGGAGCTCTCCTGAGTTTCTCTGACAATACTTTATGTTAGGTTTATTATTTTCAGGGAGACCTGCTGGCTACAGGCTCCCTGCATCGTGGGAGTGAGGGGAGAGAAGCAGACCTACTTCTTCTGAGTTCAAGGGCTCTGCTTCTTAGGCTACTGGACACCATTAGCTCCAGAGGGTCTGATCACTTGGTTCGCCTAGCTGCTCGTTCCCGGAGCCGCGCCGTCACCCCCCTCACAAAGCCAGAAGAAAGAAGCCGGGGGAGTATTAGAAGAACAGAAGACTTCAGTGACGGCAGAAGACTTCAGAGTCTCAGAGGTAACGCGCAGCGGTCGCGCTGCGCGTCATTGCTCCCACATACAAGCGGCACTACAAGGGTGCAGGGCGCAGGGGGGGCGCCCTGGGCAGCAATATACCTCACAATATAAGCCTGGCAAAGATGTATACAGTGCATAGGCACTGTATACGGACCCCCGCCAGTATAAAAATGTAAAAAGATAGCGGGGCTGAAGCGCGCCTAGAACGGGGCGTGGCTTAGCCCTCACAACTCTATACAGCGCCATTTTCTCACAGAGATGCTGGGCCCGCCAAAACACTGTTAAACACCTAACAGTGTAAAATGAGGCGGGGGGGGGCACAGTTATGTAGTGCAATATAGGTTCAACCATGAAGCACTATCGATATATATATATATATATATAATGAGCGTGTGTACAAGGAGTTTGTTAGAGTTTTCTGTGTCTTCCGTTAGAAATCTGCCCATGTTAGAAATGTTGGTGGGTGTTTAGTACACGTGTGTCGACATGTGTGAGCGCTCTACCACAAACAGATATGGGTATCCCTCTGTCGGCATTGCCGACTCCAGATGGTACTTGATTCATGAGATTAAGTGTCAGCATGTCAGTAGTTGTAAGCTTTTCCAAAGTAAGCACTGTTTGGGGAACACAGAGGTATGTGGGTGACCCTGTCGGCACCAACTATTATGACTGGGTGTAAAATTATATAAAAAACCTATACCTGTAATTGTATATATGTATGGTACGTTTGTAGTGAGCTGTAGCTCGAGCACAGACGTGATAGTATTTGTGGGGGGTCCTAGTGAAATTAGGTATATGTTTCCCTCAGATCCCTCGGGGTCACAAAAATGTTATTTTGCCCAGTTACTACTCCCTGTTGTCGACACGAATACTATGTTCTATGTTGGCCATAATGTTTCCTGATTAGATCCACAACATTGGCATTCAGTACATGTTCATACACATTCAGAACACATTAATGTCACTAGGGACCCTGATGTCCCTGACAGATTATATATATATATATATATATGAGATGTATATATAGATATATGTGTATATATGTGTATTTAAATGTGTACACTTATATTACAATTTATTATGAATGCTGAAGTTAAGTTATTCCTTCTCATGTGTTGGTTGCTCTGTTGATGAAGCTCTAGGTCAGCCGTGACAAGATGGTCTCGAATCCTCACGAGGAGTCCGAGTGTTTATTCTTCTCCCGCCGTGGATAGAATAAAGTGAATGTCTACCCGTGGTCTACACGGGGCCCTGTCACCAAGGATCGTATACAGGAAGCTAAGTTATATTTTTAATGATATGCTTTGATGATATTTGCATTACATACACATGGGGGTGTGATTGTATTCAGAGATGGTCGGTTACCTTGTTATCCGATATAATTACCCTGGGGAGAAATGGGATATTCCTTGGGTCTTATCTAGAACATTGCAGCTTGCTGCCGTGCGACTACAAGAGGTATGCACTGACTCCGAGAAATACAGGAGTATCTTCCCTATGAAGGGATAATCTGTTTTGGAGATGACTTGGTTAAGTTGATCTCGGCAGATACCACTGGTAAGTCTACCTTCTTGTGTTATGTTCCATCACAATGGTTGGTGACGCATTTTTTGTGGGATGCAGTCATTTTGACCGGTTGGACACCGTTTTTATTCCCCTTCTTTGTAGGTAGAGGGAGGTGAAAAGGTAAGAGGTCTGCAGCCTTTTCAACTTTGCAGAACCTGATGTCGTCCTCTGTTTCTACCACATCCACCGCAAGTCGCTGAATCTCTCTTGCTGGAGCCCACACCGGGGGGAACTCGTCTAATACTCTTCAGTCAGTCCTGGAATGGACTTGACACAGTGAGTTAAGAATAGAATCCAAAGGGGGACATACTCGAGTTTTCCAAATGATTCCCCTCACTGAGTTTTAAATAGCTCTTACCGATTCTCCTCTGGAGAGGTAGTATGTGACGCCATACAAGACCTTTGTCCTGCTGTCCCTGTCAAAAAAACAAAAACTTTTTTGTGCTTCTGAGCCCGGACAGCTCGGTCAGAACAATCCCAAAAAAAAGATTTCTACTCAAGAAGTTGAAATACAAGATGGAATCTCTCAGGGCAGGGATCTCCAACCTGTAAAAGAAGAAAGAGGGTTTAAATGCGGTGTCATCCGCATTAAGCTTACCTGGTTTTGCTATTCAGGTTTGTCATTGCCATTTCACCAGAGTGATGGTAGTATGATGGTTTCCTTCTATAGTAAGAGCCATTATTTTTCTGTACTGGGATGCTCTCCTGACTGCGGCTAGGTCAAGAAACAAATGGTACAATTCGTTGTTTCTCTCTGACAGTTCTTCAACACAAAGAATCGCTGTTGATCCCAACGACGCAGAGGTCGGAGTTGGGATTAAGTTTAAATACTGATCGGTTAAGAGTTTGTTTTTTCCTGTGGAAAGAGATCTGATGATCCAGAGTCGGATCAGGTTGCGGCCTACGAGACCATTCGGTGAGCAGGTCAAATGCCAGAGTTGTTTTGCGGGACCAGTTGGACATATGGTCCGGGTCTTACCTGCACATGCACCGGAAAATAATCCTATTTTCCAGGACCAGGATATCTCTCCTGTGGTGGCTTCACAGTTCTCACCTCCTAGAGCAGAGGTTCTCAAACTCGGTCCTCGGGAGCCCACACAGTGCATGTTTTGCAGGTCTCCTCACAGAATCGCAAGTGAAATAATTAGCTCCACCTGTGGACCTTTTAAAATGTGTCAGTGAGTAATTAATACACATGTGCACCTGCTGGGTTACCTGCAAAACATGCACTGTGTGGGCTCCGGAGGACCGAGTTTGAGAACCTCTGCCCTAGAGGGACGAAGGTTCGGGATCCAGGATTATATCCTGGTGTCCATGGATACAAGTCTCCGAGGCTGGGGAACAGTTTTTCCAGGGGAAGAATTTCCAGGGGGAAAGGTCAAGCCGGGAAGCGTGTCTACAATAAGCATTCTTGGATTAAGAGCTATTTACAACGGAACATCTTCGTGTTCTGCCCGTCTTAATTCTGTCAGACGACTAAACAGCAGTGGCGTAAGTAAGCCACTAGGGCGGAATGAGGAGCAAAGCGGAAATGGTAGAAGCCGCAAAAGTTTCCGATGAGCGGAAAGGCATGTAAACGCTCTATTAGAGGTCGTCGGAAAATAGACTTCCTCAGCAGACACGATCTCCATCCAGGAGAGTGGGGTTTTCATCAAGAAGTTTTCACAGAAGTGACAAGTCTTTGGGGAATTCCTCGATTAGACATGAGGGCGTCTCGCCTCAACAAGAAACTTCAGCGATATTGTTCCAGGTCAAGGGACACTCAAGCTATAGCAGTGGACGCCCTCGTGACACCTTGGGTGTTTCAGTCGGTCTATGTGTTCCCTCCACTTTCACTCTTTCCGAAGGTGATAAACATAAGAAAAACAAAGGTTCAGGCGATCCTCATTGTTCCGGTCTAGCCAAGGAGGGCTTGGTATCCAGATCTTCAAGACTTACTCATAGAAGATCCCTGGCCTCTTCCTCTAAGAGAGGTCCTGTTACAGCAAAGACAGGGCGTGTACCAAGATTTACCGGGGCTGCGTTTGACGGCTTGGCTGTTGAACGCCATATCCTAGCCCGAAAGGGTATTGCCGGTGAAGTCATTTCCACATTGCTTCAGGCTAGGAAAGAAGTAACGGCGAAGCTTTACCACCGTATTTGGAGGAAGTATGTGTCTTGGTGTGAATCCAAGAAGGCTCCTACGGAAGAATGTCAGCTGGGTCGTTTTCTCCATTTTTTGCAAGCAGGTGTGGATGCAGGCCTAAAGTTAGGCTCCATTAAAGTGCAGATTTCGGCCTTATCAATTTTCTTTTAAAAAAGAATTGGCCACCTTTCCAGAAGTTCAGACTTTCGTGAAAGGAGTGCTGCACATCCAACCTCCATTTGTGCCCCCAGTGGCACCATGGGACCTTAACGTGGTGTTGCAGTTTCTTATGTCACACTGGTTGGAACCTTTACGAAAGGTAAAAATTTCTCACTTGGAAAGTGGTCATGCTATTGACCTTGGCGTCCGCAAGGTGGGTGTCGGAAATTGGCGGCTTTGTCTCACAAGAGCCCCTCTTTGATCTTCCTTGTGAATAGAGCGGAATTGAGAAATCGGCAACAATTTCTGCCTAAAGTGGTTTCTGTCTATCCGGCACATGAACCAATGGCTCTGTCTATCCAGCACATGCACCAATGGATCTGTCTATTTAGCACATGCACCAATGGCTCTGTCTATCCAGCACATACACCAATAGATCTGTCTATCCAGCACATGCACCAATGGATCTGTCTATCCAGCACATGCACCAATGGATCTATGTATCCGACACATGAACCAATGGATCTGTCTATCCGGCACATGCACAAATGGATCTGTCTATCCGGCACATGCACAAATGGATCTGTCTATCCGGCACATGCACCAATGGATCTGTGTATCCGGCACATGAACCAATGGATCTGTCTATCCGGCGCATGAACCAATGGATCTGTCTATCCGGCGCATGCACCAATGCATCTGTGTATCCGGCACATGAACCAATGGATCTGCCTACCCGGCGCATGAACCAATGGATCTGTCTATCCAGCACATGAACCAGTGGATCTATCTATCCAGCACATGCACCAATGGATCTGTCTATTCGACCCATGCATCAGCGGATCTGTCTGTCATTCTATGTACCAGTTTATCTTTCTATCCATCCCATGCATCTTTGTATCTTTCCATCTATTCCGTGCACCAGTGTATCTGTTCATCCATCTGATGTACCAGTGTATATGGCTAGTCATCCCTTTTACCAGAGTATTTGTGCATACATCCTATGTACCAGTAAATCTGTCAATATGCCTTGAACAAGTTTATTAGTGTATCTGTTTATCCATCATCTGTACCAGCATGACAAAACTAAAATTAAGGCCCCATTTAACAAAAAAACATAACCCCTGTTGCACTTGCTAAAGGTTTTATGTCCTTCTTTCAGTATTTAACAAACAGCATTAAGCTTTGCTTACTTGTCACTGTACTGCTTACACCATCTATGGATAGGATTATCGATATGATCCCCATTGCAGGCAGTGGGGACCCAGCATTTCACCTGCCGAGACTCCGCCAGGTGAAAGTGTTACGTGCATGTGCAGACTGGCCTTCGTGCATGCCATGACACAAGAGCCTGTCACATGCAGCCATAGACTGCCAGCAACAGTGTGGATGATGTCGCAAGGAGGTGGACGTTGCTGGATCTCGCCGGAGGGATGAGTATTGTTAGATACTAATGGCATATTAGTATTACTGCAATATTAATTTAAATATACAACTGGTAATACGCATCATTGTTAAATGGGGCTCTTAGTTTGAGTAAGAGTGATATTTTCCTGCATTTTGAAGGGTCAGCACCATCAACAGTTCAGCATAGCAGGAGCAGTTTACTCCTTCTTCCTGGTTGTTCCAGTTGTGTAGAAAACACAAAGCAGCTACCATCCTCTCCCGGTTTTTCCTCCACCTGCCCGCCCCAGCACTGTAATTTTTCTTAGAGGTCCATTTGTTTTTCACACTGTAAACCATCTCTTCCCTCAAGCTAATTCTGATAAACAGACCTCACATTTCCAGGCGTTTACATAATTACATTGTCCCACCTACTTAGCCAAGACGCTTGAGCCAAGCACAATAACTTTTGATCCATTGCGAAATAGACACAGTCTAAAAGAGCAGAACACCATCAGATTTATAGCAACAAGCCACAAGTTTGGGTCAGCTTTGAGCTCTAGCTGCCAGATTGCGTTCTCCACTGTGTACAAGCCACCAAATTGTCCTCAACTTTGCTCACTGCACAAGATTGGGTACATATGTGGGTAGCCAAACTGAATAGATTCACCACTACCATGAAGCTGGATTGTATGAAGGCGTGTTGGTATAGTCAGCATAGAGGCCATCTGCTGACTGGGTTTACAGCCATGCCCCAGAATTATCAGTAATTAAGGTTCTGATCAGATCATTCTCAGGCATCATACTCATTTGGGACCAGCATAGCACAAATGCCAAGTACTTCATACATCAAGTGCATTTGTGTTAACATGTGTTCATACAGACCACCACCCTCTTAAATATATTTTTCTATGCAAATTAACACATTGTTCAATTAATGAACCAATCCTACGCTCTCTACATCTATCAATTTCATGTGTTCATTTAATCAGTCCATTCATCCGTCCAATCTCATGTACTAAGATACTCATCCAGCCATCTTACATGCCTGTGGGCCTAATCTAACTCTCTCTGCACATGTTATATCTGCCCCCCCCCCCCCCCCCCCCCCGCCCTGCAGTGCACATGGTTTTGGCCATTTGCTAATAAATTTGTTGCTGCGATCAGGTCTGATTTAGGCCCTATATTCGCTGTGTATGTTATCAACCCATTTAAAGCTATCAAAAGCTAAATAAAAATAACACACTTTCTGAATCTGTGACCCAACCTGTCCATTGCATAGAGTAGTATACAGCAGTATTATAAATAACCTAAGGGTGCCTGCATATACCAGTGAATTGTGCTATATTGTAAGACTGCACAAAGCGTCCAAATTAGATTGTGATGTCAGCGTGCTTCATTTGTTCGCTTACTAACATGCATCAACGTGCACCCTCCCACCCGTTATTGTAAGAAAGAATTCAGGGCCTAATTCAGACCTGATTGCTCCTCTGCGAATTTGCAGAGGTTTGCGATCAGATAGTCGCTGCCCATACAGTGAATACCTCACTCACCAACTAATGATTTTTCCAGTCTGTGCATAGCCCAAGACCTACTCCTACAGTGCAATAGAATCAGGCTGATCGGGGCCGGAGCTGATGCTACACACCCTCCTTGAAAATGCTTAGGACGCCTGTGTTTTTACTGACACTCCCAGAAAATGACAAGTTACCACCCCAAAATGCCAGCTTCCTGTCAATCAACTTGCGTACGCCTAACGATCAAAAAAGCCGCAGGATATCAGGATATTTCCTTGCATGTGCACACTACTATTCGTATGCATTATCGAACGATAATCGACATCCTTGCAAATTCGCACAACCGATGAGGTCTGAATCGGGCCCTCGGTCAGCAAAAAAGATGCTATTTGCAAACTTAATTTCATCTGCACAATACAAACCTGGAATATATTTCATCATCATCATCATCATCATTCCAGAGGGGTCCATAACCTTTCATTATGAGGCTCCTGTGTGTATTTTGGCCACCCATCACTTTTTTATTTTACACTTCTGCAGCGGGGTACACTGGTATTCCACAAGGAATAACATCGGGGTTGGGGCGCGATGTTGGAGCAACACTCTCTTCAGGGTCGGTGGACCAGGGAGGAGTCTCTCCTCCCAATAAACATTCTGGAATTGCGGGTGGTGTTCAATGCGTTGACACTGACCCTGCCTCCAGTACAGAACAGGCTTGTTCAAGAACATAAATCATCAAGGCGGCACTCGAAGCCGCATGGCAATGCTGGAAGTATCAAAAATCCTCCGTTGGGCGGAACGCCATCTGCCAGCAATATCAGCAGTGTTCATCCCCGGAGTCCTCAACTGGGAAGCGGATTTCCTCAGTCGTCAGGACGTTCACGCCGGAGAGTGGAGTCTTCATCCGGAAGTCTTTCAACTCCTAGTGGACAAGTGGGGCCTACCAGACGTAGTCACTCCTGCCCAGGGTACTTCTGAAGTTCAAGCAAGAAAAAGGAATACTAACTCTAGTCGCTCCAGCGTGGCCCAGACGGCATTGGTTCTCAAACCTGCAGGGTCTCTCGATAGAGCATCCTCTTCTACTTCCTCAACGCCCAGACCTCCTCATTCAGGGCCCTTGTGTCTATCCGGACTGCGTGGCTCTTGAAGCTTCACTCCTGAGGGTATTCTCTGAGGCGGTTATTCAAACTATGTTGAAGGCCCGCAAACCGGCTTCTGCACGGATTTATTACAGGGTCTGGAATTCTTATTTCACATGGTGTGCTGCTAAGAATTATGATGCCGATTCATTCAGAACATCTAGGCTTTTGGCTTTTCTGCAAAAAGGCCTAGATTTAGGCCTTGGTCTGGCCCTCAAGGTTCATACATCTGCCTGGTGCAGTGTCTTTCAGAGGAAAATTGCGTCTATTCCTGACGTTCATACTTTCACTCAGGGTGTTTTAAGGATTCAGCCTCCCTATGTCCCTCCTGTGGCTACATGGGATCTATCTGTTGTCTTAAATGCCCTGCAAGAGTCTCCATTCGAACCTCTTGAGTCTGTGGACCTTAAATGTCTTACACTTAAGGGTTATGCCCGGGTAATTACCGAGTCAGACGCAGTGTGAACGGGCATCGACCCGGAACCTGTTCACAGCATAGGGAGAGGCGGTGCTGGAGATGATGTAATCTCCAGCGCCGCTTCCACCTCCGCCCCTGATGCCGCCTCTAACCCCGCCATGGGATGGCAACACCGTTCACATTGCACAGGTCAAATGCTGGTAACACCCGGGAAGGACCCGTATCCAATTTCCGGGTGTGGCCTGGCAATGGCAATGTGAACGGGGTATCACTAACATACCACTGCTATCCTCCAGGTTCCACTATGCTGCCTGGGCTGTTTCTTCTGCAGCCGGAGTCCTGCTCTTACGTGGAGAGACCCGGACCCTCGCCACAGCAGAGACAGAACAGGGAAGGGTGGGGACGATGGTGCAGTGTCTTGCGGGTGTGGTGTGTTGCATAACGTCATTTACACACACTATGGGGATCTGGACAGATTACCTGGGGGCAGTATCACCTACATCAACTATTATCAACTACAGTACTACAGCTCCCTTCCTACCAGCGACCGGCACAATCCATATAAATTATAATATATGCTAGACACTGCAGCAGCCATGCTTACTGTCCTCACAATATTGGGACCCGGTACAGATGTCACCTTTGCTTCCTCCCCAATTGCATTTACATATTATGCAGCTTTTAACATTTCCTGCATCTTTTGTACCAAAGATTGAGCGGGTGCAGTTGCCCTTTGATAATGATGATAGCTATAATACCAAACTACTTTTTGTGCAACACTGCATACAATATATACATTTTGTTTAATGTATGCACTGATGGAGCATTGCCCTTGCGGTCAACTGTGCATTGGCCCCAGGGGCGTAACTCCTAGAGCCAATGGAGATGCCTGCCTCCGTGCTCCAAGCCCTAAAGGGGCACCTGCATGTACAGCAGAACCTATGTTGTTCACAGCAGGATCCAAGTGTGACCGCTGCTCTTCCAACAAAGCTCTGCGGCACACCCGCTGCTGCGGCAGAGTTAGGGGTCTATTTACTAAACCTTGGATGGAGATAAAGTGGACAGAGAGAATGTACCAGCCAGTCAGCTCCTAACTTTCAAACCCAGTCTGTGAAATGACACTTAGAAGCTGATTGGCTGGTACTTTATATCCATCCAAGGCTTAGTAAAAAGACCCCTTAATCAGCTCTGTCCCAGGAGCCCTGCTAACACCTGCAACAGGGGACAGGATAGCTCCAACGTGGTACCGCTCAGTTCGCGCTGCAGCAAACGGAGGTACACCCACTGCTGCTGAATCGAGAGATGTGACCCACCAGTGAATGCGGATTCTGGCATGCTGCAGATGGCTAAATTGCGTGAACCTGACTCTTACCCACAGGAGCCCTGCCAATTCACAATCTATTTTAAGGCGGGTGCGGGAGGAGGGAAGGGGGGGGGGCATTGGGACAAACTCCAACTTGCCTCCAGGCGACTGGGATGAAAAATGTCACTGATTGTCCCTATTGTGTTCATTTGCTTAATGCTATAGGTTACAAAACATACTGTATTTCTTCTTTTCCAGTTTTCTTAAATGTTCTCCAGTATTTTTTAATCATTGTGTAAGCCTGTAGCTTTATGACTTTATTAATAAAGTGTGTAATATTGAGGAATATTTACACCTTGAAATTTTATTTAGTAAATGTCATGTAGACCCAACACCTCGCCCGTTCATTTTATTGACAAAATGATCTGTACACTAAAGGTCCATACACAGTGGCGTTTTTGCCCAGCGTGTATGCACAGCGATGATCGCTGACATCGCTGGGCTGAAAATCGCTCAGTGTGTATGCATGCTCAGCTATTCCCCCCTGCCCAGCGATGTCAGCGGGGGTGAACGGCTTTCCATAGCAGGACGCTATGGAAAGCCATTCACCCTGCCGTTCATCTGCTGATAATACCAGCAGATGAACGGCGGCCGCCACCGATGAAGCGGAGGCGCGCATCAGCACTCATCGCCCGGGCATACACACTGGGCAGCTTTGAGCTGAAAGCAGCTCCACACACCAAAAGTGACCTGCTTTCAGCTCAAAATCACCCAGTGTGTATGGGCCTTAAGCAGGTTTATTTAGTAAAAGAACTAATACAGTATGTTGATTATTTGTATTTTTTTTGTTTTATTTCTACAATAGTATATGTTGCTGTATTTTGCTTCTTCCCACAATGTACTTTTTATGCATAGTATTTAGAACCAGCATTTTGGCAGTGCATAATTACTTCATATTTGCACTAAGAAGAGTTAATTAAATATGACTACAGGGTAATTGGCAACATTCTAATATGCATAGATTTGACAATAAAAGATTGCTTTGCAAGAAATAAAGGGGAGTACTCACGGTGCGATCGCTGCTTAAAATCGAAGCAATCTGACTAGATTGCTTAGATTTTAAGCAGTGTTCACTCCGTGTGTACCCCTCACAGCGATGCACAGCCCCGCACATCGCTATCGCTGCTGCTAGATTGGCAGGTCGCTCACTTCACCCGCTGGGTGAAATGAGCGCCCCCCCGTTTCCCCCTGCACGCTCAGCACACATCGCGCTGTGCTGAGCGGGGGGAGAGATGTGTGCTGAGCGAACTGCTCAGCACACATCTCTCCCCAAATCCAAATCGGCCCGTGAATATGGACCTTAAGGCGATAACTAATGTACTTAAAAGAGCTAAGAGATATTTCAACCTGTTAAATATAACTTCATGTAATTCTTTCCTACCTGAGGCTGGAGTACAGAGGAATCCGTCCTGATAGTGTAATTGTACCAGGTGTTCTGTTGTTTGAACATTTGATCACCCCCTTTGTCCTATCTGTACATCTGTCCAGTCTCTGCGTCATTGTGATGTGATGTTTCAGGTTCAGCATACATTCTGTGCCAACATCTTCATATCTTAACAGCAAGCAGTGTGTGATAATTTTATGGGCGCAAAAAGTATGTGTAACTGGAATGTTCAGAATGTACCCTCCCCCTATCAGTTATTATGGGGCTGATTCAGAATCTGGAGCAAAGCAAAAAGAGCATGTAACTTTGCGCCTTGGGAAAACTATGTTGCACCTCAGGTTTAAAAGAGTGATTTAGATTCGAGAGGGGTCCAAATATAGATGTCCGGTATATGTGGGCTCAGTGGAAAAGCAGCCAGTGTTTAACCAGCATGGGGGGGGGGGGAAATCACTTGGTTTCTACAAGTGCAAAGTTACTTGCTTTTTTTCTTTGCTTTACATACTGCCCTAAATATAATACGGTCTATGCGCAGTTCTGACCTGATCTGCTGCGAAAAACTGCAGCGTGCGATCGGGTCAGAATGACCCCCCCATAGGCGGAGATTAGTTGATCGCACCAGCAGCAAAAGGTTGCTTGGTGCGATCAACTCGGAATGAGGGCCATAGTGCAGAGACACACACTGACTTGTGTACAGTGCAGAGACATGCTTTGCCCTTTATATAGTGCAGACATGCACTGCCCTGTGTATAGTACAGAGACGCGCACTGCCTGTATATAAGCCCTCATTCCGAGTTGATCGCTCGCTAGCTACTTTTTGCAGCCGTGCAAACGCATAGTCGCCGCCCACGGGGGAGTGTATTTTCGCTTTGCAAGTGTGCGAACGCCTGTGCAGCCGAGCTGTGCAAAAACATTTTGTGCAATTTCTGAGTAGGTCTGGACTTACTCAGCCCTTGTGATCACTTCAGTCTTTTTGGTGCTGGAATTGACTTCAGACACCCGCCCTGCAAACGCATGGACACGCCTGCGTTTTCCAAAAACTCCCAGAAAATGGTCAGTTGCCACCCACAAACGCCCTCTTTCTGTCAAGCTCCTTAAAATCGCTGTGCGAATGGATTCTTCGTTAAAGCCATAGCTCAGCAACGATCCGCTGTGTACGTGTAAGACGCGCATTGCAGTGCATGCGCATGCACAGTAGAAACCTGATCGCTGCGCTGCGAAAAACGTCAGCGAGCGATCAACTCGGAATGACCCCCAAAGTGCAGAGACACACACTGCATGTATATAGTGCAGAGACATGCACTGTCCTGTTTATAGCGCAGAGACACACACTGCCCTATATATAGTATATGGTGCAAAAACATGCACTGCCTGTATATAGTATAGAGACACGCACTGCCTTGTATACAGTGGCGAGAGGGGGGGAGTGGGTACAAATCACCTGGGGCCATGACTGATGGAGGGGCCCAGTGGGAGCCGCAGGTCCCCCCCCCCCCCTTTACCTGGAAGCAGCTGCTGCAACTTTTCTTCTCAGTTCAGCACATGCTGCTGTGTGCTGGGCTGCAGTGTGGCCAGGAAAGAGCTTCAAAAATACTTTTTTTCTGTATTTTTTTCTAAGGGTGCACGACCATGCTGCCTGTGATTAGGCCACACACCATGAAAAGTACCTGGGCCCAGCCAGACTCTCTACTGCCCTGACTGGGAGGCGTGCCATGCTCCTGTGAGTGGGTGCCTCTCATGTGCTAGATTTGCCCCCAAGGAGGTGCGGCCATGCCCCCAGCATGCTGTGGTCACACCCCCTCTAGGGGCAGGGGGGGGGGCCCAGGTAGTTGTTGTACCGGGGCCCAGGATTTATCTTAGCAACCCTGCTTGTATATAGTGCAAAGACACGCACTGCCTTGTATATAGTGCAAAGACACGCACTGCCCTGTATACAGTGCAGAGACATGCACTATCCCCTATATAGTGCAGAAACATGCACTGGCCTGTATATGGGTGGTCATTCCGAGTTGATCGCTCGCTGGCAGTTTTTAGCAGCCGTGCAAACGCTATGCCGCCTCCACTGGGAGTGTATTTTAGCTTAGCAAAAGTGCGAACGAAAGGATCGCAGAGCGGCGGCAAACTTTTTTTGTGCAGTTTTAGAGTAGCTCAATACCTACTCAGCGCTTGCGATCACTTCAGACTATTCAGTTCCTGTTTTGACGTCACGAACACGCCCTGCGTTCGCCCAGCCACGCCTACGTTTTTCCTGGCATGCCTGCGTTTTTTCGAACACTCCCTGAAAAGTTTCCAGTTGACACCCAGAAACGCCCACTTCCTGTCAATCACTCTGCGGCCAGCAGTGCGACTGAAAAGCTCCGCTAGACCTTGTGTGAAACTGCATTGTTCGTTGCAATAGTACTACGCGCGTGCGCATTGCGCCGCATACGCATGCGCAGAAGTGCCGTTTTTTTGCCTGATCGCTGCGCAGCCAACAAATGCAGCTAGTGATCAATAACCACCATAATTCAGAGATACCCACTGCCCTGTGTATAGTGCAGAGACATGCACTACCTTGTGTACAGTACAGAGACACGTACTGCCTTGTATATAGTGCAGAGACACGCACTTCCCTGTGTATAGTGCAGAGACATGCACTACCTTGTGTACAGTACAGAGACACGTACTGCCTTGTATATAGTGCAGAGACACGCACTTCCCTGTGTATAGTGCAGAGACATGCATTGGCCTGTGTATAGTGCAGAGACCTGCACTGGCCTGTATATAATGCAGAGACACACACTGCTCTGTATACAGTAGAGACACTCACTGTGTATAATGCATAAATATGCCCTGCCTTGTCACTGTGTATATTGCAGAGGCTTGCACTGCTCTGTGTATAATGCAAAGACACCAATTGCTCTGCAGAGAGTACAGGTTAAAAAAACAGCTTTGTATAATAAAGGTATATAAGGGTTAAATTTAGGGATTTACTGGAGAAATCTGATATCTCTACAGTACTTTGTTAATCTCAAGACTTCAGTCTTTATGTTTTAATCTTTAAGCAAAGGAGTTTATGGTTATAAGCATCTGGAAGGATAGCACATAGCCTTGTTACATGCCGCGTCAGGTACGCAGAGAACATATGTCAGTAGGGTACTACTTTATTTATTTATTTTTTAATTATAGCTAAAAAAAAGAGCAGAAGGCTCCACTTGTTTATTTCTCTTTTATAAGGTGAACTCTCATTATTATTATTATTATCATACATCTTTTATTCCTTTGACAGGTAATCTTCAAACGTGATAAATATTGTATTTGTAGAGATCAAGCATTTTGGGCATACAAATACTTTTCTGCTTTTCACAGATCCAGACGCCTTTTTGAAATCAGCCCGCCTGCAGCGATTGCCATCCTCATCTTCCGAAATGGGCAGCCAGGACGCGTCCCCTCTGCGAGAGACAGTCAAGGATCCATTTAGCTCCGACTGCAGCTGCCATCAGGATGGTCTTACGGTCATTATAACTGCCTGTATCACTTTTGCTTTGGGCGTCACTATAGCACTCATAATGCAGATATATTTTGGGGATCCTCAGGTGAGAATATTAAATCAAATTTAGATTTAAACGCATCAAGCTTTAGAAAAACGTATATGTATAGTTTTTGTAGACTTTGCCTGTGTCTTATGTGCTATTTCTTGCTGTGTTTTTGTTTATGGTGGACCATATGTGACTTACTCCTGAATAATTCTTCTTTAGTGAGTTTCTGTGTCAGTTTTAACATTATTTTTCTCCTTTTTGTCACTGTATATATATATATATATATATATAGCTATATATTTGTTACTTGCCCCTCTAGATCTTCCACCAGGGTGCAGTAGTGAGTGATGCTTCCCATTGTACAGCATTGGGCATTAAAGTGTTGGAGAAGAGAGGGAGCTCTGTTGATGCAGCAGTTGCGACTGCTCTATGTCTGGGCATTGTGAATCCACACACGTCAGGCATTGGGGGGTAAGTACAGAGCAAGCAGTTAATTTTATGGAATAGCAAAGTTGTCCTCGGTTGAGTAGTCTTTTTACGTTCACCCTAAAGTTTGATGGTCATAAGGAAGCCATAGGGGAGAGGATCAGACTAGGAAGATTATGTTTCTAGGACATTGTGTTACTATGACAGTTGCCATTGCTGGAATACATACAGTCACTTAAATCTTTTTCCCTTGTAATTCTGCCAGTAACTATCTCTCTTTTTCATATGTAATTACCTTGCATCAGGATCACTTTACAGTAATACAAAAGACACTTTTATGAGAGATTTAGCTATTTGGCTGAATAAACACCCCTGAAATGCCATCTTATAAAGTTCACATACCAAATTAGTAACCATTGCCTTGCTGGTGAAATGGATAAATTCCAGAGAGTGATGTGTAGAGGTGTGTGCATTATGCTCACTGAGCCGGGGTTAAATATATTTATGTATTTCTGGAGTAATTCTGTCAGAGCCATTATGGACAATGATAGCTTTGCAAACAGCAAATGCTGGATTATTAGAGAATGGTTTCCAAATACTTAATTCCATGATAAAGCAAAAATGTAAAAATCCTTTGCTGAAATAATCCTAAATGTGGAATGAAATCAGGAGCGCCATCCTAAACCTCTGCTTACTTATACTGGGCCTCTATACCATCAGTGTGAGCTCAAATTATATTACTGTACCCCCACATGCTATCAGTAATACAGTGCTCCCACGACATCAGTGTGTCTCCAAATGCTACACTGTGCCCCAACTGTATCAATCACCCACCCACCCATATACCCTATAGCACTTGCCATTGCTGCTACTGTGTCCTTAGGCCACCTCTGTGGCCTCCATTATTATTCCTGTGCACCACACATTATATTATTGATGTTGTGTGCTCCGGTATTACTGCTCCCCTCATTACTGTGTGTCCACATACCATCACTGTGACCCTACAACATGACGTACACTGATTATATGTCTATCACACCTTTTTGAATAATTACTCTCTAGGCCAAATGTTTCTGCATAGAGTCTGTCCCGCCCACAGCAAGTAATATTTACATCTATCTACCCTTCTCTTTACATCAGAGGGGGAGTGATGCTTGTTCATGACATCAGAAACAACCTCACAGATGTCATTGATTTTCGAGAGACGGCACCCTCCGGAATCCATACCGAGCTTTTAGAGTATTGGAAAAATAAGGTAACCTTGGTATTGTGTGCTTTCATACTTAGCTATTGTCACGTCCTGCTCAGTTGTTTCACTGATATATTTCGCTATTGGGGTGGGATGTAATGAAGTCCGACTGCGGGATGCCAGCCGAACTCTGTAGTTTTTTTAAAGGGGCAATCATGTACAAGGCATGGTTTAGCCTTGTACATGTTGCCCCTTACATTTGCATTTTTTTTTCAGTAATCACATCACATTTCACATACCTGTAATGGGAAATGTGACCTGCCTGAATTTGCTAAAAATAAATCATAAAAATTACCGGAGGGAGCCCTGTGATATTAACACTATGGCCCTCATTCCGAGTTGATCGCTCGCAAGGCGAATTTAACAGAGTTGCTCACGCTAAGCCTCCGCCTACTGGGAGTGTATCTTAGCTTCTTAAAATTGCGAAGGAAGTATTCGCAATTTTGCGATTAGCACACGTCTTAGCAGTTTCAGAGTAGCTTCATACTTACTCGGCATCTGCGATCAGTTCTGTGCTTGTCGTTCCTGGTTTGACGTCACAAACACACCCAGCGTTCGCCCAGACACTCCTCCGTTTCTCCAGCCACTCCTGCGTTTTTTCCGGAAACGGCAGCGTTTTCATCCACACGCCCATAAAACGCTGTGTTTCCGCCCAGTAACACCCATTTCCTGTCAATCACACTACGATCGCCGGAGCGAAGAAAAAGCCGTGAGTAAAAATACTATCTTCATAGCAAATTTACTTGGCGCAGTCGCAGTGCGAACATTGCGCATGCGTACTAAGCAGAAAAACGCTGCAATGCGAAGAAATTTACCGAGCGAACAACTCGGAATGAGGGCCCATATTCAGATAGCATTGATAGGGCTTCCCTCTGGTTCCCCTACTCTAGCTCAACCTTCTCTGCATGCTGGAAGTGAAGGCTGAGCCTGGAGACAGCCCCTGTCATCAGCCATGTGTGTCTGTAGACAAGAGACTGATCACTGAAGAAAAAAACTGTTACAAAATAAAATAATATAAGAAACCTTACCTGCTTGCTGCTGCAGCCATGGATTAGTGACTGGCTCCTTCTCTGTAAGGGCAGAGCTGGCCCTAACCAATATGATGCCCTAGGCAAGATTTTGGCTGGTGTCCCCTAGCACCACCGCTGGTTCTGCCTCTGACCTTGCACCTCTTTCCCAGCACCATCACCCCTCACCCACAGCAGTCCTTGTACCCCCTATATTTTAAATAGGAACAGTTCGCACATTTGACGCACAGCCCAAAAAGGGGCATCTTCTTGCTGGGAATGGGCATGGCCACACAATAGTAACCCCAATTCCAATTACGCCACACAGTACTGCAACTTTATTCACATTTTATCTTGCGATAGTGTCCATAATTCATATTACATCCCACAGTAGTATCACTTTACCTTATAAACGTTACTCCTCACAGTAGAGCCCCTTATTCACATTACATCACACTGAATTGCTCCTTATTCACATTATACCACACCTTATTGCTCTTTATTCACATTAGATGACACAGTAGTGCCCTTTCTATATGCAACGCCATATAATAGAGCACCTTATACACATAATGCCACACATTAGTAATGCATGTATACACAATTCCACACAGTAATGCCCCTTACACATATGAGACACATTAATGTCCTTATAAACACCTTACACATTATGACAACCTTTATTAATGCCCTTTTACACATAATGTACCTTACACATATGCCGCACATTATTAATGCCCTTATACACATAATGACACACATAGTGCCCCCTACACATTTGCTGCACATTATTAGTGCTCCTATACACATAATGACACACATACAGTAGTACCCTGTTACACATATGCCGCACATTATTAATGCCCTTACACACATAGTGACACACATAGTGGCCCTTTACACATATGTTGCACATTATTAATGCATTTTTACATGACACACATAATGCTCCTTACACATATTCTGAACACTACTGCACAACCAACCCACTCACATGCACACAGCACTCACACTGCCACTAACACTGTGACCTCTGCCTCTGCTTGGATACAGATGTGTCCTCACAAATCTTGCATCAATGCTAACGTCGGGCACCTTTTTTTTAAATGAAAATGCATCTTATTTGCATTGCTATGTGGCTAGGATGCACAAGCAGCTTCTGCTGATTAAACTGATATGCAGCATGCCTATATACTGTGTGAGACTGTGGCTGTATCTGCATATGAAATGCTACATACAGAATATAGGCATGCCGCATATCATTTTAATCATCAGAAGCTGATGATGCCCCTAGGCATATCAAATGCCCTAGGCAATTGCCTAGTTTGCCTATGCCTATGGCCGGCTCTGTGTAAGGGGTCTATTCATGAAGCAGTAAAAAGAGTGGAGAAGTGAGCCTATGGAGAAGTTGCCCATGGGAACCAATCAGCTGCTCCGTACAATTGTATAGTTTACAAATTATAAATGTTACTTCAGTGCTGATTGGTTGCCATGGGCAACTTCTCCACTGACTCACTTCTCCACCCTTTTCACTGCTTCATGAATAGACCCCAAAGTCCCCAATCAGCTGATGCTGTGAAAAGTGAGATGCCACTGGGCGTTTTACAGCAACAGCTGGCCATAGACACACAGAGAAGGAGCCAATCACCAATCCGTGGCTGCAGCAGCATGCAAGTAAGTGTTAGCTCAGCAGGGGATAGTGGTAAGTAGCCGGCGCATCTGCGGTCACATTCTCAGGGTATTTTTCATCTGAAATCAACCAGATCTCAGAATAGCCCACAATTCCATATACACGCCAACATCACACTTATTTTACATGCAAACGCCCAGTTACCACCAGTTACACCTACTCAGCTGTAAGTGGAGATGTGTACACCTTTAATTGCCATATCTGCTCAAAGTGGCGTATGCAGGCTCTATTGCCGCACAGTTGTTAAAAATCACGAGCTGGGTCCACAACTCAGACATGCATACAGGGGTATAGCGAGGGTGGCTCCGGTGGAGCGTGAGCTCCGGGTGCCAAAAAATGTATAGGGCGCGCTGCTGCCCACCACCCCCATTCCCGCGGGCCCCTGTACTGTTAGCTACAGAGCAGGAGGAGAAGAAGCACACTGACTCAGAGACTAGGTAGAGTACAGGGCAGGCCAGAGGTGACAGCAGGAGACACTGACAGCCGGCACATGCCGGAGTACTGCCAACCCTCTTTATAGTACTGTGAAGCAGTAATGCTAACCATTACACCGTCTATACTGCCATGCCCCTATATGTTGTTGTAAGCCTTTGGTACGCATTGACCCTATTTTAAACATGGGGGGCACCCAAAGGAAACTTTCGCCTTGAGCTCCAAATGGTTTAGAATCGGCCCCGTCACCAATTTAGGATTTTGAAATATTGTTTCTTTTCAAATGTAACATGCCATCAAATGCTGGCTAGGACCCCAATTCAGTACAGGGGAGGGGGGTGCCAAAACATACCCTTGCTCCGGGCACCATGGCGCCTAGCTACACCTCTGCATGCATATGACCCAGACCTGTGTCTGCACTTGTATTATCTACCTTCCTGTCTTTCGTTTTTCAGCCTGGTATTCTGGTTGGTGTTCCTGGAATGTTGAAGGGGCTAGCCAAAGCTCACGAGATGTATGGGAAGTAAGTATAGATGAGAGTCATTTCACTTTGGTTCTAGAACTGTACTATACCTGTGTATCCTTTAGATTTCTGCTAGAACTGTAATATAAGTAAAATAAAGCTTTGCTGTTTGAGTTCGTGATTATGAGCGGGTTCGGCCGGTATCTTGCACTTCGGGCGAACTTGGACTCTATTACATCCAGCTAATGTCAACCTAGAAACCCTGTCGACCTAGTGACTGTCGACCTATAGTGGTCGACCTAAACATTGTCGACCTAGACACTGTCAATCTAATGATCCACACCCTTATCAAATACTGCCTTTCCCATCCTTGGACTTAATCATCCTAGGTAGTGTCACTGTGCCTGAGACTTGATAGGAACAAGCCCATCTGCACCAGACTATATTATTGTCCTTTTTTTCCTCTCAGACTGCCTTGGTTGGATGTTATTTCACAAGTGGAAGAAATTGCTAGTGGTGGATTCAATACAACTCATGACTTGGGTAAGGCACTTTGCTATTAGGTGTTTGCAGGAGCTCTTTATAGCTTACCTTGTTCCTCGATTAGCATGACCAAGCTGTCCAGCCTGGCTATAAGTAACAAAAGGGTTTATCAAACCCAAACTACTTGGGAGTATATGTAATAGCCTGTGAGTTGCCAGCAGCTGGGAAATGTTGTCGATTTTATTACCTGTTGATTTAAAATGGCAATAATTTAAAAGACAAAAAACCCCTGATTTTGTCAACCTAATTATTGAAGCTTTCAATCTACTGTATAAATCCCCAATATCTTGTGGCTGCCTGCAACTCCCAGGCTATACTCCCTGGTTTATCTGAAATGATTACCCCGCCCTCCGGTAGTCATAAATAAAACAAGAATTGACTCAAGATTTCAGAAATATCCTATGGGTCGAGGAAGGGCTAGAGGATTTCTCAGGAATAGGCTGATTCCACAATAAATGGTGGAATTGGCAAATTGTTATATAATTTAATTGTTTATGTTCCCTCCCTCTGTGTACTGTTGCAGTTATTGTCTGGGGATTACCAGGCAATAACTATTAAGGGTGGGTACACATTAGGCTGATATCGGCACGCTTTGCCATATCGTAATGACAAATCGTGCATATTATGTATATATGATTGCGCACTCCCATGTGCCGTATTCGACATCTTCCAATCGACCGTGCTACACGCCCAACCAGAAGATATTGTGTACAACTCTGTACAGTGTAATAAAAGATACATTTTTCCATTGTTTATGACATCAGCCGGCATGATCCAGGCAGAAGGGAATTCGGCCCGACCATCGGGACGATTGACCGTAGTTATAATATGTACACACCCTAAGGTGAGACTCATTGGGTGGAATTCAATTGTTTGAAAAGTCATTTGGGTGTCTGTTTTTTTCCTGTCTATTAGATAGGAAAAAACAGACTACCAACTGACTTTTCAAACAATTGAATACTCCCCACTGTTTGCTAAGGGGGCCACATAATTTGAAAATAGGATTTTAATTACCTACCGGTAAATCCTTTTCTCGTAGTCCATAAGGGATATTGGGGAAATTAGTACGATGGGATATAGACGGGGTCCAAAGGAGCCAGTGCACTTTAAATTTCTTCAACTGGGTGTGCTGGCTTCTCCCCTCTATGCCCCCTCCCACAGGCAGTTATAGGTAAAAACATGCCTGGAGGAGAAAGGACATATATGAGAGAAGGAAATATGATAACAAAAGTGGTGAGATTTACAGACCAGCACACCACTAACATATGACAACCACCAACGGCTGGTAACAACAACAGCAACCACTGAACAGGTAACCACATAACAAGAACCTGCAGAAAAGTCAACGCACTGAGGCGGGCGTCCAATATCCCTTATGGACTACGAGAACAGGATTTACCGGTAGGTAATTAAAATCCTATTTTCTCTAGCATCCATAAGGGATATTGGGGAATCTAGTGCGATGGGGACGTCCCAAAGCTTCCAGAACAGGCGGGAACGTGCGGAGACTGCTGCAGCACCGCCTGCCCAAACTGGGTATCCTCTTTGGCCAGGGTATCAAACTTGTAGAACTTCACAAAAGTGTTCTTTCCCGACCAGGTGGCAGCTCGGCAAAGTTGTAAGGCCGAGACTCCACGGGCAGCCGTCCAGGAAGAACCCACTGATCTCGTAGAGTGGGCCTTCAGAGACTTAGGAACAGGTAAGGCTGCCGACACATAGGCCTGTTGAATAGTAAGCCTAATCCAATGAGCAATGGACTGCTTTGAAGCAGGACAACCCTTTTTCTGCGCATCATAGAGCACGAACAAAGAATCCGTCTTTCTGATCCGAGCCATTCTCTTGGCATAGACCTTCAAGGCTTGCACAGCATCCAATGACTCTGGAGGAGCAGAAGCGCCAGAATCGGACGGAAACACAATAGGCTGATTCAAGTGAAACGCAGAGACAACCTTCAGCAGGACCTGCTGCCTAGTCCAGAGCTCTACTCTGTCCTCGTAAAAGACCAAGTATGGACTTTTACATGACAAGGCCCCCAATTCTGAGAAACTTCGAACAGAAGCCAGGGCCAGTAACATCACTGTTTTCCACGTGAGGTACTTGTCTTCTACCGTCATTTGAGGTTCAAACCAGGAGGACTGTATAAAATCCAACACTACATTCAGATCCCAAGGTGCCGTAGCCTTGCAAGAATGTCTAAACTTCTGGCAACACTGTCAATTTCTTCTGGAAGAAAATGGAGAGGGCTGAAATCTGGACCTTAATGGAACGCAGACGTAAGCCTTTATCCACACCAGCCTGCAGGAAATGTAAGAAACGTCCCAAGTGAAACTCAGCAGGCGGATACGTGCGCTCCTCGCACCAAGAAGCATATCTCCTCCAGATATGATGATAGTGTTTTGACGTCACCGGTTTTCTTGCCTGAACCATGGTAACAATACCCTTTTTGGAAAGGCCCTTGTGAGCTAGGATGTTCCGCTCAACCTCCATGCCGTGAAACAGAGTCGCTGTAAGTCCGGGTAGATGAATGGTCCTTGTTGAAGAAGATCGCTTCTTAGTGGCAGAGGCCAAGGGTCTTCGATGGACATGTCCAGAAGATCCGCATACCACGCCCTCCGAGGCCAATCCAGGGGCAATCAGAAATGCCTGGACTCTGATTCCTGATTCGCTTTAGCACCCTTGGGAGCAATGGAATCGGAGGAAACAGGTAGACCAGCCGTAAGGCCAAGGCGACGCCAGTGCATCCACTGCCCTCGTCCGAGGGTCCCTGGTTCGCGAGCAATACCAGGGAAGTTTCTTGTTGAGATGAGATACCATCATGTCTATTTGCGGGCAGCCCCACCGGTTGATGACCTGCTGGAACACCTGCTGGTGGAGACCCCACTCCCCCGGGTGGAGATCGTGACGACTCAGGATGTCCGCCTCCCAGTTGTCTACACCCGGAATGAAGATTGCTGACAGAGCTTTTGCATTTCTTTCCGCCCAGAGGAGTATCTTTGACACCTCTCGCATGCAGGCTCTGCTTTTTGTCCCTCCTTGTCGATTAATATACCTGATGTACCTGGATCGCGTGATCCCTGAGCAGAGGAAAGGCCTGAAGCAGGGCATTGTAGATCGCCCGAAGTTCCAGAATGTTGATCGGAAGGAGGCTTTCGTGGGCCTTCCACCTGCCCTGGAACTGCGCCCCTCGGGTGACAGCTCCCCATTCCTTAGACTCGCATCCGTCATAAGGAGGGTCCAATACTGAATCCTGAAATTCCGGCCTTCCAGTAGGTTGGAGGACTGTAGCCACCACAGGATGGAAATCCTGGCCTGAAGTGACAGCCGAATCATCCGGTTCATCTGTAGATGTAATCCGGACCACTTGCTCAGGAGATCCAACTGAAATGTTCTGGCATGGAACCTCCCATACTGGATCACCTCGTATGAGGCGACCATCTTTCCCAACAATCTTATGCAAAGATGTATGGACACTCAAGTAAGTCGGAGCAACATGCGGACCATCTCCTGAAGTGTTCTCGCCTTGTCCTCTAGTAGGAACACCTTCTGGGCAACAGTATCCAGCAACATTCCCAGGAACATGAGCCTCTGAGTTGGCTCCAGGTGGGACTTCTGTAAGTTGAGAATCCACCCATGGTGTGACAGAAATTGGATAGTGCGGTCGATATGGAGCAATAAAAGCTCCCTGGATCTTGCTTTTATCAGAAGATCGTCTAGGTAAGGGATGACATTGACCCCCTGGACCCGGAGTTGGAACATCATCTCCGCCATCACCTTCGTGAATACCCTCGGCTCTGTAGACAGGCTGAAAGGCAGAGCCTGGAATTGGAAGTAATTGTCCAGCAGGGCAAACCGCAGGTGCAGCCAAATCGGAATATGGAGGTAGGTGTCCTTGATATCCAAGGAGACCATGAATTCCTGTTCTTCCAGGCCCGCAATCACTGCTCGCAGGAATTCCATTTTGAACTTGAACACCTACAAATAAGAATTCAAAGATTTTAGATTCAAAGTGGGTCTTGCCGAACCGTCCGGTTTCGGCACCACAAATAGGTTGGAGTAAAACCCCTTGCTGTGTTGCGGTATTGGTACTGGAACAGTGACGTGGAAATGGACCAACTTTTGGATGGTCTGTTGCAATGTAACTTACATATCCTCCAAAGCTGGTAAGCTTGATTTGAAAAATAGTTGGGGAGGAGTACTGTCGAACTCCAGCTTGTAGCCTTGAGAAACGAGATTTCTGACCCAGGTGTCCTGGCAGGAAGTCTCCCACACGCGGCTGAAGTGACGCAGTCGAGCTCTCACCTCGAGATCCCCTCGGGGTGGGTGGGCACCGTCATGCTGAGGCCTTAGCAGAAATGGTGGTCTGTTCCTGAAAGCTGGTGCTTGCAGGCTTTCTGGACTAACCTCTGGTGCCTCTAGTCGCATTGGAGGCACCTCTGGCCTTAGATCGAAATATGTAGAGACCAAAAGGACTGTACAGACGGCCTGGGTAGGAGCGTCTTGCCGGCGGGGCCCCAGAGGGGAGAAACGTGAATTTTCCAGCCGTAACTTTGGAAATCCAGGTATCCAATTCAACCCCAAAGAGCCATTCCCCAGAAAAGGGGAGGGATTCCACACTACGTTTGGATTCTGCGTCCGCAAACCACTGACGCAACCACAAGGCCCTGCGTGCCGACACTGCCATGGCAGAAATCCTAGCATTAATGTTCCCCATCTCCTTGAGCGAATCACAGAGTACACGTGTAGTGTCCTGAATGTGTTTTAGGAGGGTCACCATAGTGACCAAGGGCATATCCCCCGAGAGGCCACCCTGAATTTGAGTGGCCCAGGAATGAATGGCATGGCAATGACCGGCCTTGTGATACACCTGCTGCCATGTAAATAGATTTGAGTGTAGTCTCTATCTTCATATCCCCAGGATCCTTCATGGTAAAGGAGCCCGGGGCAGGCAGCACCGCCTTTTTAGACAGGCGGGAGACTGATACATCAACCCCAGGGGGTTCCTCCCAAAATTTCCTACCTTCAGGAGCAAATGGGAAAGTGCGCAAAAACTTTTTGGACACTTGGAATTTTTTTGTCTGAATTTTTCCAGGCCAACTTAAATATGTCATCTAACTCTGTAGAGTCAGGGAAAGTGACATTAGGCTTGTTTTGTATCAAGAAAAACGACTGCTGTGATGCAGCGTCCTCTAGAGGGAGCTTTAACACGTCCCGTTAAGACGGAATTAGGTGTTCAATACCTTGAGCAGAATCGGGATCCCCACTATCGGGATCCAAGTCATCCCCATACTCCTGTATATCCTCATCTGTATCAGAGAGTAGAGCAGGTAACCCACGCTTCTGTGGACCTGCATGAGGAAACAGAATTAGTAGATAATGGAGAGAATCTGGTGTGGCATACACTGCACAGCTTGTGTTTACCCATGTTTACAGTAATCACAATAACATCCTGTCCTAAAGAGAACCCAGATAGGAGGAGGAGAGTACACAAGTGGCTCTCCTCCTTTGCTACACCCTGTATCAGATATCCAGCGTGGCTGAGGAATCCGGAAGTGCTGTGTGTGCTGAGAATGGCTGCAGTAAGCAGAGGAAGGCGCCAAAACGCCTCAGGTCCTGCTTTGATCTAGCTCCGCCCCCTCCAATGGCTCCTAGTTGCAGAGATATATTATACTGGCAAAGTCTCCATATAGATTAAAAACATCACAACAAGTGATAGTCAAAGCGTTTTTGTGCCAGTCTATATGGGGGATCTTAGCGGGACCCCCCCGGGAGGGTCCTGTATGCCGCGCCCATGGTCAGCTACACAGTGAACTGGGAGACCCCCCTAGTGGCCCCCCGGTGTGTACTCACCACTGATGTCACCTTCAGGCAGCGTTAGGGGTGTGTGGCGTGCTGCGGCTGTGAAAGCAAAGGCGCAGTGCCCCGCTGAACAACAACCCCTCAGGACAGTGGTCCTGCAGCGGGTAAGCGGCTCTGCGCCTCGTAAGGCCGGTGACCGCCCCCCCTAACTCCCACGGTGCAGGTATGCTTTTGCATAAACAGCATACCGAAAATAATAGACATAAAAAGAAATTGAAGAAAACTCTCTGGAGCTCAGAGATGTGCATCCTCTCCTGAGGGCACTTTTTTCTAAACTGCCTGTGGGAGGGGGTATAGAGGGGAGGAGCCAGCACACCCAGTTGATGAAATTTAAAGTGCACTGGCTCCTTTGGACCCCATCTATGCCCCATCGTACTAGATTCCCCAATATCCCTTATGGATGCTAGAGAAAGAGTGGACTCCCCTCTTTCATAATTGAGTGACCCCACATTCACAGGTGTAATTATGGTCATATATACTGTAGGAGGAACGGCACACCCTAACTAAACATAATGAGAGTTCAGAATGCAATTTAACATCAAGTAAAAGTGAGGTGTAATGTATAATTTTGGACAAAAGTATGGGCCTACCCACAGTAATTGTGGGCGTGTAGGGAATGTAGTGCCCTCCCTCCAGTGGCGCGTCTAGAGAGAAGGAGGCCCATGTGCAGGCTCCATCTGGGCCCCCTCCTCTCTGGCTTGCAGTGCTGTAGCTCTGGGCACTAGGGTCACTAGGGGACCCTAGCGCTGTCCTCGTGGGCCCGTATGCACTTCGCACACTGCACTCATTATGAATACACCAGTGCCCCCCACCCATACACAGAAAACATCTATTTTCTGTAGTGCAACGTAATGTTGTCTAGTGATCACCAGGCAATGGCTACTAGTGGGCCACATAATTTGAAAAAGCAGACTTCCTTATTTCAAATATGGGTGCTCATAAAGTTGCCAGTGCCATTATGGGGGTTGGAGGGCACATAGGCCCTCTTTCAGATGTGATTGGAGGGATGCCCTGATATGGAAAGTACCGATGTTCGGTGCTTTACACATGCGCAGGACCTATTCTGAGGGGATGCGTTTAGCCGGCGGTCATGTGACTAGTGCCAGAATCCCGACACCGAGAGGCGTCACTTACTATAAGTACACCTGGTGCGGTGCTGGGAAAAATGGGGTGGGGCTTTGCGGAAAAGGGATGGGGCTTCGTGGAAAAAGGGCAGAGTTTTGCTTCCCGACCCCCGTTTTTTCGTCACTCCGAGGGTTCAGGAGATGGGGCTGCCTCCCGGGGAGTGCCGTGGTTGCAGTACCGGCTCCTACACAGTGTCAGGAGCCGGCATTTTGGTGGGTGACATTCGGATGTGGGCCGCACCCCCCACCCCCCCATTGTGACGCCACTGCCGACACCACTCGGGAGTGGTTCACCGTAGGGTTAAGGGGGTGTTGGTGGGGTTGTTAGGGGTAGGCACTATGTGGGGGGGTTAGGTTAGGCATTAGTGGGGGTGGTTAGCCCTAACCGCCACCCCCGGAGGGTTAGTTCTAGCTGCCACCCCCCACAACCCCCCCAGGAGGATTAGCCCTAGCCGCCACCCCCAGAGGGTTAGGGTAGGGGACGGTAAAAATACTTACCCCCTCCAATGTGTGGATCTTTAATGTGGGGATGCAGCTGCCGGTCATGTGGCCGCCGGTATCCAGGCCGCCAGGGGCACATAGTTTAATAGATGGGAAAACAAGGGTCCCCAGGACTGAGGTGACTGAAGGACTTAAGTTCCTTCCCCGCTATCTCTAGTAACATATTTTTTTTTTTAAATGAAATTTTTTACTCAAGTGCACGCCGACCTAACTGCTGCGGGACTAGCCCATGACCGTCGAGACCCTCCACAAGTGAGTAGTGCCTGTGGGAATAAGGCAAGTAAGCAGGGACATTTTGATGTGGACGACTAATGGGACTCATAAGGTGTAAGCGCATGATGAGACCCATTTGTCCTCTGCAGCAAAGGGGTTAAGGAAACAATCAGATTGTTAGTGTTTTAAGTCCAATAGACTTTGTACTTTACATTTTAATAGCACATTTGTCAGACATGGGTGTGCTCTCAGTAATGAACTGAAATTGCTCTATAAATATATCCTATAAAATATGTTAATTACATGGCAGTATCTTATTTTATATATAGCTGAAGATTGATAAAAAGGTCATCATGTTAGAATGTAATGACAGTTGGTCTGAACTCTGACCCCTTTCTCCAGTGTCAGTGATGTCACTTCCACAGAGTTCCAGCATAACACACATTTAAGCTGGGTGCACACTGGAGCGATGGGCATTCGTTCCAACATCAGAACAAATGTCCTTGAGCGGGGATTGCTCATACGCATTAGAACGAGTTTAATGCAGGATTTCTCCATCCCTTATTAGCATAAACAAGGCTGCAAGCATTATCACTGAAGGGGTGATTCAGACCTGAACGCTAGGCTGCTAAAATTGTACTCCTGCGATCAGATAGTCGCCGCCCAAGGGGAGTATATATTCGCTGTGCAAGTGTGCGATCGCATGTGTACGCCGAGCAGCTAAAAATATCCCTCAGTCAGTGGACAGCTGCAAATCCGGTCACACCTCACTTACCAGTGGATGCTTTTTACCAGTGTGTGTAGTCTCCTACAGTGTGATGAGAACAGGCTGATCGGGTCCGGAGCTGACGTCACGCACCTTCCCTGAAAACGATTGGGAACGCCTGCGTTTTCCCTGACACTACCAGAAAACACATTAGTTGCCACTCACAAACAGCCTCCTCCTGTCAGTCAGCATGCGAATGGCTGTGTGATTAGAATTTTCGCACCAGCCTGTCGCTGACTGGCGATGCCTGTTGTTGTTTGCCGATGCGCGTGCGCATTGCGGTGCATATGCATGCGCAGTTAATAGCTGATCGCCCACTGTGCGAAAACAGGCCCTAGGTTTGATGTGCAGCATGTCAAACCTAGTGACCGTCACTAGCAACTGCAGGAGCGCGCAATCACCTGCACACATTGAGTTACGAAATGGCAAATCAGCCTGACATCGCTCCAGTGTGTACCCAGCTTTACAGTCTACAAACGCTTGTTTGTTTACCATTCTTACTCCTCATATACACTATTGAAAATCAACCAATGACTACATCACAATCAAAAATGTCAACATTATAGCAGAGAGGGAAAAAGCACACATAGGGGTGTATTCAATAGATGTCGGATCCTTTCCTACGGAAAGGATCCGACATCTCAGTATTCAATGAGTGGCCAAAGCCGACAGGATTTGGCTGTTCCCGACAATGCCAGCCCGACTTTTTTTAAAGTCAGATTGACATTGTCGAAACCGGGGTCAAAACCTGTCGGATTTGGCCGCGGAATCTGACAAAACACGTGGATCAGTGGCTAATCCGCCGATCCAAGTGTTTTCTGACAAGTCGGAATTCCCGACTTGTCGGAAAAATAGAGGCAGTATTGAATAGGTCAGAACCCCTTTCGACCTAAAAAGGTTTGAAACTGCCGTCTCTCCAACAACACTGTAGTTTCCGACTTCAATTGAATACCTCCCATGGTTGCACAGCGAAAGAAAACAGTCTGTAGATGAGAAAAGGGAAATACCTCACAAAAAGTATAATACAGGTTGAGTCTCCCTTATCCAAAATGCTTGGGACCAGAGGTATTTTGGATATGGGATTTTTCCGTATTTTGGAATAATTGCATACCATAATGAGATATCATGGTGATGGGACCTAAATCTAAGCACAGAATGCATTTATGTTACATATACACCTTATACACACAGCCTGAAAGTAATTTTAGCCAATATTTTTTATAACTTTGTGCATTAAACAAAGTGTGTGTACATTCACACAATTCATTTATGTTTCATATACACCTTATACACACAGCCTGAAGGTCATTTAATACAATATTTTTAATAACTTTGTGTATTAAACAAAGTTTGTGTACATTGAGCCATCAAAAAACAAAGGTTTCACTATCTCACTCTCACTCAAAAAAGTCCGTATTTCGGAATATTCCGTATTTCGGAATATTTGGATATGGGATACTCAACCTGTAGTAAAGATGAAAATAAATCACCTGTTCCTTCTTTGGTTAAATAGAGACAGTAAAGAAAGGCGGCACTCTATAGTACACTGAAATAAAACCATCAATCTATTGAAAACATTTGTAGCCTTTAGTCTGTTAGTATCAAGGAAAGCATATAAAAAGGAGATGCAGTATAAAATCACTTCATGCTATCACAAGTAGAAAGGAAACAGTGTAGTCCTACTCCATTTATTGTCTATTTTGGACTTGTTGAACTCTAAAGCGAACGCCAGGCAACAGTCAACGCGTTTTGTTATGCATCACTTTGTTAGGAAGATGTTCTAGCACCAAGCAGTGTTTATGTAGTCATTGTTTACAGGAACAACCAGTGAGAGAAAATAAGGTGTGTGACATTTAATCAATAGGCAACATTAACAAATGATATATCCAGTAAAATTATTTAGCAAAAAACTCATTTAAACAGCTTTATATAGCGTGATAATTTTTAGTCCCAGCACTTGTCACTGCAGGAGTTTATTTTATGGTAAATGCAAATCACCTCATTCATAATCATTACTTATTGCTAAGTATTTAAGATGCAATGGGCCCAATGTAATGATGCCAGAGTTCGGTAGCCGTGCGGGATACCGACCAAACTGGGACGTTTTTTAAAGTGGCAGTCACTTACAAGGCATGATTTTGCCATGTAAATGATTGCCCCTTTGAAAAAAAGTGCGAATTCAGCCGGCATCCCGTATGGCCGCCGGACTCGGATGTCATTATCTGGCCCAATATTTGGATACTGTAAAACACACAATACATTTTACCTTTACTCATGGCATATAACAATATTAGCCAAAAATGTACTTTTTATAACGAAATGCTTTTGTAACTAAATAACTAGACGAATATCTCCTATATAGTAGCCCAGAGTGACTGTGTGTATAACGCTGGGCGTGCCTAGGAGCTCTCATTGGGTTAGCGGCAGGTTTATCACACCCAGTCCAAAGTTGGGCGAGAAACGCCCTCCCACACAGGTTACATCCAATGGGAGGCTCTGCCCTTTGGCTGCTGTGTGTTCCCAGAGCAGGATTAACAATGGGGCTGATGGAGCTGCAGCTCCAGGTCCACACCCCAAAATAGGCCCACTGCATCTGCAGCAACATACCCTCCAACAATTTACACATAAAAATTGCTACAAATTCGAAAATGGGGCGTGGCCACGGGGAAAGTGGTGTGGCCGCGCCCCTTTTCCTATACTTTCAATGGAAGTTTGGAGAGCCAAAAATCGGTACAGACCCAAAAAAAAAAAAGGTACTGTACCTGCCAAAATGGTACAGTTGGAGGGTATGCCACTGCATCTGCAGCAAGTCTCTGCGCTGTAGATAGGGGGGAAAAAAATCCTTTTACTGCAGCGTCCTATGTCCTGCTGCCAGTCCGCCTGCCCCCTCCGGCATCAACAATCCCCACTCCCTAGCCGCAGCGCAGGTGGAACAAAAGCTGCTGCGGCCACCGTCATAGATGTGTATGAAAGCGGCGCAGCGGAAGGCTTTTACAGCCCTCCCTGCGCCACATACACTCTGAGCCACAGAGCCTCCTGGAGCCTCCTCTGCACGTGATGTCACAGAAGTGCCTCCCCGCCCACAGCCGCACCCAGATCCCCAGAAGCCCTGACTCTGCAACACAGCACCTGGGCTGCTGGCCTGGAAGCCCCGAAATGGTTAATGTAGTGGACAGAGTAGGTGATATAGCGGAGGGTAATGTCTGGACGCTGAATGACTGTAAAAGGTGACAGTGCTGTGCAGTGCAGTGGGTGTGCAGTGTCACTGACACTGCACAGCACTCTCACCTGTTACATTGATTCAGCGAGTCAGTCAGTTCTGCCAGCCAGTCACTATTGTTAGCGCCGGTGTCCCAACGCACCGCATTATAGGGAAGTAGACGCACTAAATAAACTACAGCTCCCAGCAGCCCTTAGCGCCGAAGCATTCCGGCGCTAAGGCTGCTGGGAGCTGCAGTTTGTTGAGTGCATCTTCTTCCCTGTAATACGGCGCGTTGGGACACCGGCGCTAACAATAGTGACTGGCTGCTTGGCTGCTGTGTGAGTTTCCGGGAGACCCACTGCCAAAGGGAGGACAGCAGCTTAGCTGCTTCCAGGAGGAGAAGGAGGAGAAGCATTACCCGCCCCTCCCCACTCGCAGTACCTCTGGTCCCCATCTGCAGCACCCCCGCACCTGCTCATCCCCCACCCGCAGCACCCCCGCACCGGCTCCTCCCCCACCCGTGGCACTACCGCACCCGCCTCTTCCCCAACCGCGTCACCCCCGCAACCGCTCCTCCCCCACCCACGGTGGCTCCGGACACCCACCCGCGGCACCCAGGCACCTGCCCCTCCCCCACCCCCGGCACCACCGCACCAGCCCCTCCCCCACCCGCGGCATCCCCACAACCGCCCCTCCCCCAACCACAGCACACCGTTGCAAGGGGCTACGACCTCTTAACCATCGCACGCCCTTTGTCTGTGCAATATTTAACCACTCACACAATTATGATTGGTGGTAATACTCCATATAATACAAATATTGCACGCCACAAGGGCATGCAAGGGTTAAGAGGGCATAGCCCCTTACTACGGTGTGAAGAGCGGCCGTATGGTGCGAAGAATCACCTAGTTACTTTATTATTTGCATTCAACATGAATTCCTAACATATTGTCATTATTGAGTATCCCTCTATCTTTTATTACTGAGCATTTTTACTAAAAAATATGAATACTTTAAATTATGTGTACTATTAATATAGAGTTTAGACTGTGTTATTTTTCATTTGGCAGTCACTATGGAAGTGCAGAAGTATCATTATAATGGACTTTGTTCTTTTTAGTCATCACCGTGATGTTCGGATGTGCACATATTTTCCTATTTCTGTACCAGCAACATGGCCAGTTTCTCTGCACAGCTCTTTGGGTTGCCAGGAAAAACTGGCAATGTTACCTGACATAAATGTGGTGATCATCACATCATCTTCAGAATGTGTCCATCGCATCTAACTGAATCATCCCTTAATGTTTCATTCAAGTACATGCACTGGAAAGTGGGTAAATGTGCAAGCTAACAATAGGGCGTGAGAAATAGTTTGTGCCATTTTGTACAATATTGTAATGCAGTATCAAAATGTAAGAATGATAGTACCATTGATTGTTTGGTTTGTTTGGTTTCGTTTTGTTTATTTTAACTACTTTTTAAATTGCTTTTTATGAAAGTATTAATATGTAGATAGTGCAAAAAAAGCAGAACGTATGTACCTGGTACCTCACTGGTAGGGAGGTATTGAATGGCTAATTGTCTCAATTATCCCAGCTAAGGCCATCAGTGAATTGAAGGAAGATGGTCTGTCAACAAGTTTTCAAGAGGTCTTCTTCCCACATGGACTCCCTTTGACATCAGGGACCTTTGTCAGAAGGCTGGACCTGGCAGCAGTTTTGCATGAAGTAGCAGCAAGAGGGGTGGAAGCATTCTACAGTAGCAACTTGACAAGGGAAATGGTTGCTGAGGTGAGACAAAATGGCTGTACCAAGTTTACATTATGAGGTACATTTAGAAATGTTATTCTTGCCTGAGACCTATTGGGGGGAACTCAAATGTTTGAGAAGTCGGTTGGGTGTCTGTTTTTTCCTGTCTATTAGATAGGAAAAAAACAGACACTCCACTGACTTTTCAAACAATTGAATCTTCCCCATTGTATCCGGTGAGTGTGGAATCTCAAGTTATTCTAACATCTATGGGGTCTTTTTTTTCCCACTTCTTACAATTACTCTGGAACTGTGTAGTGCTTGATGAACGTGCACTTCCTCTCTCAGGTCTTCTGCCTCAATAGAGGTACTCATCCTCCACTCCATTGACTGCTGTTTGCTGTATTCTGCAGCATCTGTACTCTAACTTAAAGGGGGGAGATTCAAATGTTTGAAAAGTCAGTTGGGAGTCTGTTTTTTTCCTTTCTAATAGACAGGAAAAAAACAGACACCCAACCGACTTTTCAAACATTTGAGTTCCACCCAAAGAGTCAGGTTGTAATAGACTGGACAAGCTGACACTTCACATGGCTTGCTCAATCAGCATTTACCCATGCCAGTTTTACAATTCACCAGACTTTGTGACCTTGGAGTTCTAGAGAGTATGGGCTGTTGTAAGGTGTGTATTCCCGGGAAGATATGAAGTTATCAGAGACTGGAGTGTCACTTTATATACATTGGCTATAGTACACATCCATCCCCTTTTTTAAAATTTGTAATATTTATTTTTTTATATCATGCAATCAAAATGGGTTTATTCAGGAATTCTTACCACTGATGAAAATACTCTACAGCTTAAGAATAACTCTATAAAGTTCATTGTTAATGATTCCAAATAAAGACTGTATACTGTACAATAATTGATTTAAGTATACACATACATAAAACCTGGTGTGATATGTTATCTTCAAAGGTCAAATATAAATGGAGTCCATCTCTCTACAGTAAAAGTTTTTCATTTTTACAATCAATATTGTACAGCTTTCTCAAGACATCCTCCAGTTGGTTAGTGCTTTTCCAAATGAGTATTTTATCACATGGATAAAGAAAGTTGAAAGCAAATCAGTGAAATGGTTATTGTAAAAGATCAAACAGGGAAAGGAAATAAGATTATTATACAAATAATTATAATAATCCTTGGAGAACTATGGTAGTGATAGTAGAAACTGCCTATGAGACAGCAGATACATTTTATATTGATGTAATATGTTGACATGCAATATGTCAGTAATTTATGCATTATGTAATGTTTAATTGATTGTAATTGAGTCGATTATAAATCTATATATATAACATTAAACCATCTATCATAAAATCTCTCACCAGATTAATCTGTGGCCACACCCGTACTCTCCTCTCTTTACCCACTAACCCTCAGTAATTTCTTTCCTTATTACTAAGGATGAGGTACTCACACTCCTCTCTACCCTTTTCACCTCAACTTGTGCCCTTATTCCTATTCCCTCACAATTTCTCCACTCCCTCCACCTAATGCTTTTCTGCACCTTGCCCACATTTTCCAGTCATCCCTCTTCATTGGCATGTTCTCTTCCATCTTCAGACACGCATTTATCTCTACCTTTAGCGAACCACCTTCGAACCTACCTCTCTTTCCAACTTTTGCTCCATGTCTCTCCTTCTGTTCCCTACCTATAAGTGAGTGACTTGTCTACAACTACCTGACTCGCTTTCTCTCCACTCTTCTCTTTATGATCCTTGACCTGTGTGCAATTTTTGTTTTCAAGAGCAAATGTCAAATACAGTGTACAACAATGGGCAGTAAAAATTTATATTGTAACTAGGGAGACATAACATCAAAACAAGGAAAATGGGGTACAACGGTATGGGTAGAGGGTTTGCGTAAACGCCCACTTTGATCATCACCTTTCAGTCCCCTCTACCAACTTTCTTTTGTGCTTCTCCCAATTTATGTAACACACTACGCAGCCTGTCTATGGGTCTAATTCAGACTTGATCGTAGATGTGCAAAAGAAAGCACATCTACGATAAACAACTCTGACATCCGGGGAGACGCCTAGCACAAGGCAAGTCTGCCCCGCATCCCAGATCCAGCCCCACCCCCTGCAGACATGGGAAAGCATCGCATGGTGGCGATGGTTTGCATCTGTCGCTTAACCCTCTGCCTAAGTAGCCTATCTACGAAGGCAGGCGGCTGCCCACCATGTTTAGTTTTTTCCTGTAGGGAACACTGTGTGTTGTTTTTTTTTTACCTGTTAGGGTCAATGTGGGTCAGTGTTTTTTTTTTACTGTGGGCAGAGGTGTAGCAAGGTGTAATGGTGCCTGGATGAAGGTATGTTTTGGCCAGTGTGTGTGTTTTTTCAATGTAACATGTATGTTTTTTTATGTCAGGTCCAATTTGTGTGTTTTTTTCGGGAACAATGCGTGTGTTTTTTCACGTCGAGGACAATGCGTGTGTTTTTTCTATAGATGAGCGGGTTCAGATTTACTCGGTTTTACTCGGATTTACTCTGTTCTAAAAACGGCATCTTATTGGCTCACGGATGTCACGTGTTTTGGATAGCCAATAAGAAAAATTTGCATAAAACCGAACTGGCGTTAATTCTGGCATTACATCAGAACCTGCTCATCTCTAGTTTTTTCCTGTCGGGCCAATGTGTGTGTTTTTTCCTGTCAATTTTTTATTTTTTTTGTACTGTCAGGGACAATGTGTGTGGTTTTTTCCCCGCTGGGGGACAATGTGTTTTTTTTTTTCTGTCAGGGCCAATGTGCATGTTCTACTACAGCCTCTTGTTCTTGTTCTGTATTTATGTGTTTGATTTGTCTTTTGTATGATTTAGAATTTCGATTTTCTGCACTGCTTAGTTTATGGCCCCTTAGCAATAAACCATAATGATGACGATGGTGGTGGAAGTTTTTAGGCTTTGGGGAGAGTTAAAGTCGAGAGAGATATAGTACTAATCAGTCAGCTCCTAACTGTAATTTTACGGGCTGTGTTTGAAAAAAACCAGGAATTGATTGGTACATTATCTCTCTCGAAGCTTTGATAAATCTCCCCCTATGTTTGGTACAAGCCTAAAATTGAGCAATATCTCATGCTATCCCTAGCATAAGGCATAGTGGCAAACACGGATGTAGCTAGAACTTGGTGGGCCGCATAGCAAGATTTTGAATGAGCCCACAAAGCTTCTAGAGAGACACCTCCATCTGCAGTGCTCCACCATTTTTTTCTATCTTCTGTATAAAAATAAACCACCGTACTTTCAGATTTGCTACTTATTTTGTTTCTTTATATTTTAAGAAATCGGGTGACACAAATCTGGGCAGCCTTTCCCCCAAGAGCCTGGTGTGAGGGTGGGTGACACAACAGGGCCAGATTCCTTGCAGTTGCTGATAGTCTGACACCTTAGTGCACAGGTACATTAGATTAAATATAATCTCAGACCCCTTCTCATGCCCATTATATGACATCAGACCTCCGCCACATACTACCACACACCTCCACATGCCCCTTTTGTGCTATCAAACCCCTCCAGATGCCTCTTATATGCCATAATACTTCTCCACATGTGCATTATATGTTATCACACTCTTCTACATACACAGTATATGACATCAGACTCCTCACATGTTTCTAATATGCCATCAGAGTATGTGATTGGCTATGCAAGCCCAATACAGAGGAAACAGGCATGGCCTGGCTTCTGACCCGGTGGATGCAGACGTGTAGAATGGGAGGAGTGTCCTAGGCATCATGGGGGAGTGGCCTGGAGTGGGTGTACATAGGCTACTGGCATGTCACCTGTTTTCCTTTTTTGAAGGGCATGCCCAGCGTTCCCTGAGCAACAAGGCTGCCCCCAGGCTCACCTTCCTGCACTGTTTAGATGCCATGTGCATCCACCCTCTTCTAGGATTTGCGCATTGGGATGTAGTGACCAGGGTAGAGGAGAGGCAACAGTCATTGGCCGTCTGGAGTGGGAGGGAGGGAGTATGTAGGGAGATGAGATTGGAGATGTAGGGAGCAGTGGAGTTAAAAAGGGCCTTGTACGTGAGGTTGAGGAGTTTAAAGAGGATTCTGTAGGGGAATGAGAGCCAGTGCAGGTTTTTGTCGAAGGGGAGTGGCATATGTGGAGCAGCGAGAGAGGAAGATAAGTCAAGCTGCAGGGTTGAGAACAGATCGGCGTAAAGCAAGAGATATTACGTAGAGTTGAGACCCTGGATGGGGGAAAGATGATGAGTTTGGTTTTAACCATGTTGAGCTTCAGGGAGCGCTTAGACATCCAGGGGGAGATGGCGGAGAGGCAGCTGGATACCTGAGAGATGACAGAGGGGGAGAGGTCAGGAGAGGTGAGATATAGTTGCGTATTGTTGTCATAGAGGTGGTATTGAAAGTCAAAGGAACTTATGAGCGCACCCAGGGAAGAGGTGTACAGGGAGAAGAGAATGGGCCTCAGGACAGAGTCCTGTGGGACACAGACGAGGAGGATGAAAGGAGGTGAGGTGGAGCCAGAGGCAGACACCGAGAAGGAGCAGTTAGTGAGGTACAAGTGCATCCGGAAAGTATTCACAGCGCTTCACTTTTCCCCCTCAAAATTGTACACACAACACCCCATAATGACAACGTGAAAAAAGTTTTTTTGTGATTTTTGCAGATGTATTTAAAATAAAAAACGAATAAATCACATGTACAGAAGCATTCACAGCCTTTGCCATGAAGCTCAAAATTGAGCTCGGGTGCATCCTGTTTCCACTGATTATCCTTGAGATGATCCTACAGCTTAATTGGAGTCCACCTGTGGTAAATTCAGTTGATTGAACATTATTTGGAAAGGCACACACCTGTCTATATAAGGTCCCACACTTGACAGTGCATGTCTGATCACAAACCAAGCGTGAAGTCAAAGGAATTGTCTGTATACCTCCAAGACAGAATTGTCTTGAGGCACAAATCTGGGGAAGGGTACAGAAAAATATCTGCTGCTTTGAAGGTCCCAATGAGCACAGTAGCCTCCATCATCCGTAAATGGAAGACGTTCAGAACCACCAGGACTCTTCCTAGAGCTGGCCAGCCGTCTAAACTGAGTGATCGGGGTAGAAGGGCTCTAGTCAGGGAGGTGACCAAGAACCCGACGGACACTCTGTCAGAGCTACAGCATGGAGAGAGGAGAATCTTTCAGAAGGATAACCATCTCTGCAGCAATCCACCAACCAGCCTGTATTGTAGAGTGGCCAGACGGAAGCCACTCCTTAGTAAAAAGCACATGACAGCCCACCTGGAATTTGCAAAATGCACCTAAAGGACTCTCAGACCATGAGAAACAAAATACTCTGGTCTGATGAGACAAAGATTGAACTCTTTGGCGTGAATGCCACTCGTCATGTTTGGAGGAAACCAGGCACCGCTCATCACCAGGCCAATACCATCCCTACAGTGAAGCATGGTGGCAGCATCATGCTGTGGGGATATTTTTCAGCGGCAGGAACTGGGAGACTAGTCAGGATAGAGGGAAAGATGAATGAAGCAATTTACAGAGACATCCTGGATGAAAACCTGCTCCAGAGCGCTCTTGACCTCAGACTAGGGCGACGGTTCATCTTTCAGCAGAACAACGACCCTAAGCACACAACCAAGATATCAAAGAAGTGGCTTTAGGGCAACTCTGTGAATGTCCTTGAGTGGCCCAGCCAGAGCCCAGACTTGACTCCGATTGAACAGCTCTGGAGATGGCTGTACACCGACGCTTCCCATCCAACCTGATGGAGCTCAAGAGGTGCTGCAAAGGTGACTGGGAAAAACTGCCCAAAGATAGGTGTGCCAACACATTCAAAAAGACTTGAGGCTGTTATTGCGGCCAAAGGTGCATCAACAAAGTATTGAGCAAAGGATGTGAATACTTATGTACATTTAATTTCTTAGTTTTTTATTTTTAATAAATTTGCAAAAATCTAAAAAAAAAAAAACATTTTTCACATTGTCATGGGGTATTGTGTGTAGAATTTTGAGGGAAAAAAATAATTTATTCCATTTTGGAATAAGGCTGTAACATAACAAAATGTGAAAAAAGTGAAGCACTGTGAATATTTTCTGGATGCACTGTAAGAGGTGAATCAGGCAAGGACAGTGCTGGAGGGGCCAATGGTCTTGACAGGGGAGGAAGAGAGGATGATCCACAGTGTCAAAGGCAGCGGAGAGGTCCAGGAGAATGAGCAGAGAGAAGTGACTCCTGGATTTGGACAAAATCAGGTCATTAGTGACTTTGACAAGGTCAGTTTCAGTTTTCAGCAGAGTGTAGGGGGTGAAAGCCAGATTGAAAAGGATCAAGGATGGAGTTTTCAGAGAGGTAGCTGGTAATCCGTCTGTATACCAGCCTCTCAAGTAATTTTATGGCAAATGGGAGAAGAGAGATGAGGCGGTAGCTAGCAGGTGAGAAAGGGTCAAGGTTGGGTTTTTTAAGAAAAGGTGGGACGAGCATGTTTGAATTGTGAGGGAAAGATGTCGATAGAGAGTGATAAGTTGAAGAGATGAGCAAGGTGGAAGCAGGCAGTGGGGGAGAGGGAGCGGAGACGGGAAGGAGGGGGTCCACGAGGCAGGTGGAATGGGAGAGGACAAGATGAGGGAGTGTACTTCCCTGTCTGTGGGGGGGGGGGGGGGTGCGAAGGAGCACAAGGTGGGATGGCTGGAGGGAGAGGATGGGGAGGGGGGTGGCAGCAGGGCCGAGGAGGGGAGATGGGAGATTTTATGATGGATTGCTTCAATTTTGGAGGTGAAGAAGGTGGCAAAGTCAGGTCAGTGAGGGAGGGGATGAGGGGGGGGGGGTTGAAGCAGAGTGTTGAAAGTATCAAAGAGGTGGCGGGGACTGGTGGACTGATAACAGTGGATTGATTAGAAAAGGATTGCTTGACGAGGGAGAGGACAGAGCTGTAGGAAGAGAAAATAAGCTTGAAATCCACAAGAGAGCAAGCTTGGCAGTGCATGAGCATTTTTGCAGGAAACCGGTTAGTTTGGAGTGCCAGGGGTGGGGTTTAGAATGGAGGTGGGGGACTGAGGTGATGGCGTTAACAGAATTAAGTGTGGAGGTGAGAGTGGAGTTATAGAAGGAGGTCGTCTAGTTGGGGCAGGCCATGGTGAATAGAGGAGAAAGGAGTGTATCAAGGGAGGATAGGACAGCGGGGTCAAGAGACCAGAGATTATGTCTGCTGACGGTGGGTCTGGCGTGGGGAGGAGAGGAGGAGATGAAAGGATAAAATAGAGTAGATAGTGGTCAGAGAGGGGAAAGGGAGAGTTGGAGAAGTCAGATAGATCACACCGGGGGGTGAAGACAGGGTCAAGGGAGTGGCTGAGACTGTGAGTTGAGGTAGAGGTCCACTGAGACAGGCCATAGAGAAGGTCAAGAGGTCAAGAAGATTAGTGGATGCTGGTTTAGTTGTAACAGTAGGGATGTTAGGAGGAGAGGAAGGGAGGAAGCCAGGCAGCAAAGTTGGCGAGGAATGGGGAAGGGGGGCCAAGGGGTCAGTAGATGACCGTCACATGGAGGTGGATGGGGAAGAAGAGGCAGATGGAGTGAACCTCAAGGGTGGAGAAAATGAGGGAGGGTTCAGGTGGGATGACGCATAAGGTGCACTTTGGGGAGAAGAGGATTCCCAGTCAGGTCTGACAGAGTGGGTGAAGGAGAAGCCCCCATAGGAGAGGGCAGCATGGGAGGTAGAGTCAGAGGAGGAGAGCCAGGTTTCAGTGATGGCGTGAAGGTTAAGATATGCCACTTGTTCAGCAGTCGCCAGGTGTCCATGCACTCAGCCATGCAAGTCCTGGGATTCATGATCTCCACCTTCAACATGGTGAAGTACGCCCATTTCCACTCCAGGCCTCTACAACACCTAATTGTTGCTCATTGGAACAGACAGCCTCATCAGATCAGATCCTAGATGATGGTCCTCTCTCCAGAAGTCCGTCTGTCTCTAACATTGTGGCTCCAGACTTAACACCTGGACAAAGGAGGACCCTTCTGGATTGGGTTCTGCTGATCACAGTTGACAGCCTTCACGGATAGGGCACGGTAAACGGACACTTCTCCTTTCAGGTCCGTTGGATCCCGGCATACCAATTAATGTCCTGGAATTACGAGCTGTCTACAGAGCACTTCTTCTGACACAGGGTAAACCTATACAGGTCCAGTCAGACAACGCCATATCAGTAGCACTAGCTAATCTATCAAGGAGGCACCTGCAGTCGTTTGGCAATGAAGAAAGTGGCTCACATTCTTTGATGGGTAGAACGCCATCTTCTAGCCATATCGGCAGCATCCCAGGTGTCCTGAACTGGGAAGCAGACTTCCTCAGCCATAATGATGTCCACGTCGGAGAGGGGGTCACTACACCCAGAAGTATTCAAACTATTGGTACATATGTGGGACCAGGCGGATGTAGATCTCATGGCCTCCAAACACAACCACAAGGTTTCAGTCTACGGATCCAGGACAAGGATTCCTGAAGCGACCTTCCTGAACGCCATGGCCATGCGCTGGACCTTGTGTCTTCCATATGTCTTTCCTCCGGTTGCTCTTCTCCCGCAAGTTATTTTATTTATTTATTTATTTATTAACAGTTTCTTATATAGCGCAGCATATTCCGTTGCGCTTTACAATTAGAACAACAGTAATAGAACAAAACTGGGTAAAAACAGACAGACATAGAGGTAGGAAGGCCCTGCTCGCAAGCTTACAATCTATAGGGAAATAGGCATAGATACACAAGGATAGATGCTACCTATTGCATAATGGTCCACCAGATTGCTAGGTTCTTAATGGGTTGTATGATGATACCCCACAAAGTTATCCAAGTGTCAGGAGGGTGTGAGACTAAAGAAAGACAAGATATGTGATGTTATGAATACTCTACAGAGGATGTAATTAGATAGGGAAGCACTGAAGGTTATGTGGGTGGGTCTGGAATTTGATAGGCTTGTCTGAAGAGGTGAGTTTTCAGGGAACATTTAAAGGTTTGGAGACTAGAGGCGAGTCTTACTGTGCGTGGGAGGGCATTCCACAGAGTGGGTGAAGCCCGGATAAAGTCCTGTAATTTTGAGTGTGAACAAGTAATGCGTGTGGATGAGAGACGTAGATCTTGTGCAGAGCGGAGAGGTCGGGTAGGGAGATATTTTGAGATGAGTGAAGAGATGTATGTTGGTGCAGTTTGGTTAATAGCCTTGTATGTGAGTAAAAGTATTTTATATTTAATACGGTAGAATACCGGTAACCAATGGAGGGACTGACAGAGCGGATCTGCAGACGAAGAACGTCTGGCAAGGAAGATTAGCCTCGCAGCTGCAAGTTCATCTGAAACTCAAACAAGAAGGCGCACCATCATAGTGATTGCCCCGATGTGGCCCAGACGTCATTAGTTCATCGATCTGCAGAGCCTGTCTGTAGAGGATTCATTTCCACGCACTCAAGGACCTGACCTGCCTCAGGGCAGGTCTCAGGGCCCCTGTCTATACCAGGACCTAGTTCGTCTGTCTTTGATGGCGTGGCTCTTCAGTCATCCATCTTAAGGGTGAAAGGTTTCTCCCAGTTTGTTGTCCAGACCATGCTTAGAGCAAGGAAGCGGCCTCTGCATGCATCTATTATCAGATACGGCATGCATACCTACAGTGGTGCGCTACGAGGCGCTATAACCCACAGGTTTTTCGCGTGTGCAGGATTCTCAAGGACTGTCTCTGAGACTCTCCCTGGCAATATTGAAAGTGCATGTCTCGTCCCTGTTCGTTTGGTTCCAACGAAAAATTGCTCCCCTCTCGGATGTTCATACCTTTCTCCAGGGGGTACTCCTGGTACAAACTCCATATGTACCCACGGTGGCTCCCTGCAATTTATCGGTAGTCCTCAATGCTGTTCTGGAGCCCCCGTTTGAACCTCTGTACTCCGTGGACCTGAAGGCAAAAAACATCTTCCTACTAGCTATATGCATCTGCTTGTAGGGTTTTCGGATTTGGGGGTACTTTCCTGTTGCTCCCATTTTCTTATTTTTTTATCAGGACAGAGGTGTTCTCAAATCTAGGCCCAGTTATCTTACTACGGTTGTGTGTACCGAATTTTCTCTCTTTCCACCCTTTTGACTTGAGAAGCCTCCATTGACGTGGCCCCGGCTCTCCGGATCTACAGTATGTGGATCGTACCAGTTCTTTGTACTTTGTCCTCTATGGCTTCCACAAGAGGGGTTGGCCAGCCAACAAACAGACTCTGGCTAGATGGATTCGTATGACCATTTCACAGGCGTAGACCCAGGCTGACCTTCCTATACCCTCTACAGTCTCAGCCCACTCTACTCGCTCTGTGGGTCCCTCGTGGACAGCATGTCGCGGAGCATCAGCAGGCGGCTACATTGTCTACTGTCCAAACCTTTCTTTTTTTGGACGCCGGATTCTTTCATCCGCTCAGGAGCGTACAATGGGCCTAATTCTGAGTTGATCGCAGCAGCAAAATTGTTAGCAGTTGGGCAAAACCATGTGCACTGTAGGGGGGGTGGGGCAGATATAACATGTGCAGAGAGAGTAAGATTTGGGTGGGGTGTATTCAAACTGAAATCTAAATTGCAGTGTAAAAATAAATCAGCCAGTATGTAGCCCGCACAGAAACAAAATAACCCACCCAAATCTAACTCTCTCTGCAAATGTTATATCTGCCCCCCCTGCAGTGCACATGGGGGGTAATTCCAAGTTGATCGCAGCAGGATTTTTTTTAGCAATTGGGCAAAACCATGTGCACTGCAGGGGGGGGGGGGGGGGGGGGGCAAATATAACATTTGCAGAGAGAGTTAGATTTGGGTGGGTTATTTTGTTTCTGTGCAGGGTAAATACTGGCTGCTTTATTTTTACACTGCAAACTAGATTGCAGATTAAATACACCCCACCCAAATCTAACTCTCTCTGCACATGTTATATCTGCCTCCCCTGCAGTGCACATGGTTTTGCCCAATTGCTAACAAAAATCCTGCTGCGATCAACTTGGAATTACCCCCATGTTTTTGCCCAATTGCTAACAAACTGGCTGCTGCGATCAACTCAGAATTGCCCCCTATGCCAGATAAATATTGTCTATATAATATTGCCTTTGATAATTTTGCTTCCCAAGATTCTTCTTTTGGACGCCGGATTCTTTCATCCACTCAGGAGCGTACTAGGGGGGTCATTCCGAGTTGTTTGCTCTTTATTTTTTTTCCCGCTACGGAGCGATTAGTCGCAAACTGCGCATGCGCAATGTAGGCAGCGCGCCTGTGCCAAGTAAATTAGCACAAAAGTTTGGTATTTTACTCACGGCGTAACTAAGTTTTTTCATCGTTCTGCTGATCGTAGTGTGATTGACAGGAAGTGGGTGTTTCTGGGCGTAAACTGGCCGTTTTCTGGGAGTGTGCGGGAAAACGCAGGCGTTTCAGGGAAAAACGCGGGAGTGGCTGGAGAAACGGGGGAGTGGCTGGGCGAACGCTGGGCGTGTGTGTGACGTCAAACCAGGAACGAAAAGGACTGAGCTGGTCGCAATGGCAGAGTAAGTCTGGAGCTACTCAGAAACTGCGGGGTAATCGTTACGAGAAAATTAGCGAATCTTTCATTCGCAATTCTGCTAAGCTAAGATACACTCCCAGAGGGCGGCGGCTTAGCGTGTGCAATGCTGCTAAAAGCAGCTAGCGAGCGAACAACTCGGAATCACCCCCTATGCCAGATAAATGTTGTCTATATAATAATGCTGGACAGAGGCTGGCACCATAGGTGGCTGGATGGCACCATATATATCCTATCCTCAGTGCTCCATGTATCTGTAAGCCTAGTATATAAGTAATCTGTTTTGAAAAATGTAAAAATTATTCTAAACTAATATTCTGACTACTGGTGTACTCATGTGCTGTTAGCAGTTCTGCTCAACTGATTTTCAGATGTAAAAATTAATTTTGAGTGTTAATAGCCATACAAAGATTCAAATACAGGTCTAGGCGCAATAACAACTTTGGAAGACTGTTTCTCAGTGTACTCAGTGGTGCGATACAGACTCTATCATGGACCGAATATCATGTCATCAGTGTTAGCAGGCTACAGAATGCTATTTTCCTTAAAGATTTCCACATATTACATGCAGTGTTGTGCAATTATTCAACCTGTGGATTTGCAGGGTGCAGCTAATATAATTTGCTAAGGATTATGTTCCGGTTATGGCTATCACAGATACACACTCATTATCTGTGGATAATACAAACTGAGGAACCTTTAGAAAAACTATGGTTCAGATGTTTGAGACAAATAACTTGTATAAATATATTTGTTCTGTTAGACAAACAAATCTGTCAGCGTCGCCATTTTCAAGCCATTATACAGTAGATTGAGGTTAAGGCATACATTTTCCATAAAATACATGTATCAATAAAATCAACAGTTTTTCTAAAGATTCCTTAGCTGGTGAACTCAATTACTTGTACAAGTGTTTGCATTTGGATATAACTCTACTAAAATTCTACTAAAAGGTTGATTTGTAGAAACAGTGTTAAAATCTAATCTTTTTAAGTGGCTTACAGACTGATTCTTCTAGTCACAGAGCCTGTAAGACAAACTGACCTATAACACTAGGTTTTCAGATCCCCTACCAATAACTGTAAAGGGATGTACTCACGGAGCGATAATCTAAGCAATCTGACTAGATTGCTTAGATTATCAATTAGCAATCTGTTCGTTTAGCACACATCTCTCCCACATCGGCCCGTGAATACGGGCCTTAAGGTGTAAATTTACTAGTCTCAGCAGTTTTGACCACTTAATATAGAGCGGCACTATTAATATATGCTGTTTCAGGCTTGTTTTGCATTTGTTAATATTGCTGTTTTAAATCCAGTGATCGGAGAAATCTAATCATCAGCTTTCAAAAACCACAATTTACGAAATATACCCCTAAATCTCCCTAACTGAACATTTTTGAGCGATACATATACAAGTAAATCTATGAAAGATACATTTAGTAAATCACCGGGGAATTAACTGGTTTCGGACACTTCAGATAAGGTCAAAATAAGTGAGCTGTGTGTGATGATAAATTACACACATGGGTAAGATATG